>NC_059105.1:66278978-66578978 GCF_020740685.1 Jaculus jaculus
AAGAAAGGCAAAGATCCCATCTTGTAAAAATGTGGAAGTATTTTCATAAACCCACTGGGTATAGATTACTCCTTAAAATCATATAACATAACAATACTCTCTATACCCTAACAACATACAATGGCATCATATTCTATAATTTTATTTTGAAATCAAACATGTCTAAATGTCAACTTAGTTCATGGATATTTGAGAATGTCAGCAGGGCTGTGTTGTTAATTCCTTAAGACCTCCAAGAAGCCTATTCTGCTAAATAATGCTAAGTTTAGCTAACAAGGTTCTTAAAAATAAGATTGGCCAATGAGACACACAATGGAGTGATTCAGAAGCCCAGCTGATGTCAGATCATTTGTCTCATCCTGGTGTTTGAAGCTTTATAATCAGCACACTAGGTGACAAAATTGAAAGAAACATTAGGCACAAGGGCGTGGGAAGGTATTCCTGGGTGTCTTGATTTTGAGACTGTGTAGAACATATTTCCTGTAGACATCAATAATGATCTGTTTGCACTGGGGACGCTCTGCATTTCCTGCATACAGCCCACAGCTTGTCCCATAGTTACTTATTTGTTCGTTTTCTTAAGTATGACATGAACTCCCTAAACTCAACACTTGTGTCTTTGTTAGCTCGGAGCTCCTGAGCACATTATGCACACAAATTATTCATCAAATATTTACCTGAATAGCATGGAGAAACCTCTAAGGAGCTTTTACCCGGCTCAGGTATGAAAAGAAGAGGAAGAAAATTTCCTTTTCCCATGTCTGAAATTCCAGCTTCGTTCTTCATAGTTTGATATGGAAAGTGTACATTGATCACATGATGACATCTGACATGTGGAAAGTTTTGTTCTTGTTATTCCTTCTTAGAGGGAACATGTCTCCAGTTCAAATCTACAGCAAAGCGTTTTGCACTGGCAATTAAAAGCACTTGTTTCAAGATAAGACCTCTGTCTTTCCTTTAGATGGCAAAAGTTCTAGATATTAGATTGTCCTGGAGACTTGAAAACTATCATTCTATGCCATCTTGACTTCTGCATATTTTTCTCATGTTAAAAATACGATCAGTTTTGTTTTCACTGTTTTGATATTTTATTTTATTTTATTTTATTTTTTGTGAGAGGAAAAGATTTATTTTGGCTAATAGACTCAAGGGGAAGTTCCATGATGGCAGGGGAGAATGATGGCATTAGCAGAGGTTGGACATCACCTTCTGGCCAACATCAGGTAGACAACAACAGCAGGAGAATGTACTAAGCACTGACAATGGGAAGCTAGCTATGAAACCCATAAGCCTGCCCCCAACAATGTATTACTTCTGGAAGGCTCCAATTTCTAAGTTGGCACCAGCTGAGGACCTACCATTCAGAACATATGTTTGTGGGGGACACATTCTGCCCCTAGCCCCCATAAACTGATAACCATACTTGATGTAAAATGTAGTGCATTCAGTTCAACTTTAAAACTCCCCATAGTTTTTATCAGTCATGATGTTGTTCAATCATCCCTATGGTACAAGTTCTTTTAACTGAGCCATAATACCAATAAACATTTACACTGCAAAAGATGGCATTGGGAATAGCAAAGAAATACAAGATTTAAAACAAACATGGGCACACCAGGGCATCTAGCTGCTGAAAACAAACTCCAGATGCATGCGCCATCTTGTGTATCTGGCTTACATGGGTCCTAGAGAGTCACATCAGGGTTCTTTGGCTTTGCAGGTAGGCACCTTAACCACTAACACATTTCTCTAGCCCAGTAAAGATTCTTGATTGTGCTGCACCTCAAATTTTCCAAAAGGTGATATATTAAAACAAAGATAATTAACATAAACAAAATGAACAGGAATCTGTCTTTGATTATTGTGAATATTTTGAAAAAAATTCAAACAATATTCTGAAATGACCAAAGTCAGTTTTCAAAATCAAAGTTATGTCCTTTAAACTCCAATTTCTTTTTTTTTAAGTTTTTTTGTTGTTCATTTTTTTTATAAATTTTTATTAACATTTTTCATGATTATAAAATATATCCCATGGTAATTCCCTCCCTCCCCACCCCCACACTTTCCCGTTTGAAATTCCATTCTCCATCATATTACCTCCCCATTACAATCATTGTAATTACATATATACAATATCAACCTATTAAGTATCCTCCTCCCTTCCTTTCTCCACCCTTTATGTCTCCTTTTCAACTTACTGGCCTCTGCTACTAAGTATTTTCATTCTCACGCAGAAGCCCAGTCATCTGTAGCTAGGATCCACATATGAGAGAGAACATGTGGCGCTTGGCTTTCTGGGCCTGGGTTACCTGACTTAGTATAATACTTTCCAGGTCCATCCATTTTTCTGCAAATTTCATAACTTCATTTTTCTTTACCGCTGAGTAGAACTCCATTGTATAAATGTACCACATCTTCATTATCCACTCATCTGTTGAGGGACATCTAGGCTGGTTCCATTTCCCAGCTATTATAAATTGAGCAGCAATAAACATGGTTGAGCATGTACTTCTAAGGAAATGAGATGAGTCCTTTGGATATATGCCTAGGAGCGCTATAGCTGGGTCATATGGTAAATCAATCTCTAGCTGTTTTAGGAACCTCCACACTGTTTTCCACAATGGCTGGACCAGATTGCATTCCCACCAGCAGTGAAGAAGGGTTCCTTTTTTTCCACATCCCCGCCAACATTTATGATCATTTGTTTTCATGATGGTGGCCAATCTGACAGGAGTGAGATGGAATCTCAATGTAGTTTTAATCTGCATTTCCCTGATGACTAGTGACGTAGAACATTTTTTTAGATGCTTATATGCCATTCGTATTTCTTCCTTTGAGAACGATATTTTATTTTTTGACAATGGTTCTGGACACTTTTAAGAATTTCACTAAAATGATGGTTTAAGATGCATGTGTGTATACATCTAAAAGTCTGCTTATTAATTTCAAGGTTTAACAGATTTCTAGAAGTCCATATATAGATCCTAAACCTCAGCACATATATTCTCAACACGCCAGAAATCTACTTTGACATAAAGGCCCAATGGAAATGTGTAGTTAATTCACCATAAGCCATGTATCAAGCGGTCCAGAGCAGTACTGTCCACAATAGCCCAATACCAACAGAGGGGAGGATAAACACAGTGGAATGCTAAACAATTTCCAACTGTTCACCTGTCCAGGATGCGTCTCCCAAACATAATGTCTAATGAGAGAGAGAGAGGACATGGAAGGTAAGGGGCAAATGGTTTTCATTGACACAGATCAAAGGTCTCTTAGAAGATAAGATAGTGGGAAGGTACCAGAAGGAAATAGGTGGGCTTCTGAGGTGATGGCTGTGTTCTGCTTCCTGATCTTTACAATGTCTACATGAGAGTGTTTGTGAAAATGTATTGACCCAAATGAGGTATGTGGTCTTTATGTGAATGCATTATGCTTCAATAAAAAGTTAAAAGATGGCCGGGCGTGGTGACGCATGCCTTTAATATCAGCACTTGGGATGCAGAGGTAGGAGGATCACCATGAGCTCAAAGCCACCTTGAAACTACACACTGAATTCCAGGTCAGCCTGGGCTATAGTGAGACCCTACCTCAAAAAACCCAAAAAAGAAAAAAATTAAAAGATTAAAGCCTATTTTGTACAAGCAATTAACTCCCTCCATTAAAAAATTGGGAAAGTATGTATTACATGTCTACTACACAGACAAGGCACATGCAAGAATAAAAGTAAACGAAACCTTGGAGTTTTGGAGTTCACATTGAGCAGTTAGACTTAAATGATCCTGACATAAAGGATAAATAGGCAGCAGTCTGTAATTGCGTTTACCTTTCAGAGTGACTCAAAGGAAAAGAGAATGCACGTATGCTTCTCTGCATAAAAAGTACCTGGCAAAAAATGTTACCACCTGTAAACTCCACGGAGGGTGGCCCAGGAGAGCACATGGCTGCATGATGAACCCAGCCCACCGCTTGGCATTTTCCGAGACACTCATTCATGTAATGCTTCTGGGAAAGTTTAGGAACCGTCATGGCAAATGTCAAGTATCTCCTGCTTAAGATTCCCTCCCAAGAGAGTCTAAACATGTGCAGGATTCAAACAAAGGGGCATTAAACTCAGCATACAACTAAATGTTTTGTAACTATATGACTTAAATACTAGATAGACTTGCCAAATCCTACATTCTTAGCAGATCATAGTGCTAATAAAATAGGAATGGATTTTACTCATTCATATAGTCCTTTGCAAATGCCACCTGGTCACATCCTTCTCAGATTCAGTATCTAAGAAACCCAATTAGATTTGGCT
This sequence comes from Jaculus jaculus, assembly GCF_020740685.1. Taxonomy (NCBI): domain Eukaryota; kingdom Metazoa; phylum Chordata; class Mammalia; order Rodentia; family Dipodidae; genus Jaculus; species Jaculus jaculus. The sequence goes on from NC_059105.1 coordinate 66,283,285, forward strand.
CTAGAGAGAGGGGCACAAAGTTGTCTACAGACATCTATAGGCTCCTGATAAATTTGGCATCGCAAATACCTTTTAGCTCATTGTATTCAATTTTAAACAAATGGCACACATTTAATGTTACATGTTGTGGAAATTCTACAGTAGGTTTTCCTTGTGCACATGTACGTGTGTAATGTGTTTGTAGCATGTAAGTACTCGTGTGTGTGTGGGTGTGTGTGTGTGAGTGTGTGTGTAGGGTGACTTCAGGTGTCTTCTCAAATGATCTTAACCTTATGAGACAGGGTCTCTGACTGAACCTAGCTCACCAATTCAGCAACACAAACTAGCTACCAAGCCTCAAGGATCCTCCTGTGCAGTGTCCCGAACCCTGGGATTACAGGGGCATGCCACCATGCCCAGCTTTGATGTGGGTGCTGGGGATCTGAACTCAGGTCTTCATGCTTGCCTGGAAAGCACTCTACCCACTGAGTTGACTATAGCCGACTACCCCGGGCCCTCTGCAGTAGGGTTTTCAATATAAGCTAATAAATAGTCTGAAAATGCATGCACAATGACAGATGGTCACTGTCCCCTTGTCTGCAGTCAGTGTGGCACTGTGAAACCGCAGACAGGGCTTTACAAAGCCTAAGGGTTACACATTCTTTTGCAAATAGATGAAAATCAGGTCTGGGTAACTCTACTACAAAGACACCGATGTTTTTTTTTTGTTTGTTTGTTTTGTTTTTTTGTTTTTTCGAGGTAGGGTCTCACTCTGGTCCAGGCTGACCTGGAATTAACTCTAGTTTCAGGGTGGCCTCGAACTCACGGCGATCCTCCTACCTCTGCCTCCCGAGTGCTGGGATTAAAGGCGTGCACCACCACACCCGGCTCCATTGCTTTTTTTTTTTTTTTTTTTTTTTTTAAATTTTTATTAACATTTTCCATGATTATAAAATATATCCCATGGTAATTCCCTCCCTCCCCACCCCCACACTTTCCCGTTTGAAATTCCATTCTCAATCATATTACCTCCCCATTACAATCATTGTAATTACATATATACAATATCAACCTATTAAGTATCCTCTTCCCTTCCTTTCTCCACCCTTTATGTCTCCTTTTCAACTTACTGGCCTCTGCTACTAAGTATTTTCATTCTCACACAGAAGCCCAGTCATCTGTAGCTAGGATCCCCATATGAGGGAGAACATGTGGCGCTTGGCTTTCTGGGCCTGGGTTACCTGACTTAGTATAATACTTTCCAGGTCCATCCATTTTTCTGCAAATTTCATAACTTCATTTTTCTTTACCGCTGAGTAGAACTCCATTGTATAAATGTACCACATCTTCATTATCCACTCATCTGTTGAGGGACATCTAGGCTGGTTCCATTTCCCAGCTATTATAAATTGAGCAGCAATAAACATGGTTGAGCATGTACTTCTAAGGAAATGAGATGAGTCCTTTGGATATATGCCTAGGAGTGCTATAGCTGGGTCATATGGTAGATCAATCTCTAGCTGCTTTAGGAACCTCCACACTGTTTTCCACAATGGCTGGACCAGATTGCATTCCCACCAGCAGTGCAGAAGGGTTCCTTTTTTTCCACATCCCCGCCAACATTTATGATCATTTGTTTTCATGATGGTGGCCAATCTGACAGGAGTGAGATGGAATCTCAATGTAGTTTTAATCTGCATTTCCCTGATGACTAGTGACGTAGAACATTTTTTTAGGTGCTTATATGCCATTCGTATTTCTTCCTTTGAGAACTCTCTATTTAGCTCCTTAGCCCATTTTTTGATTGGCCTGTTTGATTCCTTATTAGTTAACTTTTTGAGTTCTTTGTATATCCTAGATATTAATCCTTTATCAGATATATAGCTGGCGAAGATTTTTTCCCATTCTGTAGGTTGCCTCTTTGCTTTTTTCACTGTGTCCTTTGCGGTGCAAAATCTTTGTAACTTCATTAGGTCCCAGTGGTTAATCTGTGGTTTTATTGCCTGAGCAATTGGGGTTGTATTTAGAAAGTCTTTGCCAAGACCAATATGTTGGAGGGTTTCCCCTACTTTTTCCTCTAGCAGTTTCAAAGTTTCCGGTCTGATGTTAAGGTCTTTAATCCATTTGGACTTAATTCTTGTGCATGGCGAGAGAGAAGAATCTATTTTCATCCTTCTGCAGATATTTATCCAGTTTTCAAAACACCATTTGCTGAAGAGGCTGTCTCTTCTCCAATGAGTATTTTTGGCATTTTTATCGAATATCAGGTGGCTATAGCTACTTGGGCTTACATCTGGGTCCTCTATTCTGTTCCACTGATCTACATGTCTGTTTTTGTGCCAGTACCATGCTGTTTTTGTTACTATGGCTCTGTAGTATAGGTTAAAATCAGGTATGGTGATACCACCAGCCTCTTTTTTGTTGCTCAGTATTATTTTAGATATTCGAGGTTTTTTATGATTCCAAATGAATTTTTGGATTGTTTTTTCTATTTCCATGAAGAAAGCCTTTGGAATTTTGATAGGGATTGCATTAAATGTGTAGATTGCTTTAGGTAAGATTGCCATTTTCACGATATTGATTCTTCCAAGCCAGGAACAAGGGATGTTTCTCCACTTTCTAGTGTCTTCTGCAATTTCTCGCTTGAGTGTCTTAAAGTTCTCATTGTATAGATTCTTTACTTCCTTAGTTAGGTTTATTCCAAGGTATTTTATTTTTTTTGATGCAATTGTGAATGGGAGTGATTCTCTGATTTCATCCTCTGTGTGTTTGTTGTTAGCATATATGAAGGCTACTGATTTCTGTGTATTTATTTTGTATCCTGCTACATTGCTGTAGGTTTTGATTAGCTCTAACAGCTTGCTAGTAGAGTCTTTAGGGTCCTTTATGTATAGAATCATGTCATCTGCAAATAGTGATAACTTGATTTCTTCCTTTCCAATTTGTATCCCTTTTATGTGTGTCTCTTGCCTTATTGCTATGGCTAAGACTTCCAAAACTATATTAAATAGAAGTGGAGACAGTGGACACCCTTGTCTTGTTCCTGATTTTAGTGGAAAAGCTTCCAGTTTTTCCCCATTTAGTAATATGTTGGCTGTAGGCTTGTCATAAATAGCCTTTATTATATTGAGATATGTTCCTTCTATTCCCAGTCTCTGTAGGACTTTTATCATGAAGGGATGTTGGATTTTGTCAAATGCTTTCTCTGCATCTAATGAGATGATCATGTGGTTTTTGTCCTTCAACCCATTTATGTAATGTATTACATTTATAGATTTGCGTATGTTGAACCATCCCTGCATCTCTGGGATAAAGCCTACTTGGTCAGGGTGAATGATCTTTTTGATATACTCTTGTATTCTGTTTGCCAATATTTTGTTGAGAATTTTTGCATCTATGTTCATGAGGGAGATTGGTCTGTAATTTTCTTTTTTTGTTCTATCTTTGCCTGGTTTTGGTATCAGGGTGATGCTGGCCTCATAGAAGGAGTTTGGTAGGATTCCTTCTTTTTCTATTTCCTGGAAAAGCTTAAGAAGCAATGGTGTTAGCTCTTCCTTAAAAGTCTGGTAAAATTCAGCAGTGAATCCATCCGGGCCTGGGCTTTTTTTAGTTGGGAGATTATTGATAACTGCTCGGATCTCCATGTTTGTTATAGGTCTATTTAAGTGATTAATCTCATTTTGATTTAATTTAGGTAGGTCATATAGATCAAGGAAATCATCCATTTCTTTCAGATTTTCATACTTTGTGGAGTATATGCTTTTATAGTATGTCCCTATAATTTTTTGAATTTCTCTGGAATCTGTTGTGATGTTACCTTGTTCATCTCTGATTTTATTAATTTGTGTCTCTTCTCTCTTTCTTTTGGTCAGATTTGCTAAGGGTTTATCAATCTTGTTTATCCTTTCAAAGAACCAACTCTTTGTTTCATTAATTCTTTGGATTGTTCTTTTTGTTTCTATTTCATTAATTTCTGCCCTAATCTTTATTATTTCTTCCCGTCTACTACTTTTTGGTTTGCCTTGTTCTTCTTTTTCCAAGGCTTTAAGGCGAAGCGTTAGGTCATTTACTTGCGACCTTTCTAATTTCTTAATATAGGCACTTAAGGCTATAAATTTACCTCTTAGAACTGCCTTCATTGTGTCCCAGAGATTTTGGTATGTTGTGTTCTCATTATCATTTGACTCTATAAATTTTTTGATTTCCTTTTTGATTTCTTCATTGACCCACTCATCATTTAGTAGTGTATTGTTTAGCTTCCATGATTTTGTGTATGCTCTGTAGCCTTTCTTGCTACTGATTTGTAGTTTAATTCCATTGTGGTCAGATAGAATGCAAGGAATTATTTCAATTTTCCTGAATTTGTTAAGATTTGCTTTGTGTCCTAATATATGGTCTATTTTAGAGAATGTTCCATGTGCTGCTGAAAAGAATGTATATTCTGCAGCCTTTGGATGAAATGTCCTGTATATATCTGTTAGGTCCATATCTTCTATGACCTCATTTAGTCCAGATGCCTCTCTGTTTATTCTTTCCCTGGATGACCTGTCAATTGATGAGAGTGGGGTGTTAAAGTCACCCACCACCACCGTGTTTGGTGTTATCTGTGACCTTAGTTCTAATAGTGTTTGTTTGACGAATTTGGGAGCCCCCATGTTAGGTGCATATATGTTTAGGATTGTAATGTCCTCCTGTTGGAGTGTGCCCTTAATCAATATAAAGTGACCTTCCTTATCTTTTTTGACTAACTTCGGACTAAAGTCCACCCTGTCTGATATTAGGATAGCAACCCCTGCTTGTTTTCTAGGCCCATTTGCTTGAAACACCGTCTTCCAACCTTTCACCCTAAGATAATGTCTATCCTTTGTAGAAAGGTGAGTTTCTTGAAGACAACAAATTGTAGGATCCTGCTTTTTAACCCAGTCTGCAAATCTATGTCTTTTCGTTGGGGCATTGAGACCGTTGATATTAAGAGATATTATTGAAAGGTGTGTATTTATGTTTGCCATTTGTGTGTGTGTGTGTGTGTTACTTGTTCTACCTGTGCTCTCTTCTGTTAACTGGTATTTGAGTATGGCTGGTTTTTTCTAGGTTCCTTATATGTGTGCTTTTCCTTTTGTTCAGCATGGAGGATTCTATCAAGTATTTTCTGTAGAGCTGGTTTTGTCTTCAGATATTCCTTTAACCTGCTTTTGTCATGGAATGTCTTTATTTCTCCATCTATTTGGATGGATAACTTTGCAGGATAAAGTAACCTTGGTTGACAGTTGTTATCTTTCAGAACTTGGAATATATCACTCCAGGCCCTTCTGGCTTTAAAAGTTTGTGTTGAATAATCTGCTGTAATCCTGATGGGCTTGCTTTTGTAGGTAACTTGATTTTTCTCTCTAACTGCTTTCAATATTTTTTCTTTGGTTTGTGTGTTTGGAAGTTTGAGTATAATGTGGCGAGGAGAGTTTCTTTCTGGGTTTTGTCTGGCTGGGGTTCTAAAGGCTTCCTGTATCTGTATTGGCACCTCTTTCCCAATTTGGGGAAAATTTTCCTCTATGATTTTGTTGAAGATGCCTACTATGCCTCTGGAGTGGAATTCTTCTCCTTCTACTATGCCCTGAATTCTTATATTGGATCTTTTCATAGTGTCCCGAATATCTTGAAATTCCCACTCATACTTTTCTATAAGTTTGTCTTTCTCTTTGTTGGACTGCATTAGGTCTCCCACCTGATCTTCTAGCTTAGATATTCTGTCTTCTCCCTCATCCATCCTACTGGTGAGATTTTCTACAGAGTTTTTTATTTCATTAACTGTGTTCTTCATTGCTAGTAATTCTGACTGGTTTTTCTTTATTATTTCTATTTCTCTATTTATGTCTTGTATTGCCTTCTTTATTTCATTAAATTGGTGTCCTGCCTCTTCTTTGATTCCTTTGATTTCCTCTTTGATTTCCTCTTTGATTTCTTCTTTGATTGTTTTCATGTGTTCTTTGACCTCTTTGAACATATTTATAATTATTCTTTTGAACTCTTTCTCAGGCATTTCCTCTAACTCTTTCTCACTGGAGGACATTTCTGATGCATTAATACTTTTAGGTGGATTTATATCGTCTTGCTTTTTAGTGTTTCTTGTGTTATAATGTATATATTTTTGCATCTTGGATTAAGTTAATGCTTGGATTTTCTAGCTAGCTGTGTATTCTTAGCTGTATCAATTGATTTGGTGTAATATATTTTCAGGGTAGGACCTTAAGGTATTAGGTGTGGCTCTTAAGACTTTCAGAGTATCTACAAAGATGTTCTTAGGGGTTGAGTTTCCCTGCTATAGGAGTATTCAAGCAGGCTGAGTGGAATAATATACTGGTAGATTCTAAAATTTAGCTAAACACTGTACCCATTCCATCAAAAACAGCCCCGAGTATGTATGCAAGAGTAGTTATTATAATGACCAGATCCTCTATCAACAAAGAGGTTTAGATTTCTGGTCTGTTGAGGTATCCAAGTCAGCTTGTGACCAAGTGAGACCCTTCCCTGGTGCAATCCCAGTTACCTTGGGTGATTGTGGTCTCAGTCAAGTTGCTGCCTGGGTCGTCGGGCTGCTGTTCTGATTTCTGGAGCTGGGCACTTGCTTTTCCTACCGGGCAAACTGAGCCGCTGCCGCCGCCTCTGCAGCTGTTGTAGGCGCCACCCCCGGAGCCCCCACCGCTGCTGAAGCTGCCGTTGCCGTGTCCACCGCTGCTGCTCACCCCGAAGCCGCTGCTGCGGGATCTGTCACCGCTGCCGCTCCTGGGTCCGCTGCTGCTGGGGCCACTGGTACCGGTGCTGGAGCCGCTGAATTTGCTGCCAAATTCTGCTCCTGCTTGGGTCCCGCCGTCAGCCCAAGTTGGCGTGGCCAGGTCCCGGGCCGCTGCTGTGTTCGCTGGAGCTGGGTTCAGGCGGCAGGGGAGGGGAGGGAGCCGCGCTGTTCTGGTTGTATCGTTTCTCCACGTGTGCTTTTACTTCGCGGTCTGCTCCTCCCTCCGTTGCTCGCTGCCGCTCTCCCCTCACATTTCCCGAGTTGCGGAGAGCGCGGTGTGAGGGGAAAATCCCGCACCTGGCTTGTCCTGCGGCTCGAGCCGAGAGTCCGGCGGTTTTCTGCCGCTCCGCGGTTGCGGCGGGTAGCCGAGCGGCCTGGAGCCGCTGTTCCCGCCTGTGCAGGCTCTGGATGCTCTGGAACTCTTCTACTTCTCCGCTGCCGCCTCAACTTCCTATACACCTCACTTTTTAGTAAAAGTGTGTATTTTGCTGAGTTTTTTTTGGTCTTCCCCCCCCAGGCTGTTTTGGCGTGGTACCTACGCCGCCATCTTAACCGGAAGTCTCCATTGCTTTTTTTAACCTGCAAAGCCTAATGGCCCAGGTTTGATTCCCTAGTACCCATGTAAAGCATGCAAAAAGTGGAGCATGTATCCAGATTTTGTTTACAGAGACTGGAAGCCTTGGCATGCCCATGCTCTCTGTCTGTCTGTCTCTCTGCTTGCAAGTAAATAAACAAAAATGTCCAAAAAGAGACATTAGGGATTTACCAATGTTGAGAATACACACTGGAAAGTCAGATTATCAACTGTAGTAAATGCATATGCTTAATTATTGGTTTTTAACTTTTGCTTATTCCAAAATTATGCATGTTAATTGGAAAGTATATGATATTTTAGTTGTACAAAATATTAGCAGTAATCCTTTTGTCTAGGTATGGGTTTTGTTTTATTATCTGAAATGTAATCGCACTCTAAATAAAAATTTATATTTATTCCTTCTTCTATAACACTAAATTTTAAACAGTTTCACATATTACTTTAAACTCTTTGTAACTTTTTTTTTTAAGGTAGGGTCTCACTCTGGCCTAGGCTGACCTGTAGTTGTCTCAGGGTGGCCTCGAACTCATGGCAATACTCATACTTCTTCCTCCCAAGTGCTGGGAATAAAGGCATGTGCCACCATGCCTGGATCCTCTTTGTAACTCTTACGGAAAAATTCTAATAAATATATATAGCATAATTTAATGATTCTCTTGTATTAGTCCCCTGTTTCTAACTATTTGCCAGTAGGAATAATTTACAAGCTTAGGCAATAAGCTTCTATCACCCACTCCTTTTCAGAGTTTTCAGAATTAGAGCATTCATGTTATAGTTTAAGATTTTACATACATATTGACAAATAAAGATGGTTTCATCAAAGATAACTTTGGATGGGATGTTTATCAATTCCAGATGAAATCTTGGAAGAAATGGTCTTTGTCTTCTTGAATGTATGTAGTCACTGGGTTCTATATTAAGACCTATGACTATTAATGTGGAACAAATTAATCAATTAAGACCAAAATTTCCAATAGGAAAACATAAATACAATTTCCTAGCATTCTATTTAAAATGCCTTAAGCTATTATTTTAATAACACAGTGACTCCCAGTTGGGAAAGGTAAAATAATTACTATGAAGAAAAAGAGAGTTTTTTTGTCCTACACTTTAAATTGAAAATAATGTACTCAGTTGACTTTCATATATTTGTCTGTGTTGACTGAAAATTTTAAAAGGTTTTGTTCCTGCCTCAAACAATCTAGCAAGCAAAAGGTACAATAAACACAAGCTTAGTACGAATACAGCACAAGAACATACAAACAAATGATCCTGATAACCTTTAAGGACCTGGGTATCTGAGAGCAGTGGTACATTGGATCTATGTTATGCAAAATTCCTGGAATAGTAAAAGCCTATTCATGTTTTCAAGAAACACTTTCAGCCTTTACAAAGCTCATCAAAACAAAAATGACCAAAGTACTAAAAGCATACTATTTAAAATATGAAAGCATGCCGGAAAAGTAGTGTACCACATAAAACACCAAATATATTTCATAAATGCCTCATAAACCAGGCAGGTTCTGTAAACCTGGCCTTCCTTCCTTCCTTCTTCCCTCCCTCTCTCCTTTCCTACCTTCCTTCCTTTCAACCATCAGGTTTGTGGTGGTTTTACTCAGGTGTCCCCCATGGACTTATGTGTTCTGAATGCAGGCAGTGTTTTGTTGGGGGTGGGCATATGGGTGTTATAGCCAGCTTCCCCTTGCCAGTGTTTGGCACAATCTCCTGCCACTGTTGTCCACCTGATGTTGGCCAGGAGGTGATGTCCACCTCTGCTCATGCCATTGTTTTCCCCTGCCATCGTGGACCTTTCCCTCGAGTCTGTAAGCCAAAATAAACCCCTTTCTTACACAAGATGCTTTGTTTGGGTACTTTCTGCCAGCAATATGAAGCTGATTATAATAGTAAAATTGGTACCAAGAGTGGGGTCGTTACTGCTATAAACCTGACTGTGTGGCTTTTGGTCTTTTGAGACTGATTTGCAGGAGGAATATGGAAGGATTTGAAATGTTGGCCTAAGAAATGCCTTGAAGTGCTGTAAGTATACCTTGATGGATTATGCTGATCAGAGTTGAAAGACCTGAATGTAGTAAGAACTATGGACTATGAGGTTTGCCTTAGGAAGGAGAGAAAGGGCTTTGTAGGGACTTGTCTAGAAGCAGTTTCTGTGAGGCCTGCTGTGATTTGCCTGCCTGTGTCCTGAGAACTTGTGCATGTTCAGCTGCAATTGTTTCAAGAGATTGCAACTATTGAGGTTAGGCCTGCTGATCTGCACTGGGACAGCAGGAAGAATGTAGACTTTCTTGAAAGCGAGTGGCCTGGATGCTAAAGGAGTGTCCTGTTCTTCAAAGTCATTTCGATTCCCTTCCTCCCCCCGCCCAGATTAACATGTTGGTAACCCAGCTGCACTATGGACTATAACAAATGCAGGAAAGAGAAGGTCATTAGATTTGCAGCCCCATTTTGTTTTTTTGGAAATGGCCATTGTCAGTTTGAAGCAGACTTTTTGGATTACCTGTGTGGAGGCCCAATGGAGCCACAAGGATGAACTGTGTGTGGCAATGGAGAACCAGTGGAATTAACAGGACTATGGGATGGCTGCCAAGGAGAGCTGCTGGTACCAGATGGAGTATCCCTTAGTCTATGAGCAGCCAAGATAGAGGGGTGGAAGTGGAACTCCAGAGACCTGTCACTGGTTAGAATGCTCAAGCTTGGAGATTTGTCACTGGTTAGAGTTGTCAGAGTTGCAATTACAGAAATTGAAGTTTGCCCTGTTGGATTAAGTTTTTTATTGGTTCAATATTTCTTTGCTATGCCCAGTGCCATCTTTTGCAGTGTGATTATTTATTCTATGCTATCATGGGTTTTTTTTTTTGGGGGGGGGGGAGGCATTATGGCTCAGTTAAAAGACCTCAGGGCTGGAGAGATGGCTTAACAGTTAAGGTGCTTGCCTGTGAAGCCTAAAGACCCATGTTTGACTCCCCAGATCCCACATAAGCCAGACACACAAGGTGGCACATGTGTCTGGAGTTCAATTGCAGAGGCTGGAGGCTGTGGCGTGCCCATTATCTTTTATCTCTCTCTTTCACACAAACACACACACACACACACACACACACACACACAAAGTAAATAAATAAATAAAAAGTTTCTAAAAAGACCTTGGATTATGGGGATGTTTGCACAGCACTGAGACTGAGAAAACCTATGGGGACTTTTAGAGGTGGACTGAATGCACTTCACATCATGGATGGTTATCAGTTTATGGGGACCAGGGGCAGAATATATGGTGATTTGATTCAGGTGTCCCCCATAAACTTACATGTTCTGAATGCTAGGTCCCCAGCTGGTGGCAATTTGAGACTCAGAGCTTCCTGGAGGCAGTGTGTTGTTAGGAATAGGCTTATGGGTGTTACAGCCAGCTTCCCTTGCCAGTGTTTGCCATATGCTCCTGCTGGTGTTTTCCATTTGATGCTGGCCATGTTGTCCCCTGCTATCATGGAGCTTACCCCCGAGTCTTTAAGTCAAAATAAACCCCTTCCTCTCATAAACTGTTTTTGTCAGGTACTTTCTGCCAGCAATACAAAGCCAACTGCAATAGATTTCACTAGTGCGGAGGGTAGATTCAATTACATACGCAGTCTGAGAAGTTTCAAGGCCAAAATCATGTCATGTGATGGCAAACTTCAAAAAGTTGTTATTTTCCTCCTATTTGTCTTTCTTCTTCTACAGTATATAGAAAAAAAAAACAAAAAAACAAAAAAAGAAAACATCCCCAGGTTTTAAAGTGTTACTGTTACTGTAGATAAAATCAGTCTCAGGAACATACTTCAGAAACCTGGCATTTCTACCTCAAGGTTGCAGTGTTTTCATTCCAAATAATTTGAAAAGCTTTAGAAATCCTTGAAATATTTGCAAGTGCAATGAGAATGAATCAAATGTCATTGTGTTCTTTTATTGACTAGAAACTTAGGCTGTGGGCATGATATTGTTTAGAAGGAAGAGGAGGGTGTGGCTCACCCTCAGGACCATTTTCACAGCATCTCCTGAGAAAGAAGCGCTTATTGCCACAGGCCCCTGATGAAAGCTGTCAGCCAGACTGGGGTGAAGGACTGTGAAATTTGGTGACTAGCAGGAACACGCTCCCATCTGCTTCTCTTACCCAAGGCAGCCACAAAACCAAGTGGGAAGGGAGTCCCGACTTGGACACAGGCCTCTCTGGACAGCTCCCTGGAGCAACGAGAATCTGCACTGGATCTCTTCCTCTGTCTGGCTTCATCTCTGCTTTGCGCATCTGAACATTTTTTAAGGGGAAGCCATATTTTAAAGCACGTCTCTGACAAATAAAGGCAGAACTGTTAATACATTGTTGTCTTACTATTTAAAGCTCAAAGAATGACTAAGAATTGAAAGGATTGTGATGTTGGGAGCCTGTTCGGATGCCCACAGTTCCTCTAGGGGTGAGGGAAACCTGTTCCATGTGACTTAATCCTTGTATTAAATGTTCTCATTTCAAAACCACTAAGCCATCTCTCCAGTCGTGTCTTTGTTTTTTAAAAATAAATAAATATTTGAGAGAGAGAGAGAGAGAGAGAGAGACAGAGAGAGAGCATATGGCCATGCCAGGGCCTCCTGCCAAGGCAGGTGAACTCCAGATGCATGCACCACTTTGTGCATCTGGCTTTACATTGGTAGTGGGGAATTAACTCCCGGGTCACTAGACTTTGTAAGTGTCTTTAACCATTGAATCCTCTCTCCAGCCCCTGCCTGCTTTTCTACAGAAAAATGCCATACCCACCATTCCTGCAAAATAGAGCGATTTCAAAATGAGCCAATCTGCTTGCATCCATTTTCTATTTAAAATCATCAGGGGCACCTCATCTTTCGCCCTGTTTAGAAGGTCTTCATAATCCCACTCTGCCTGCCTCTGCCACCTCATCTTCCACCACTCCATCCTTTGTTCCAGCTGCTCAAAATGTCACTAAGTCCCTCAAGTATACCAAACCTTTCTGTTTTGGAGGTTGTTTCCCACCTGTTTCCTCTGCCTAAAAATATGTATCCTTCTCCCCTCCTTTTTTAAAAAAAGTATTTTATTTTTTTTTATTTACTGGACAGAGAAAGAGGAAGAGAGATTAAGAGAATGGGCGCACAAGGGCCTCCAGACACTACAAATGAACTCCAGATGCATGTGCCCCCTTGTGCACCTGGCTTATGTGAGTCCTGGGGAATGAAACCTGGGTCCTTTGGCTTTGCAGACAAATACCTTAACCACTAAGCTACCCCTCCAGCCCCACCCTCTCTCTCTCTCTTTTTTTTTTTTTTAGACATAGTCATCATTCAAGTCTTAGCAAAATGTGCTGGCTCAGAAAGACCTCCCAGGTCCTCCATAACATGATCCTGAAGCCACAATGCCCAATACTATAGTCACTAGCCAAATGTAATGTGAAATGTGGTGAGTCTGACATGAGATATGCAATGCACACCCATACTGAAGATGAAGAACAAGAAAAATAAGGGGAAGCATGCAAGTGATTGTTTTATACTGGTGACATGCAAAAAGGAGACCATAGTGGGTACACTGAGTTAAATAAAGCATGTTACTAATTTGAATTTCCTCTCTGTACTTTTAAAAAAAAGGTGGCTGCTAGCAATTCTTAAATTATATATGTGACATAAATTATATTTTTTTGAAGTTTTAAAAAACATTTTTTTAATTAGAAAGTACAGGTGGGCTAGGGCCTCCTGCCATTGCAAAGAAACTCCAGACACGTGCTACTTTGTGCATCTGGTTTCCTGTAGGTACTGGAGAATCAAACCTAGGTCATTAGGTATTGCAAGCAAATGCCTTTAACCACTGAGCCATCTCTCCAGCCCCATGAATTATATTTCTACTGGGAAGTGCTGTTTTAGAGTTTTCTGTATTTCCCTTGGTAGCTCACATTATGTTATTGGTATACAAAAGTTATTACTATTTGTTTGCAAAGGACGTAATTTATTGCCAGGTTTTAAAATCCAGGACAGAGGATCATGTTTGTCCTATTCCAAGATTACTACCTGGTCCAGTGAGGTTGATTTAAGTTGTTGAGGTAGTAAAGGCCAGGCAAAGGTAGGGGTGGACTGGAAAAATAGAAAGAGCAAAAATGTGATTGTACCCTTCAGTTTTGACATTAGAAAGGAATAAAGGAGTGAGGAATTTAGAATTTGAGCTAAGAGGTTTTAAAAACATATGACCAGAAGTTTTGGATATCTAGTAAAATAGATTATAATTTTGAGGTCTCCAATACACTGCAGCTTAAGCTAAAGATCCAAGAAATCCCAGTTTAAATCCCAGAAAGCTATTTTGTAGATACTGATTCCTCAGTGTGGGAAGGCAAATGACCTAGAACAACCGACACAACACAGAAACGTGAAGCGTGAGGACTCACACTACCCAACTCATTGCTTATAATAAAGCTACAGTGATCTAGACAGAAAAGACACTGGAGAAAGAACAGACATGCACATCAATGAAACAGAAGCATGCAGAAAGAGACCCACCTAATTATAGTCTTCTGGTCCCTCACAAAGGAGCAAAGACAATTCAATGGAGTAAGTGCTGCACTATTTTCAAGAAATGGATCTGCAGAAAAAATGGGATGCCCAAATGCCAAATGAATCTAAATACAAACTTTATATTTCATACACGCATGCAAGCATGCACGCACACAAAAACTTCTACCTCAGTACTGATATTCACCACAGAAATAAATGTGAAACACCAAACTATGACATTTCCAGTGGAAAATGTAGGAGAAAATTCAAGTGAATTTTGAATTGCTGATGAGTTATTAGATCACAAAAGAAAAAAGTTGACGTTGGGCTTTATTGATATTTAAAAATTCTCTGTGAAGGACATCATTAAGAGAAAAATAAACCAATGAGTGGACTGAAAATATATCTAGTAAGGAACTTATATCTGAAACGAATAAGAAAAAATTAAAAATAATAGGAAAATAATAAAATTAAAAACCAACAAAAGACAGTTTAGCAAAACAGATAGCAAATGACCTACCTGACAACATTTGTAAATTTTTAAATTTAAGATGATAGGAAATCTGAGGGTGGAATATAGACTGTGAAGAGGTAATTTGACTGTCAAGTATTCTAGTCAATAACTGTTGGTCCCTATAAGACTAGAGGTCAGCAACTGCAAAGCCACCATAAAGATACACCAGAACTAGACAATTGAGTAAGCAGATGGCAGGCCATGTGAAACAAATTGCTCACTGTTAGAACGAACAGTTACAAACAAGAGCCAGAAGGAAAGGCTAGAATGTTCTATGTGGTGATGGATTAGTTAGAGCAATCAGCATAAACTCATGCTTAGCGAAATATAAATGCAGATGAGTCTATATACAAATATAGTTCTAAGTCATATAATGATGCTTTAGTCAACAGCAGATGACATATGCAGTGGTGGTCCTAGAAGATGATATCATCTAGTGACATCACAGTCCTCTTCGTATTAGTACAATCTATATCTGCCCAGTGACAAAACATGTGCCAATGCATTTCTCAGAATGGGACCATACCATTAAGTGACATGTAACTGTATTTAAGATATGTGCAAACATACAAGTGAATACACACACACACACACACACACACACACACACACACACACACACGTATTGCCTCCCTCTGTCAGCCAACAGCAGCAACAACAACAACAAAAAACTAGCATCCAGATCTTGGTTTCTCATAGCATCTTCCAATTAAAGGAACTAAAGATGTTCTGGAGAGATGGCTTAGTGGCTAAGGTGCTTTCCTGTTCCTAAGGACCCAGGTTCAATTCCCCAATACCTATATAAGCCAGAGGCAAAGGTGGCACATGCATCTGGAGTTCATTTGCAATGGCTAGAGGCCCTGGTGTGCCCATTCTCCCTCTTCCTCTCTCAAATAAATAAATAAACAAATAAGTAGAAATTTTAAAAAGGAACTAAAGATTCTTTGACAGAATAGTTTATTATAGTACTGGATAAGGGAATATATAAAAAGATGGCTAAATGTAATATGATATCTTACACGCTGTCCTGAAAAAGCAAAAGGGCATTAGGGTAAAATGCAGGAGATTTGGATAAGCTATGGCCTTCAGCCAATGATAATGCATCGATATTGGTTTATTTAAAATGCTGAAAGGAAAAGCCTGCCACCCTCTAACTGTCTGTCAAAATGTCCCTTTGGAATGACATAAAGTAGACATTCTCAGATGAAGGAAAGCTCAGGAGATTCTGTGGCCAGCACACCTGCTCTACCAAGGAAGTTCTTCAGACAGAAGGGAAATGATACCAGAGAGCAACTAAAAACACCAGGAATGAAGGAAGAACAATAGCAAAGTAACCAAAAATAACTCTAGAAATGGGAAGGGGATTCTGTGAAAGCTAACATTGGCAACAGACGGATAACTGTGCAAAAAAAAAAAAAAAATTAGAGGAAATTCCTTCTTCAGTAAGTTTGAGCTAATATTAAACTACCTTTTAAAAAGACTTTTTAAAAATGTAAATTGATCCAGGTGTGGTGGTACATGCATTTAATCCCAGCACTCAGGAGGCAGAGCTAAAACGATTGCCATGAGTTCAAGGCCATCCCTGAGACTACATAGTGAATTCCACACCAGCCTGGGCTAGAGCAAGATCCTACCTCAAAAAACAAATTAAAAAAATGTAAATTGTAAAAGATAAGAACTAAATTTTTGTTACTATGTATCTATGTTTGTATATATTAGCCATAAACATACAGAGATCTGGGTTGTAGCATGTATTGGAGTCTTAAAAATACTTTTATGTTTCCAAATATTTAACGTAAGTAGACATATTTATACAGCCACATTTATGGCTAAAGAGAAAGATAACCATGATATTTAAAACCCACTGCCATGCTAGACTTTAGGTTTTTGGCAGAAATATTTTCTTTAGGCACACACTATAAACTTCGGTGACTCATCTGAATGTACATTTGGCTCACAGACTTTACTTAAAAGTGAATGAATTATAAAGAAGGATTCTTATCATATTCTAGAAAAAAAAAATAGGATGGCTTATGTCATCTGCTGTTTCAGCTCAGGCATCCAAGGAACTCAAAAGACTCAAGAAGATCAAATCTTGTTCGTCTCTACACCCCACGTGTCAAGAAGACAGTGCAAAGGAAATCATGATTCTGATTGTGAGGAAGGCACGGACTTTCTAAAACACAAAGCTTATTGCAATCAACGCTATTGCAAAATGTGATGTCAACATTATTTTCCTAAGTGCTTCTGTCCGACTTCCTTACAAGCTGGGGATGAAGACTAACCCCAGATGAGATATTGATTGCATTATGATGTTCTGAGCGCATGGGACAAAGAGGACTGGATTTTCAGTCGTCAGCTGGATGTGCATAGCCAGGGTGAAGCAGCCACTCTGTGTTCTCCCTCCTCCACTTTCAGAGCTGAGCCCACAGCCGTTATGGCTCAGAGCTGGGCTGGAGGGGTCACGTGACCAACATTATTATACGCCCCCCCCACACACACACACAGAGTGCTTGCCCAAGGTTTCCCCATGGTAGCTGCTGGGGAAGAATCTAGAACTATTGGTAGCCATATTTTAGAAGGCTTACAAAGGGACACAGAGTGTTAGTTCCAAATTCCTCTTTTGCTTGTGGGGTGGTTTGCTGTGGGTTTCTGCCCCCTGCAGCTTCAAGGTCTGGAGTTAGACAGTAAGTTTAGTAACTCTATGATTTTGTCATGCAGAAAAGGTTGAGGATGAATAATAATTTTTTTTTTTTTTGAGGTAGGGTCTCACTCTAGCTCAGGCTGACCTGGAATTCACTGTGTAGTCTCAGGGTGGCCTCAAACTCACAGTGATCCACCTACCTCTGCCTCCCAAGTGCTGGGATTAAAGGCATGTGCCACCATGCCCAGCTGAATAATAAAATATTTTCCCTCAGATAACCTGAGCCTGTAAACCATATGTGGCTCTTATGGTGTGTATTTCAGTATTTTGGTCCTTCCTTCATATCTTTGCCATAACCACCAGGTATAATTATCTACCCACTGATCTTGCTTTTCCATTCGGTTATTTGCTCTCTGACATCAAAAATTTATTTTGTTGCACTTTGTATTACATAACGCATAGTAGGCACTTAATAAATGTTACTTCGTTGTAAAAGGATGAAATAAAATATGGCCATTTTCCTTCTATTATAGCATTACCTCACTCCTTCAAACTTTATTAATTGGAAATTTGTGAGCAGGCTAGAAAATTAATTTATTCAAGAAAAAAGTGGTTATTAGCCCATGTAGTAGTGTTAGAAACTGTAAAGAGAATGATTAAACTAATTAAGAAAATAAATTGTTTCAAGCAGGCCATGGCCATTTAATATCACCAATTCATATAGAAATAATTTGTGGGCTAAGTTACAAATAACATTCCTCTACCTATTCATTAAATTAGGTCCCTGAGGATGTCTATTAAGTAATGCTTTGTTAGCCTGGTTCATTTATTATTTGCACTTGAAATAGTCCATAAATCAATTTTTTCTTCATGCAAAAGGTAACACCTATGGTTGTACACAGTTCCCTTACAAACATAAATTCTCTTAAAATCTAAAAAAATATTATAGAGGGCTGAAGTGAGCCTCATAAAATTCTTGCTGATTTGCATGTCATTATTTGTTTGAGTATATTTAATTTCATTCATGCCCGGACAAGTGCAACTGGGTACAAACTTCCCAACATCAATCTTAACTATCCTTTTCTAATCAAGCATTTATCATTAGCTATTGATTGGACATGAGTACAGCACAAAAAATGTCACACTTAATAATAAAAAATAATCACACTTAATCTATGGATACTGCCTAGTATAGCAACCTTGAACCAACCCTCCCCTCAGCTTTCCTTTTTTATTTTCTTTTGTTTGTTTTTTAAGGTAGGGTCTCACTCTAGCACAGGCTGACCTGGAGTTCACTCTGTGGCCTTGAACTCATGGCCATCCTCCTACCTCTGCCTCCTGAGTGCTGGGATTAAAGGCGTGGACCACCATGCCCGGCTTCAGCTTTCCTTTTTGTAGTCTATGGTAACTACATCCTTCCATGTGTTCAAGCCCAAACCTTGACATCATCCTGGAGGCTTCTCTTCACCTCGTATTCCAGCCATCAACAAAACATTCTAGGGACTTCTTCCGGAACCAGCCACAATGCAATACTCTGCCACCCCCAATGAGATACACCCTCCTCTCCCCAGCTCTCCGTGAGCCACTACTGTTCCAGGAGCCAAAGAATTTAAAAACACTATTTACAAGATTTCTATTCCCATCTGCTTATTTATATTAATGTGTTTTCTCAGGGCTTACATACTTTAAAAAACAAGAAGGAGAAAGGAATTTATGTCAAAATTCCCATTTCATCTTGCTAGTTTTGTTTTTTTTTTTTTTTTCTTTTGAGGCAGCATCTCATGTAGCCTAGGGTGGCCTCAAACTTGCAATGTAACCAAAGAAGGTCATAAACTCCTGCCTTCATCTCCCAAGTGCTAGGGTTAAAGACATACACCAGCATGCTGAGCTCTTAAGTCATTTTTTAATAAGCACCCAGCGGGAATGCATTTCCAACAACAATTTATTTTAACATCTAATATTGCTAATAAAATATTTATTGTGCTTTGGTAGTTCCATACAGCCACTAATGAACATCACTTAAATAAAATGAAGAACTATAATAAAAATTTGTGGCCATCAGAAATTTTTTAAATGCTAAGATTTATATTTGCATGCATATTTTTGGATAGGCTCAGTATGAGAGAGTTATCCAAAAGAGACTTTCAACCAGAAAATACATTATATCCTGAGGCTTCCATATTAATCCTGGACTGCTGGTATCTGGACAGCTAAAATGAATGAAAACTTATCTTCTAATTTATGGAACATACTGCTATGTTTGGACCTTTATCATTGAACCTGTGTGTTAAATTTACATAGAGGTGATGATAGACTCATTTGGCCTACTATAAAGTCACATCAAGACAAAATCAAATAGAGTAGGTATGTGATGTAAAAGGAAGAAAAGAAATAACTGCCAGTATTAAAGGGCTGGTTCACATTTTTTTTTAATAGCAACAAATTATTTCTCACAATGCCTATGAAAGAGAGCTGAGCTCTCCGTAAGAGCTTGCTGACTAACACCCTCACTCCAGAGGAATGCTTGTGGATTTGAGGGATTACAAATCCACATCTCTCTATGGACTCACAGGCTAGACTGCTCCACATTTGGGGAAGCCCATATCAACAGCGTGTTAGAATGAAGACTGCATCTGAACAGATGGATGAAGTGGTGACTTGGGTTAATTTGGGGTTCCAAAGGTCCAAGATTTTCAGAAGCGAAAGCTACAATTACTCTTAGTATTTCTATTTTCATTCAAATATCATGTGCTATGTAACTCAAACATCGTTTAGGCCTCGAAACACTGGAATGACCACCAGAGGGAGCCCACGTGTTTTTCTGAATACACCAGACACTAAAGAGCAAAAGGAAGAAAATACACAGAAAATATCAAGCTGGGGAGGAGGGAAGGGGACATACTACATTTCAGTCATCTAAAAGAGCATCTTACTGCATGGTAGAAGTGTTTTTCATTTATGTTACAAATTCTCTTACTCAAAAAAGGTACTTCAAAAAAAAATGCCTTGCCTCACAAAAGAATTAGTTAAAAACAATATTTTAAAGATTCACATACCCTAAAACTAGAAGGTCCGGGGGGAAGTGCTGTGATAGCATCCATGATTCTCCGCTGGCCCCAAACACGGCTTCTCCGGATTTTCTTAATGTTCCCGCTCTCCTTCTCTATTCTGGTCCATCTTTGTGGTTAGCTTGGAGGGAAGGTTTGGGTGTGGCTTCCTTACTTTGTTTGGGATCAGGCTATCAAATTACAGCACTTGGTGTGACTTGGGATTTTTTTTTTTCCCTTCTCCTGTCTGAGCCAAGTGATGAGGGCATTAAGAAAAATGACTTGCCATTTACGACCCTGAAGTCTCCCTAGAACTGGACCAACTCCTAACAGGAGGCCAGAGGACTTCAGCCAGGCTTTTCCAGGGCAAAGTTCCCTGTAACCAGACCCACAGACAGGTCACCCTCAGTGATGTCCCCAGGCTAGAGAAATGTCCCACGAGTGAGACCATACCAACAAGCATGTGATCTTGATCAATCAGACGCTGAGGAAACCTAATGGAATGTCTTATATTTGACAGCATGATCGATTTTTAGAATTTCCCTTTATTAGTAGTTTTCTTGGGGTAGGTTGGGGGCCATCATCACTTCATTTACAGGGAAACTGAAGCTCATGCTTGCTCAGTGTCCTTGGTTGTGAAGTGCCCAGGTCATAAACTGAAAAGCATGTGCTCCTGGAGACATGGGTTATCACAGTGTGTGAGTATGGAACACAACCATACTCATTGCTTCTGAGAGAGAAGGTTTTGTCTTCCTTTTCCCTGAAATTACAATTGAATGAAAACCATGTCAGAAGTGAATTTAATGAATTAGCTCTTGTTTGCTAAGTTTCTTTTTCATGTCCGGATAGGGTAATTTTATAATGTATGCAAATTAATTAGCACAAACAAATTGAATTCTACAGGGTTAGGTCCTCAAGTTGAATGCTGCTAGAGTTAACGTGCTTATTAATGCTTTGGTTATAGAATCAAAGGCATTCTTATGAAATTTAACAATGATGCCCATTTGGGTGGGGGATGGCTGACAGCTAGGGAAACGGGATTTAAATTTAAAATGACCTTGATGAGTAGAAAAGGAAAAGGAGTACAAAATTTGATAGAATCGTTGCAAAATAATTCCCTCAAAAGGTGGGGGAAACAAAGACAAACAGAAACGAGGGAGCACTGGCTGGGCAATTATAACAGAGAAGGAGCTGGAGGTCACAGTGAACAACAGGCTTCAAGGACATCAGCAGTCTACTCTTGTCATTTCTAATGGGAGGCATGATTTAGGGAGGACAAATCAGGAAAAATTCAAGGTAATTCCCCGTCTAGATACAAGTTCAATAAAGTTGAGGTGAGGGAGAAAAGGTGGTTTAGACCTTCAAACATATGTACATTGAAAGCTAGGTTTTCATGACTTTAAAAGGGATCCTTAGAAAGTTGAGTGCCCAAAACAGTTTTTTTTTTTAAAAATTTTAGATCTGAAGAAATTAAACTCATAGAGAAAGTTCTGATACTCAGTTCCTCTCTCCATGAAATGCCCTCAGTCCAGATGACCCCTTCCATCTGGGCACCACTCAGTTTCCATCAAGCACCCATCCACAGGTACTTCCTTTCCCACAAGGCTGCTCTAACCCTCTCCTTTCCTCTTAAGACCCCCCGCCTAACCCACCACACGTGCATGCATGTGTCCCCTTGAAGTGAAGAGAATTTAAGTGTTTATAAAAACCATATTAGGGCTGAAGAGATGGCTTAGCAGTTAAGCGCTTGCCTGTGAAGCCTAAGGACACCGGTTTGAGGCTCGATTCCCCAGGACCCATGTTAGCCAGATGCACAAGGGGGCGCACATGTCTAGAGTTCGTTTGCAGTGGCTGGAGGCCCTGGAGCACCCATTCTCTCTCTCTCTCTCTCTCTCTCTCTCTGCCTCTTTCTCTGTCTGTTCTCTCAAATAAATAAAAATAAACAATAAAAAAGAAAAAAAAACCATATTACTAAAGGTGACCTGATCATTTTCCAGAAACTTTAAAGAATAAAGTTACATGTATTTATGTATACTTGAATCCATAGGTATGTATCTGCATACAGTATATGTGTATGCATATGAATATTTATCAGCCTATTATCTATGTTGAGTGCAATTTCACTTAAAGGTAAAAGAATGATACAATGATGCAAAACATTCAATCTGAGGTCTCAGGAAAGCCTTCTTGACACAGAATTGTTATTGAAAAAAAGAATCCAAACCTTAAATGACATATTAGCACTAGATTAATTTATCCAACATGAGAACACTACAATTTTCTCTCCTAACCATGAGACGTATTTGCAAACAATTTGTTCTCTATTTCTCAAAGTAGAAATGATAAAAACTCAGGTACCTCAAAGTGAGATGACGCTGGCTCTTCTGTTTTCTGTTGGCACTATGCTCTAGGTGCCCAAGTACAGGGAAAGTATTTCTGAGGACAGTAAGACACTCTGACAACTTTGGAATAAGCAGGGTAGTTCTGTTCATTAACATGGCACCACGTTCTTTGCCCTTGCTGCTCCTCTCAAGACAGTTCATTCTTGGAATAAAAGCTGGGATAAGCTACTGGATGCTGAGATGGGAGAATTTATGCCTGTTGTACTTTTACCCACCACAGTTATAATAGCCAGCTTCTCTGGGCTCTTGCCCAGTCAAATTCAGTGAGAACATGTTCAAGACAGGGCTCGATGGCATAACTCGGTTGCAAGCATAGATAGCTAACAGTGCAACAGGATGTATAAAATCTATGTCAAAAAAGACATTTTAAAATATGTGAAGAAACAAAACCTAGAACCATTACGAACAGTCATCAAGTATGAGCATAACAATATAAAAATATTTGTAAAATGTCACAAGGAAGCATCACCCAATACACCCCATTCCATGTCCTTTTACCACGCAAACTCACAGCAAGCAGTTCCCGGGCTCAGTGTGGAAAACGCTCACATGCACTGACTGTTCAAACTGATGAAGGATCCGCGATCCGTTTCTTTCTTTTTTTTTTTTTTTTTTTTTTTTAAGGTATACCTACAGCTGCTCTTTACTATTAGATGAATGGCAACTACATATCACCTTAAGAATTCAACTACCATACCACTGCAGAAACCAGAGAAAGAAGCAGAGGATGGTCAGCTTTTATAACAGAGCCGAGGAAGAAATGGAAGAAATGCAGAAAGAACTTCAGCAAGGACATTCCACCCATACAGTGCATAACTCACAACTACGAAAACAAACATTTCTTCAGAAACTGGAGAGCCCAGGTCGTCCTTGCCACATTGGACATTAAGTCACTGGTGTTTCCCAGGAGGCAGGGCACAGTAGTCTTGGTTCGCTGAGCTAGATGTCCTAATAGACCAGCTCAAGAAACGAGTATTTACACACCATTCAAGTCACCTGACCTGGCAGCAGCCCAACTAAATCTAATCTTCACTCTGGTGATAAGCAATATGTCCTTCAAAAGGAGAACAAGCAGGCTCTGGGTTTTCTAAGGCTGGCATTTTGTTGTTTTGTGCTATCAGGTGACCTCAGCACCCTATGTGAAGTTCACTGTGAAGTTCATGATAGCCATGCTGGTTAAATCACTGGTATCCTCAGACAGAGAACAGCTCCAAAGGACAAACCTGGAACTCAGGCCGGGATATCTGTACGGCTCTGGACCTATCACAGCCCTTTTAAAGAGAGGATCTTAATTTTTGGTTTTTCAAGGTAGGGTATCATTCTGGTCCAGGCTGACCTGGAATTCACTATGGAGTCTCAGGGTGGCCTCGAACTCTCAACAATCCTCCTACCTCTGCCTCCCGAGTGCTGGGATCAAAGGTGTGCGCCACCACGCCCAGCTTGTAACTGGTGTTTTAACTGAAGTTTTAAATACAGTCAGCCATGTTTGGAGTACAAGGAAGAGGAGAAAAGCACAATTTGCAGATCAAAGAGAACTGTTTAATAAAGCCAACAACCCCAAACCATCGCAGCTTTACCAACAGCAGTCCACTCACACTGCTGGCTCCATAATCATTATTCTAACAATTCTCTCCATCATTTTGTGGACTCCAGTGTCCTGTGTCCATCCAACATCAAATGATGTCCCTAAAAAATAACCCAGCACGTAAATGCCAGCCATTTGTTTGTACAAAAAGTACGATTTATGAAAAGAAAATTCTTTTTATGCCAGGTCAAGGCTTGGTCCAGAAATAAAGCACAGTTTGCAGGAGTTCAAAATACAGCATACTGATATACTCTTATTTAATTAAAACTTAAACACAGTGATTAACAAAATTTCAAATAGAAGCTAGGATGGAGGACAGAGTCTGTCCACAGGGAAGCTGCTTAGACACTGAACCAATAATCTACGCATGTTCATTCAGGTCCACAGGCAGATTATTGTTATTTAGGAACATAAGGGAAAACAATCGTGCCCAGAATGTAGTTTAAGAAGATAAAGGATAAAAGAAATCATCATATCCCAACTTGTCCCTTTAAAGGAACAAAATTTCAATTAGTACCGCTTTAAGGCTCTTAGGCCTCTTTTTATCTTTCTAGAACTTCAACTATACTCATGAATGTCTTTCATCTCATTTGCTTTGTGTGACTGATGGCCTTGGAGATCTTTCCAAACAGCATGCGGTATCGTTACATCTACTCTATTTGCTAGAGAGAACAAGTATGCTTTTAGTTTGCTAGAGAAGGCGACCCCCCAAACAACCCAAACAAACAGGAAGCAGCATATTTGGGAGTCTGCCTGCCCGGTCCCCCAGATCTTTCAGAGTGACATGTTGCTCGAAGCACATTGTGTGTGGTGTGCCTCAAACTTCAAGTTGCTATTTCGATGGGAAGACAGCACATGATGACAGCTGTTAGGTCCTCTCCTTAGAGCCTTGTGTCTGATGTCCCCACTGCAGGGAACCCACCCTAAAGGTCACCAAGTGCCCAAGAATGACAGAACTTCCTTTTGAAGCTTAGGACATTTTAGGCCTCCTAGGGCTTGGACATTCTGTGTGTGTTTCACACCACTGGCAGTCCCTTGATGAGGAAGTTCAAGGCCATTTTGTCATCCTGATTTAGCTAGTGATCTGCATGCTGTTTGTTAGAGCATGGGTCTCTGCATCCAACCTGGTGGCAGGATCAGTTTATGGCTGTAGTCTCCAAAGCCTGTCACTTTATAATATTATGAGCTGATTCTCGACGGTGAGAGCCTATCTCAACACAGAAGTTAGTTTTTTGGTTTTTTTTTTTAAATCATTGGCAAGGTTCACTGCAGAAAAGTATTTTAAAGAGAGCCAGAAAAGGCAAATGGACAGTTGCTTTATAAAGGGTAGAACACTTTTCAGAGATGAAAAGATAGCTAGAAAATGATACTGGGCTTGAGAAAAATGCTAATTACAATAATAATCCTACCATTTCTGAGCTCTATTGTTCTCGCTCTATGCTTTTCCATAAATTGTCTCATTCAATATTCATAATGGCCTCTTAAGGTAATCATGACTAACATGCACATTCTAAAGAGGAGACAGGATATTTAGACAAATCAAGTACTTGTGCAAGGCCCCACAGCTGGGATCTGCAACACTTTGCTGAACCAAATGAAATAAAATTTTGGTGTGGCAATTAAAGTGGCATGGCCAAGGATGGCAGCCCCTACTTGTGTGAAGGCAGCGAGCTAGAATTCCAAGCCAGCTCTTTAAAGCCAGAATTATGGAAACTACACAGTAGTAGAGCTCGACTCTGCAAAGGATTAAAAAACATACTCTGGGTTTCATTAAGACAGTTTATCTGCCCAGGTACAGGGCTGCAAACAGGGACAGGAGAGGGCGACAATCCTGTAACATTATAAGTTGGATATAGCAATCAAGAATACAATGACAAGGAGATACATTTGAGCGCCAACCAAATACCACTACAGATTAATTCCTACACATTCCCACCATTAACCTTCCTTGCTGCTCAATCTACAGTGTGATTAAAAGAGCTGATCAAAGAGAACTGTTTAATAAAGCCAACAACCCCAAACCACCGCAGCTTTACCAACAGCAGTCCCCTCACACTGCTGGCTGCTCCCCTTAGCACGCATGCAGGACAGTCCTAATGGACGCAGTGTCTGAAGCTTTCTCTCTTATCTGTTTCCCTCCCCAAAACAAATAATTATAGTGATTAGGCATTTTCGGTTTCCAGAGAGACATGTTGACTTTAGTGCATTTGGATATAATTAGGCAAATTCATCAGCTGACCCCTGGCTTTCATAGTTCGTATTCCCACTAAGGAAAAGCAAACTGGTTTCTGTCATGCTATTAAATTAATGATTTGTTCTACTAATGTGTAGCGTTCTGGGAGGAAGAAAACAGTGATTGTATGGCCTGCCCCTAGAATAGCCTTTGTTTGGACTAAATATCAGAAACATGTGACAATCATGTCAGAGCAGTCACCCTTCTCCCCTTGATATTTGAAGTGACTCACCAAAGATGCCACAGCCAGATTAGAAAAATATTTATTGCTCTGTTGACTGTGGAAGGAGAGCTTTCTTTGCTGATAGGGTCACCATGATTAATATTATTATTATTATTTGTTTTACCTTGTGACAGTTTTTAAAACTAGGCAGAGAGAGTAGCTACTCACATTCTCCTTGTCGGGAATCCCTAGGGGAGGAAAAAGAGACAGAGAGGCCATAAATTGTATGATCAACCTGTACAATGGAGATGAAATCCTTTGCTGAACAAAACCTACTAGCATTTTTGTGTTTCCCATGCGTGTTTCATAAAAGCTCATATAGTACTGCTTAGAAAGATAGCAACAGCAGTTTAAAATCTGCATACATAAGTCAATGAGCTAGGGGCAGGGAAATAAACTTATGCTTATTTTGTCTCTACACCATATGGTTCACAATCCCAGGGGTAAAGACTCCTCCTCGATTCCTTTACTCTGTATTCACAATGAATCCCATTGACTGGGCCCCGGTCCACTCAGAACAGTGGAAAAGGCACATAAACCCGGGCACAAGCAGCACTGAACACCACCGAAACATAATTTCCATTTTGAGCAAAGCAACTTCCTAATATTTTCAGGAGTGTCTTGACTAAAAAAAAAAAAAAAAATCACTATTCACCCATGTACTCATCTGCTCATTCATTGACAAAACTTTCATTATCACTACTTAAGGCTTCCTTCCCACTTAATGGATGTGGGAAGGTGGGCACACTAGAAGGTCACAGCTGCAGAAGAACTTAGCGCCTAGAGGTCAGCAGGCACAAGTGGCATGTGCTGTGGAAAGAGAATACCAAAGAAAGACAAGGGCAGGTGGACTTGGTGTGTGGCTTGCACCTTGCTTCAAATCAGTGGTGGTGCAGGGTGAGGTGGTTTGCATTGCAAAAAATATAGTGTGTTCATGCATTGGTTGCAAGTAACTGAAAAAATCAGGCTGGAACTGAACTAGCAGCCTCCTCCATACTGGCTAGCTGGCATGGTGCTGGAAGATGCTATGCCAACTACTGGGGGACAGGAGTCATCAACAGACTTAACCAACAGTGGATCCTGTGAGCTACGCAGTCATGTCCACCAGTGCCATAGCGATATGACTGGTTGTTATGGGGATAACCACCTGCTCTCTAATTAGATTAAAGGTTTTCCTTCACAGGAGGGAATTCATGCCTGGTGCTGAAAACCTATGCGAAAGTCTGTGGCCGGGAAGGTCATAGGCCCTGAGGGGAAAGCTACTATTGCTATTTGGCTAAATAAACATGCCGTGCCATTAAAATGCCCTCCAAATATTTATGTTTATGCCAATAGTTAGCGCTGCTCTCACCTTTGGTCAGAGAAGCTCCGTTTTGCAGAATGGCAGTGACTATTGGGGAGACCCAAACTTGTCAAAATGCTGAGAAAAAGTGACTATTGAGGGTTCAGCGTTAATGTAACTTCTATGTCACCCTCTCAAAGGCCAAGAGAACATTGGAGAATGGGGCAGGGCAGAAAGGGTAAGATACTGGGGAGGGTTACTGTGGAACCCTGTCTTTTCACTAGGAAGTGGCTGTTTCATTCACGGCGTGACAATGGCGGCTGTCACCTGCATAAGATCTGCACACCAGGGGCCCAGGTGTGATAGAACAGAGGAAACAACAAAAAGACATCCAAATAGAATAAGAACTAGTTGGAAAGAAGAAGGGGTTCAGTGGAACAGGGTTGGGGGGGACAAAAAGAATTTAGAGGGAAAGGATTAAGATCAAAATACGTTATGTAAACACATGAAAATTGTCAATGAAAAGCTTTTAAAAATACAGTGTGTCCAGATTCAAAGAAGACAGGGAAATCTATGTTTCCACAAGGGGCTGCTCAGAATGTGTAATACCGGCCTTAATAGAAATGGCTGACCACCCTAGTAAGCCACAGGGTACTAGGTAGGAGGTTCAGCATGGAAGAGACTATTTGCTTTCTTCCTCTACTGGAGAGAGTCTCAGGACACAAATGCTCAGGCAGGAAGCAGGGGGCCAGAAAGTACTGATGTGTCTGTGTGACATAACTTTCCGGGTGTGTCAGAAGGAGGAAGGCTGGTGTAACCCCAGCACCCTGGAGGGCATTCCGATCCTTCCCACTCAGCCAGCGGGCCTGCCATCCAGCAGCCATCTGCAGGGACTGGAGTTAATGGTATGAGGAGGCCTAGGGGCTAGCAAGCTCACTTTATGTTCCACAAACTATAGGTACATCTGCACAAATCACCCTAAGTAAGTGGCTGGAAACTGAGCTGTGTGTAAAGCAAATACAAAAAGGCGAGTTTGGGCCATATGGGATCTTGAAAATCGGGACAAGGTGTTAAGAGCTTTGGAACGTCATCTTCCATGGAAGGCAATGGAGATCCTTAAAAAAAGGTTTTAACAACAAAGTGCTAAGATCAGGAGAGGGGAGGGAAAGAGAGGATTCAAAATTAAAGGTATTTAGTGGTGGTATACACCTGTGATTCCAACATGCAAGAGGCTGAGGCAGGAGGATCATGAGCTTGAGGCCAGCCTAAACTACACAGTGAGACTCTTATCTTTCCAAAAAGTAAAGAGACACAACATCAAGTGCAAAGGATGGTCTTTGACTGGAGTCCAGTTTGAGCAATTACTGATAAAGATATTCACTTTGGGGCCTCTGAACAGCTTGTATAGTGGATGTTATTAAGGGGAATCATGCCAGCTATTTTGTATGGTGGAGGTGTTGTAAGTACACATGGAGAAGCCTTTCTTTTTAAAAATGTCTTCTAGACAGTACAGTAGTGAACACCTATAATCCTAGGTGATAAGGAGGCTTAGGGCTGAGGCAGAGGGATGATACATTCTAGGCCACACTGGACTACATAATGAGATCTTATCTGGAGAAGAAGGAGAAGGAGAAGGAGAAAAAGAAGAATAAGAAGAAGAGGAGGAAGAAGAGGAGGAGAGGGAGGAGAAGCTCACACTCCTAGGCAACATCTAAGCTTTTGGGGAGTAGGAGAAACCTGTGAAAGAAACAAAAAAGTACAAGTGTCCACAGTGACAAGGGTAAGCCAGGCTAATGCATCAGGCCAGGAGAACTGAGAGAAGCCAGGCTGGAAAGTACCTAAGGTCGCTAGGAATGAGGCGCAGAAGCTATGAGTTGGGGATGAGTTACTGGTAACTGTGAAGGGGTTCGTTTAAGAAGTTGGAGGCAGAAGCCAGACTTGGTGGAGATCGAGAGTGACTAGGGAGCAGGACTTATTTCATGTGGGTGTTTATTGCATGCCTGGCACCCTTTCAAACTCTTGACATGTTTTGCTTCTTTCAGTCCTCCCAACAACACTAAGAGGAAACGGAGACAAGGAGCATCAAAGTGTCCAGCCTGAGGTCCCACGGCTAGAAGGCAGCACTCAGGCCTTCCTAAAGAGTCAGTTTTTCCTAGCTCAGCCAGGAAAGAAGGATCTAGAATGGAGAGGAAAGGGAAGACTCCAGTCTAGGGCAGCAGAGTGGGAGAGAGGGCAGGGGCCACACGGAGAGCATGACACCATGGGACAAAAAAAAGGCGAGGCTGTGTCCAGAAGATGCTCATCAAGCAGGGAAGGGATCCCTACTGAAAGTGACAAGTCTGGGACTGTGGGTGGCATTCAAGGAGACAGGGAGACTCCTTGCTTCAGGGACACTTGGCATGGAAATGCTACCTGACATATCACTGTGTCTGGTGGTAGAAGTGCCCAGACTAATAGTCAAACTTCATACTTTGTTAGACACATACATCCAACCATCCCCCCAGAACCTTCCTAGGAAGCTTCATGTTCCCAGAGAAACTCCCAGCCACAGTAATGGAGCTAAATAGAGGTTTCTAACATGCATGAAAACACACCACACACACACACAACTGAGGGGACACAGGACTTCCTGTTGCCTATGAACGCCTAACTCAAAAAAGTATATCTGCCGGGCATGGTGGCACATGCCTTTAATCCTAGCACTTGGGAGGCCAAGGTAGGAGGATCGCCATGAGTTTGAGGCCACCCTGAGACTATGTAGTGAATTGCATGTCAGCTTGGGCTAGAGTGAGACCCTATCTCATTTAAAAAAAAAATCTGAAAAGCCGGGCGTGGTGGCACACGCCTTTAATCCCAGCCCTCGGGAGGCAGAGGTAGGAGGATCGCTGAGAGCTCGAGGCCACCCTGAGACTACATAGTGAATTCCAGGTCAGCCTGAGCCAGAGTGAGACCCTACCTTGAAAAACCAAAAAATAAAAAAACAAATAAAAAAATCTGAGAAAAACTCCTCCTCCCTCTTTTTAACCTCAGCCATAAGAGGTGTTTTGCAGCAGACACTTGCTTTTTATTTTTTTCTGGTGCACACTGAATGTGAAGCAAGTACTACACTTAATGTGCCCATCACCTTCCTGACCACTGTGTGTGTGTGTGTGTGTGTGTGTGTGTGTGTGTGTGTGTAAGAGTGAGGGACAGAGAGAAAGAGAGGAGAGAGAGAGAAGAGCATCAAATAGCTAACAAATCCTAGGATTGGAGGGGCCCATGGTTTTAACAATGCACTCACTTCTCTCCTAGGTCGATGGAGCAAAAGTAAAGGAGAGGTGTGGCTCTTGGGCACCCAGATATGACAGAGACAAATTCAGCTCAGGAATCTGATTTTGCAAAGGGGCACAAAGCAACCCTACATACCCCTATAAAGTGGGCCATATTTTGAGCCAGCATTCCAGGGCTATGGAAGTCCTAATTGGCATCGAAGCCAGCTCCCACCAAAAGCTAAGACCACATAGACTATGAAGCATGGACCGTTTTTTCTAACTGCTTCAGCAGGAGCAGGCACCTTTGTTTGCCTACAGAACCTGGAGACTTTCCCTATCAAGCTGGTGTATGACATAGTTTTCTTTTGTCACACAGAAACACACGCCACCCAACAAATTCTCAGATACAAAATGCTCACGTTTCACTTACTGTCATTGTTAGAGCCCGTTTCCATAACACCATACGGAGGAGCCAGAAGTCCCGCCATATACTGTCGGTATTTCTGGAAGACAAGATTGTAAACTCAGCACATAGGCTTTTACTCACTTTGGGCATTCGTTTATTAACATGTTAAAAAAAAAAAAGCAGAAAGGCTTGGTGTCAGGAAGCATCTGAGGCTCATATTTATAGAACCTTGAAGCATACTCTGGGCGGGGGGAGCCCAGGTTTAAACGTAAAATATGGGGTTCAGAGTGGGGCTTCTGGAGAGACACTGAATGTGCCCCCCACCCCGTGCTTGGTTCCTTCATTTATGCATTCCTGGTGGCTGAATGATGCAGGCTTCGCACCTCTCTCACCTCTGCTCCCCTCCAGCATACACAGAGGATGGGTTTTGTTGTTGTTGTTGTTTTTCGTCAGAGCACAAGCACTTGGGTTTTTACGCATGCAGATACCAGTGGCTGTGTGCTCAAGAGGTGAATGGACTGATGAATGGCCTGAATCAGCCTCTTTCACAGCCAGAGAAATCTGGCTCTCCGAGAAGAGAACCGTCTCTTTTGAAAGAAGCTGAGTCGCTTCCATTTTACCTGCTCCCTTTTACACAGCACACCTGCCTGCATGTGACCTCCAGAGGACTTTCTGGTGTGCTGTCAAATAAAATCGTTTGGCTTAATTTAGGATCACTTGTATGCCCCTGAATTTTCATCCTCTGGCTTTTGGTCCAGACACGCTCTGAAACTTGGGGCTCGGTGATATATATTGGCCCCAGGAGTGTGGCTGTGTGGGAAGGATAATGTTTGGTGAGCATCTAGCCCTAGGGGAGGGGCGTTTGCAAGAAGGATGGTGCATACTCGCCCATCTCTCTGTTCAGGTAATAAATGCAGCATCTCCCCTTTCAGAATGAAAGGTGGGCAATTTTACTGGTCGCATGGTGTCATGTATATTTATGGTTTATAATTATGGTGACACATAAATGTTCAACAGCATCAAAAGAATCAACACTTTATAATGTGCTGTGGGTTACACGACTGTCAGCAGAAAAGACTTCATCTGTAGCAATGGGCAGCTGGTAAGGCAGTATTTGGGCAACCATCTGGCCCATTGTATAGATGTGAATGATGTTTGCAACACTGATGCTTTCTCAAAAGACACTTCCAGTCAAAATGTGACTAGCTTCCCTCCCCCCTCAATCTTTATTTCTTCACATTTGGAGGCAACTATTCTGGCACCTGTGTGCAAACATTAAGATCACGATTTCCCCTGCTTCCGAGCTAACCTCAGATACACCCACAGAGCCAGCATGTCTTCCTCAGTCCTGCCATTTCCTTTGATACCTTCCCAATTCTAATTCCCTTCCTTCCTTCCTTCCTTCCTTCCTTCCTTCCTTCCCTTCTTCCTTTCTTCCTTCCCTGGAAACTCTGATATCTATGATTTTATTAAAAAGAAATTGTGTATGGCCATATCATGTGTTGATATTATCTCCCTCATCCCTGCCCCCACCCCACTGAGGGCCCTCCTTATTGGGATTGCTGGTATTCACCAAGGAGTTGTGGGTTATGGGTTGTAAGAGGAGCAGTCATTGCGGGGGAGGGGCAATGCTTCTGGATATTTCCTCCCACCCTGTGTCCCTTCCATTCTTTCTGCTCCCTCTTTGGCAAAATTCCCTGAGCCTTGATGGGTGTGTTTTCAGTATCCTTTAGCGTTGAGCTCTCAGCAGCTTCTGAGTTGTTTGAAGATAGTCTCAAGCAGCCCATGCTGGCCTCTAACTTGCTGTGCAACCTAGACGGCCTTAAACTCCTGATCCCCTGCCTCAATGTCTTAGGTGCTAGGATTACAGACACGAGCCCCCATGCCCACCTTTTCTTCTTTGTTATGCTATTACCTACCCTTCTTTTTCGTAGGAGGGCATTCTGGGCACAAAGTTAATTTGCACTCTAAACAGAACAGGCTCAGACAGAGCGCGAGGTTCTATGACACTCCTGCTCTCCTTTGAATCTCAGCTTTAATCTCTTGGCAAAAAAATTTCTAGA
Source organism: Jaculus jaculus (assembly GCF_020740685.1). Lineage (NCBI taxonomy): Eukaryota > Metazoa > Chordata > Mammalia > Rodentia > Dipodidae > Jaculus > Jaculus jaculus. The sequence goes on from NC_059105.1 coordinate 66,316,827, forward strand.
GCGGAGATGTCCAGGAGATGCTTGCTACAGAAACATGAGAACCTGAGTTCTGATCCCCAGGCCCCACATGAAAGCCAATAGCTGCGGCAGGCTTCTGTAATCCCAGGAGGCCAATGGCGAGAAGGGAGGGAGAGAAGCCGGAGGACTCCCTGACCTGGAGAAGGCAGCGGGAAGGAACAGGAAGAATGGGAAGCCTTGCTCCAATGGAGGCGGAGGGTGAAAACTGACGCCTGCAAGTTGTCTCATGGCTTCCACGCACGCACCATGGCATATGTGCACGCGCTCACACACACATGAACATGTATACCCACACATCATACATGCATGCACACTGAACAAAAACAAAGATTTCTAGAGTAGACAGGGCCTCATAACAGAGACGCACTATCAAGCCCTGGCAGGCCTCAGAGTGAAGCAGCCAAGGGTGTGACTATAAACCCTCTGCAAAGACTTCAGAGAGGATCAAGGTGGTGGTTTATGAATGCTTTGTCAACCCCCTCCCTCTGAAAGGGTTCAAAGTTGAGAAAGGCTTATACACAATGCAGGAAGGCTTGCTTTTTGTTTAATGAAGGGGATGACATATGAACACATGAGAAATCCACTAAGGTTTTACACAAATGACACCCTCTTCGACTGAAAGACACAGACAGTACATAGTCAAAGGGCTTCTGTGGACCCCAGAGGTCTCTGAGCAGGAACGGGGCTGAGAACTCGACCGCCTACAACATGGCTAAGTTTATGATGAGGGTGACCCAGAGCTGAGGTCCAGAAGACAGCAGGGAGATGACCTTGGTCATCATCAAGGAACCAGTACCATTTGCTCAGCTGTACTCCTGAACTGTCATGAACTGGGGACTGTAATGTACCCCTCATTCCAATCCCTCCCTTCCTTGGAGAGGAATATCAGTTGCGATTCCCTGTCTCCTATAGCCATTGCTTATTGGGTGTCAGGGGACAAGCACCTAACTTATCTCTTTCATTCGCCGGGTGTGGGTGGCGCATGCCTTCAATCCCAGCACTGAGGAGGAAGAGGAAAGAGGATCGCTGTGAGCTCGAGGCCAGTCTGGGACTACAGAGTGAGTTCTAGGTCAGCCTGGGCTAGAGTGAAGCCCTAACTCAAGAAACTAAATGAGAAAGAAAGAAACATCATTCACAGTTGTGTAACAGAGATATACACTGGGGGCTGTCCCTGGGAAATAGCACAGGAGCGCTTCATTTGCATCTGGACATGGTTTAGACGAGAGGATCCTGGACTGAGGCGATGCCAGAACGGGAAAAGGCTTGAGCTCCCGCACATAAAGAGAGTCTATTTTGCAGGTGGAAGTGCATTTACTCGAGATGAACGCAGCATCCACCTCTCCCACATGCTTTCCTAAAGCGGGGCCCTCTCTTATCAAGAGAGAGCGTGGCATCCCCTTCTGCATGGACCTGGACCACCCTTCACGACTGCCTGAAGCCTGGAGTATAGCTGATGACACTGTGCGACTTTCCTGGCTAAGCTGCATGCCCCTTGGTTTCTGGGAGCCCTTGCTCTTCAAATGCTCTCTCTTGAGGTACTACCTCTCAGAAGCCATTGGCCACACTATATGGCACCTTAATTACATGGAGAGGCCACCTAAAGGTGTTGTGACGACAGTCCCACTGAGCCCAGCTTCTGGGCTCTTTGAATGAGTCTAGACATTCAGGTCTTCCCAGCTGAGGCCAAGACAGGGCAGGCGGGTCAGCCCACTGTTGCCCTTTAGAACTCTTGACTCAGAAAAACCCACATATGCAATAAAATGGCGATTGTTTTATACTGCTAGATTTGGTGTAGTTTATTAGGCAATAATAACTAACTTTTAAAAAAAAAAAAAAACCGGGCTGGAGAGATGGCTTAGCGGTTAAGCACTTGCCTGTGAAGCCTAAGGACCCCGGTTCAAGGCTCAATTCCCCAGGACCCACGTTGGCCAGATGCACAAGGGGGCGCACGCGTCTGGAGTTCGTTTGCAGTGGCTGGAGGCCCAGACGCGCCCATTCTCTCCCTCTCTCTCTCTCTCTCTCTCTCTCTCTCTATCTGTTGCTCTCAAATAAATAAACAAAAAATTAAAAAAAAAAAACAACAACCCAGCATCCTACCAAAGATTAATCCTATCAAAGATTAAATGTGTATGACGGGCAGGACCGGAAGCCTTTTTATGAGGTCACTGTAGACAGTGGCCCCCCAAACACGGTAGTCTAACATTGCTAACGTTTGCAACGTTTAAGGGAAAAGATGTCCTAGGGTTTCCTGGCTAGGAAAGGGACATGGGAATTCTAGGCACAGGGACAAATGCTAAATGAGGTGGTGCTCCGTCTATGTGGCCTGGGGTAGATGTGGAGTATAACCGGAGCATTTCTGGCTGCTGAGAGAACCCTAAGGCCATCTGTCTGGGAGGTGCTGGCCTAGTCGGGTCAACTCATGGTGGCATTCAGAGTTAGTCATCAGAGCTTTGTATGGCAGCTGGAAGCAAGAAGTGATGATAGGCATAGGCGGAGCAGAATGACATGGGGAGGAGGAGCTGATACCTTCAACTATGAAGTCCCCGAGAGGCTGTGGGCATCAAGGAGTTGAATGCTAGGCTACTGTCTAATAGGGATTGTGGGTGTCCCAGTGATGACTTGGGAGTAAGAGATGGTAACCATACTGATCAACCCACATAGCACAGAAGTGTGTTTTCTATAGAAGTTTTAAAATCCCCCTCCCATTTTTTTTCTGAAAACATAAAAATAAAACAAGTGCATTCCCAAGGCTATGCTAAAGGATGTCCACTCATATAAGCCAGCATGGGGTCAGCACAAACCTGAGGGCACCTATCTTTCAGAGGTAAGTCTGCAGGTCTTTATGGCTGTTACCAAATCAACTCTCCAGATCCCAGCTGTTGAGGTGGATGGTGGCCTAGTTGAGTCCTTTGTCAGTGTCTTCTTTGGGGCCTGGGTTGACCTCTTCCTACAAACTCTTTCCCTAGATCCTAACACCCTATGACACTGCAGTAGCCTACATGACCTCACACTGGAACTTTCTAAGTGCTCACAAATGCTTAGGAAAGAGCTATGCCATTAACTCACGTATGGGAAGAACGGGTACTCAGCAGAGGAAAACCAATAGTCAGCTGAGGGGAAAAAAAAAACAAAAGAGCATAACCAGTGCTCTGACAGGGTGAAGGAAGTGCAGAGCTCAGGTGTTACCCCAAACTCCTGGCCTGTAGCCCCCTGGACACAGCCTCATGTGTGAGACTTGTAACATGGCCTTTTCTATTACAGAAGCATTTGTTCATGTCCAAGGAATTTTTCTGAGGCTCTGTCTAGGGTGGGGCTGGAGGGTAGCAGACCACCACAATCTTGACTTAGCTCTGTCTCTGAGGCCCAAGGTGTCAGCGTGTCTCTCTCCAGTGGGACTGCCCTTTTCGAGACATTGACTAGGACCAGGGAATGGCCCGAACAGAGGCCTCCACTTCGCAATCTGTAGGCCTCTGAGGCCAGCTTGGAAAGTAGTTATTCTTTTTAATTTTTATTTTATTTATTTGAGAGCGACAGACAGAGAGAAAGACAGATAGAGGGAGAGAGAGAGAATGGGCGCGCCAGGGCTTCCAGCCTCTGCAAACAAACTCCAGACGCGTGCGCCCCCTTGTGCATCTGGCTAACGTGGGACCTGGGGAACCGAGCCTCGAACCGAGGTCCTTAGGCTTCACAGGCAAGCGCTTAACCTCTAAGCCATCTCTCCAGCCCGGAAAGTAGTTGTTCAGTGGACAGGGAAACAAGAGGCCATCAGAGGTCCGGAGAGGACTTGTCAGACTAGGCCAGTAATGAGAGGGGTCAGTGCAGGCAAGCTAGAGCTCCTTGGCTTCAGTCTCCTTGTCACTAAAAGGCCCTAAAAGAGTTAGGCCTGCAGTGTCTAAACTTTGTTTTACAGAGCATGGAGGTCCTTGTAGGACCCTCAAGCAAGGTATAACATACAACATGGCTTTCATGCTTTATGGAAACAAAGGTGAGTGCCCTCACCTTCACCTATTTTATTTATAAGTTATGGTTCTAAAAGGTAGTTCATTTTGAAGAAATGACCTTGGTTCTATGGTTGTGGATTGCCCAAGAGATGATGTATTCTGTCACGGAAAAGCTTTTCAACAAAATTGGTACTGAGAGGGAGGCTAAGTCAGAAGAATCACGAGTTCAGGGCCAGCCTGGCAATATGGTGAGACCCTGTCTGAAAATAACCCAGGGATGGGGACGGAGCTCCATGGTAGAGCACTTACCTAGCATCCCTGAGAGCCTGATCTAATGCCCAGTACTGTGGGGAGGATTGGTACTAAGACTAACAGATGTGAGCCCCACAGAGCAATGCCAGCTTTCTCCAGTGGAGGAGTGCAGCTCCCTAGTGTGGTGCACAGAAAGGCAGGAGGGCTCAGGGAAGGGCAAATAGGAGCTCTTCCTGAGGTTTAACTTTCACTGCATGTCAAGTAGTTTAAAGGATTACTTTTATACTTTTATATTATGGAGTAGAAAGCTAAATTTGCATAATTTTTAAAAGATTAAAGCATGAGACTTCAAAGACATTCTGAACTGGCTGCTGGCTACTTCTAGCTACAAAGGGTCTAGACCCCAGGCATCATGTATTGATTTCTCTCTGCTTTCAGGAACTTCAGTGGGAAAAAAAAAAAAAAAACACCAGGGACCTCTGATGTTGTAGAAAGCATGCAGACATTGGAATCACACAAGCCTGCAGCCTTAATTCTGGCTTTGCCACATGCTACCTGTGTGAACTTGGACAAGATACTTGCTGCACTCTCCCCGGTAAGGATCTTGGGATAGTAACTCCCAACTTTCAGACCATTGTGTGGAAGAGGAAGAAAATTCATGCAAGTGCCCAGCATATACTAGCCATTTAATGAGCTGGTGCTGCTAAGAATAGTAACAAAAACAATATTAACTAGAATAAACCAAGGTTTAATCATATAACTATAACATAGGTGATATTCTATTAAACCAGCAATCTTCAACTCTGAGCAAAGACATTTTTCCACATCACATCTTCACATTACTGAGGTTGTGACAGGCAGACAATGTAAAGGCCACAATATGCTTATTAATCTTTCTGCTAAATGAGGTACAGGAAAAATAATCTAAGCCATCGACAGTTTTGTGAACATAGACATGATATTTCTAAAATGTTTCGGATTTACCATTATCACACACATAATTTCAACTGTAGACGTTTAAAAATAATTCCACAAGGCCAGGTGTGGTAGTGTACACCCATAATCCCAGCACTTGGGAAGCAGAGGCAGGAGGACCGTGAGTTGAAGGCCAGCCTGGACTATGTGAGACTCTGTCTTTAAAAAAAAAATCTGCAGTATATTACCCATTTCATATGTTTCCCCAGGAAAGAAGCAGCAAGGTCTGGGTGCTGGAGAAAGGAAGAGCAGAGGGAATCCCAGGAATGTTGGCACAGCTTTCAGCCATTGGAACTGCTCACTACTGGGCTGGAGAGATAGCTTAGTGGTTAAGGCTTTTGACTGCAAAGCTTAAGGACCTATGTTCTATTCTCCAGATCCCATGTTAGCTAGATGCACAAAGGACAGGCAAGCGCAAGGTCACATATGCCTGCTAGGTGGCGCAAGCATCTGGTGTTTGACTTCAGTGGCTGAGGCCCTGGCACACCAACTCTCTCTCTAAAACAAAAACAAAATTAATAAAGAACTGCTCATTATTAAGAGTGCTCTTTATTAAAAAATAACAAAATCTGCTCTTAAAGCAAAACAATAAAAAAAAATAGAGGGGAGAGGGAAAGAAGAAAAACACTGGTGGCTAGGATACAAAGGATAAAAAGGACTTTTCAGTCAAGTAGGACCAGATGCCTGTCCCCAAGATGATCTGTAGAGGTGCCACTGACTAGCCTAATCTAGCTTTCTTTCTTTCTTTTTGGTTTTTTGAGGTAAGTTCTCACTTTAGCCTAGGCTGACCTAGAATTCACTCTGTAGTCTCAGGCTGGCCTCAAACTCACAGTGATCCTCCTACCTCTGCCTCCCGAGTGCTGGGACTAAAGTCATGTGCCACCACACCTGGCCTTAGACTAGTACTTCTAAGAAGAAACAAAAGATGGCCATCTCTGAGATGGAAACTCGGTCTGGCTGCATCAAGGCCACAGAAGAATTCTGCTGGAAGCTAGAAAAGCAGTCCTCACCTTCTGGGTGAGGGCTAAATGCAGCTCCTCTCCACCATTCGTTCTTATCCGGAGGTACTCCTGCCCAGACCGGGGCACCTTTCTTAGTGTGAGCAAAGGCTCCCGATGGCTCAGGAGTAGCCCAGCAGTCGGATAGGAAGGAGCCATCAGAGTGTAGCCTGTTTGTCAGGTTTGCAGAGTGGGATTCCTTGAGTGAAGAAAAGACGGGCAGCTTGTACCTCGGATGGATTCTCCACAAGAGAAGATAGGGCCCCTGTGGGGCAGAATTTACTATGTTGGGGATCAAGGCCTTACTCCCACTCTGTGAGTTCTTTTCTAGGTTTTCTGTAAGCCATTGCCCAAGGACAAGGTGGGCTGTTCCGGCTGCCAGCAAGAGCCCCACCAGGGAAGCAGGGCAGCCTGCTCCCTGGTGGCCACAGAGACCTCAAGTTTGGCCACAGCCTTCCCGATAGTCATCCGCTCTTCCAGGGGAGCAGCAGGCTATATCCCAAACTCTAGGCTGGGGTGACCTGCATAGGAAAGCACCGGTACCAGAAGCCCAAGGGATGATTGACAGGCATTGCTGTGAGCACCTGATGGGGGAGAGGAATGTGCTCAGGCGTGTGCTAAGAACAGAGACAGAATAATGACAATACGTGCAGGCCGTGTTCAGGGCTGGGAAGGGATGACAGTCTGGCGGCATAGGGAAATGTTTCATCCTAATGTCCCATTTGTTACATTTTACTTGGTTCTCCCAATACACTGAAGCCAAGCCCATGAGACAAAGATGGAGTCACCTGTGCTTTCTCTGGGTGCATTGTGACTGCATAGCGGGATGGCTCAGAAGAGTGATATGATGTTTAGACTCCTCTTTCTCTGGTTCTTATAAGAGTTCTTTCATGACTTCTGTATGATGTGAGAATGGACATGGCATATCAGTCTAAAACCTCAGAGAGCTAGGACATCCTTAAACACATGAATAGTAGAAAAGAAGGCAGAAAGCAAAGCTGTCATAAATGGAAACCTGTGGCAGAATTTTTCTGTTTGCCAGTTTAAAGCCATGTATATATCATGGCTGGACTGAAGTGGCCTCATGTCAAGTTATTGTGTTCCCTCATTTCTAGATTTCTATAGTATTGGCATCACAGGGTACAAAGAACTTCTATCACCACTTTTCCAGTGGCATATAATTACATCTTTTGGCCCCACTGTGGCTATTTCTAAAGGGAGGCATAATTCTGCTTGTGAACTCCTGGCCAGTTTTACTTCAGGATGAGCCTGTGGAGAACAGTCAAGAGTACAATCATCTCACAATGGCTCTGAGAGAAGAAGGAGTCCAAGCCGGGCCCCTTAAGAAGCTGAGAGCTACAGGTAAGCACATGAAGTCACCGACAAACCGACACATTTGAAATACTGGCAGTGCCCAAGATACCAACCAGTATGGGCAGGACCCACCGCACCATCAGCTAGAAGTAGGATCACAGCCTGAGAGGAGCCGGCGTGGCCGTGGCCAGGTCTCACCCCATAGAGAAGCTGCTCGAATCCTGAAGGGACAAGTAACGAATACGTGTTCATGCAGACAGCACTTGCTGCCAGTGCTTGCTCAGTTGGGACAAGGTAGGGTCCTCTCAGGTCTCCCGCGGTCTCACAAGGACCGCCACTCATGCACAAGTCCCATGAATAACCACAGCAGTGCTAGAAAGCAAAACTACATGGGGAATACTGGAACCATGAGCCAGCAGTGGGGATGAGGCCAATTTAGATGTGCAGTCAGGAAAATCACACTGAATCTGAGGTAGAGGCGACATGGTAAGGATCTGGGTCACTTTTCTAGCAAACAGGAAACACTACAGACCTACAGACGGAGCACTGACAAGAGCAGATGGGTGCTTTTCAAAGATCATTCTGGCATCTGTGAGGGGAATGGTTTTGATGGGAAAACCAGAACAGCACTGGGTGCTGAGGCGGGCAGCTGGCCTATATTATGCTGCCCCAAAGGGACCAAGAAGTGCAGGAGATATGAAGGAAAGACATGGTGCAGGGGCAGATGGAAAGAGCACACATCACTAAAACCATAGTGAAACAGTCCTCGCTTCATCACTGTGGACAAGGCCAAAGCCTCTGATGTCTCTCTGCAGCGCAACACCTCTGCCTTTAAGCTGACTGGAAGGTTCAGAGGTTTCAGGGAACTCCCAAGGATATAGCATGCAGTATATATGACCAATTACTTAACCATGGGCTTCTCTAGGTGGAACCCAAACTGAAGCAAGCTGAAGATGGACACACAGTGGGTCAAGGCTACTTTGACCGGAAGTCATTAAATCTGCTCAGGAGCTATTACTGCATAATACATCCTTTTGTCACCGTTGGTCTGAAGCTGCGAAAATACAGACCCATGTAATACACATGTAACACACAGGCATAACGGTGAGCAGTAAAAACAATTGCAGTTACCTCCTGGGTTAAGGGAAAATAGCTCAATGACATTGTGTTTACTCAGTGTAGTCTTCAAAAGGTGATGGATCGTATGCTTGGTTATTCTAAATTGAAACTAATATACAAAGCCTGGTTCGTTTAAAATTAACAGTAACAGGCTGGAGAGATGGCTTAGTGGTTAAGTGCTTGCCTGTGAAGCCTAAGGACCCTGGTTCGAGGCTTGATTCCCAGGACCCACGTTAGCCAGATGCACAAGGGGTGCATGCGTCTGGAGTTGGTTTGCAGTGGCTGGAGGCCCTGGCGCTCCCATTCTCCCTTTCTCCGACTCTTTCTCTCTCTACCATTCACAACTAAATAAATAAAAATTAACAAAATTAAAAAAAAAATTAACAGTAACGTCAATAATACAAAAGATGGACATTCCCAAAAAAAGTGTTTATGTGTTTATAATACAGAGTCAGGATGTGTGAATCATTTGAAAACCTGAATTAAAGGGTCACTTCACAGAGAGCAATCGCCCATGGCTATCCTCCCCGCGGCATTAACTGCTTACATTTCATCATTTCTTGCTGCAAAATTCTCTGCTCGCAGGGTAGACAGCAAGAAGGGCAGAAGGAAGCTGATCAGAGGAGACTCCACCCTGGGGCAGACAGACTGCGCCAGTATAAATAGATACCTGCTTAGGCTCTGGCCCAGTTCTTCAAAACCTTTTACCACTGGGACACACTCAAGGTACATTTCTCAGGTATTTTCTGACCAAACCTATGCCATTACCCCCAGTCGGCATATGGCATCCACACAGTATCACTATTTCCACTATATTCATGCACACTGGTCATTAGGATGCAAACTACACAAGGGCACTGAACCATCTAGTTTGTCCCCTCAGCAGCCCCAAGCACAGCATTTCTTAGCTTCTGTAGCAGTTGCTGGGTTAAAACATTCGATCGGAAGCAGACTATAGGAGAAAAGGGTTTATTACAGACTTACAGGAAAGCTTCACCATGATGATGGGCATGGTGATGAAGCTCATTTCATCACACATTCGCAGCAGCAAGACTGAGCTACCTCTGAACATCCAGTGGGCTAGACTGATTGACCCCCCAGGTCTGCCCTGAGCAACACACCTCCTCTGGCAAGGTTCTACCTCCCAAAGGCTCTACCAGCCCGGGGACCAAGTAGAAAGCTTAATTACAAGACTAAGAGGGACATCTAGATTCAAACCACTACATTCTTCCCGTGGCCCCCATAGAATCATGACCATTTCATGCTGCAAAATGCACTGGGTAGAATTTTAAAAGCTCCCATAGTGTTTACTAATCCAAATACCAGTGTAAGGTCCAGTCTCATCTGAGACTTAAGACAGCCTCTTAATTGTGAGCCTTGTAAAATCAAATCACAAGCTGCACACTTCTGACACATAGAGGCATAGGGTACACATTCCCATTGCAAAAAGAAGGGATAATAAAGAGAGACTAGGCTAAGTCAACATCACTAACTAGCAGGGCAAACATCCAGTCCTGCAGCTCTGTGTCTGGCATATGGAATCCATGATGAAGTAAGCTTAGGCAAATTTCTGCCTCCCCCCACCCACCCTGCATTGTGCTATTGCTTTCTGGAGCAATCTACCCAAGTCAGACAAGAAGCCATCCAATAGTCCTGGAATCTCTACACTTCTGGGGACTCTACTTCCACTTACAGCTCATCATATGGTGGACTCACAGGGCCTCCATGCTGGGACTGCCTCACATTGCCTCATCTGAATGGCTCCTAGAACCATGACCCCACTCTAATGACCCTCTTCCCTGCGATTTTCATGGTTCTAAACTCAGCACCAAGTGGACTTTACCATCAGGTTTGTAAATCAAGGGGTGGGGGAGGATAAAGCTTGATCTTTAGGAGCAGGAAACTCCTTGAGCATTCTTTCTTCAGGCCCCCTCCTTTCTAAAATATTTGCATTCTTTTTTTAAAAAAAATATTATTTATTTATTTATTTAACAGAGAAAGGGGAAGAGAGAGAGAGAGAGAGAGAGAGAGAGAGAGAGAGAGGGAGAGGGAGAGGGAGAGGGAGGGAGAAAATGGGCATGCCAGGGCTTCTAGCCACTGTAAACAAACTCCAGATGCATGCTGCACCCCCTTGTGCATCTGGCTAACATGGGTCCTAGGGAACTGAATCTGGGTCCTTTGGATTTGCAGGCAAATACTTTAACTGCTAAGCCATCTCTCCAGCCCAATATTTGCATTCTTATTACCTTGAGACTTCAGTGGGTTAGGTATAGTGGGTTAGGCATTGACCCCGTTATGCCAATGCAGAACAGTTGATCAGTTTGTCATAGTGATAATCCCTTTAACATTTGCAGTATAAGTGGCCTAAATTCAGTCTCTGTATATTGAACTTCAGACTTGCTTGAAATTTCTGTGGCAAACGTTACGTTTTTCATATCTGTGGTAGTCTGGATGTGTATCTCCCAACAGACTCAGGTCTTGTCAACTTGGATTTCTAGCCACCTGGCTTGAAGAGGTGCCACTGTGGGCAGATCCTGGGGTCCAGCCCTAAGGTGTGTTTGGGGGACATACCTGAATTCCAGCCTAAAGGTATGCAGAGAGGTTTTGTGCTCTGCTTGCCTGTGGCGTTGGCTATTTGGTTGTGTCTCTCTGCCTGGATCTGTGGAAGGGAGCCAGCTTCTTCTGCCACTGACGAAACGTCCCCTGGACCTATAAGCTTGAAATAAATCTCTTCCTCCGGCAAATTGTGTCTGGTTTGGAAGTTCATCTCAGCAATGTGAAGCTGACCACAACAATACCTTTCTGTTCTATATACTTTCCTCCACCAAGCCCACAAGCACATTACTTTTAAATTCAACTTTTCTCAAATTCTCAGCACATGGACAAAATATAGCCAGTCTTTCTGCCAGTAGCCCGGTTCCAACAAAAATTTTCCCTTCCCCTTTAAAACCTCATAAGCTAAACCTTCAGGGTCCACATTTTTTCTTAGCATTTAGAATCTCCAAACTCTGACAGAATGGCCCATCAAGCTTATAGTACTGCAAGAGTTCTGTAGTCCAAAGTACCAAATCCTTCCATATTTCACCTGCAAGTAAGTTCCAAAAGACCTAAGCCCACATGGTCTTATTCTCTGCAGCAATGACCTCACATAGCACTTTTCCTGTAGTAGTTACCTTCTTGCTGCTAGGACAAAACACTTGATTGGAAGAAGCTTTTGGGAGGAAAGGGTTTATTCCAGGCTGACAGTCTCAGTGGGAAGCTTCATCCTGGCAGGGGAAGCTGGCTCACTTCAGCACATCCGCAGCAGGGAGAGAACAGCGAGAGTGAGCTGTCTCTGAACGTGCAGTAGCTGGATGGATCAGCCCCCAGGCCTTCCCCCAGCAACACACCTCCGCCAGCAAAGCTCCACCTCCCAGAGGCTCCACCAGCTGGAGATCACAAAGGAAGCTTAATCACAAATACCTGAGGCCATGGGGGACATTTTTACATTGAAAACACCACACCTTCCATTACTTTTCACCATTAGGGGTTCTACTTTGATACATCTCCAATTTCAGCAGCCTTACTGCCCTCCCGTTGGTTGTGCCTACTTTCTTTATTCACGTCCGTTATCATGGGTTTTTTAATTCTTGTTTCAGGTTCCAATGAGCAACCTTAAGGCATCCTTCTCAATACAGCAATTCATATTTACTGTCTGCTTCTAGGGAATCGAGCTGGGTTTGGGAAGCCTCTGAGTGCTTTGAATCCTTTGCATGGATCCTGGTCTCATGCACCGCTCCATCCCGGCTCACCTGCACCCTGTTTTCTCTGCAAGCTGTGTTCTTATGATCCCCTCCAGGCCTATCCTCTCTAGTGTCCCTTCAAAGGCACCAGTAGCAGACCAGGCCCCACTTCACCCAGCGTGAACACTAACAGCCGCCTGGAAGCAGCATGGAAGAGAACATTAGGATGCCACATGTCAAAGCCAGATGGGGCATGACAGAAGGCAAGGCTAAGGGTATTGGGGTAGGGGGTGGGTTTGGGGGTGGAGACAAAAGCTTTAAGACCCAGGCAAACATGAGCTGCAATCCCCACACTGTAAGCCTTTGCCGGGGCTGATCAGCCTCAGGACCTTCCTGCCCATCCAGCCACAGCTCCCACACTCTTCTCTTGTTCCTTCCTTTCCAACCACACTGGTCTTTTTCAGCTCCCTAACACACCGAGCTTTCCCCCTGAGGCCTACGGTCACCTGGAATGCACTCCCTGCCACTTGGCTTGAGTTGCGTCTCCTCTGTGTCCACTCATCAATGCCTTGGAGCGGCCTTCTTTGAGATCCCGGTTTACGTGACACAGTCTTTCTCAACATCCCAATTCCAACATCACCAGTGTAATGTGCCTCACTGACTACATCTGAGCATGTGCTGCCTCATTGCCATCTCCCCAGCCACATTCTTCTCACTGGCTATCGAAAATCTAGCAAATGTCTGGGACCCGCAAGGCTCCCAGGGAGCATTTGTGAAGTGAATGAATCACTGACTGAATTTCTTAATGATTCTGCAGCTCAGGTTCCTCACTACTAAGCCAGAAGTATTACCGTAGCACCCCCATGCTCGCTGGAAGGACTGAATGAGATAACCAAAGCACCCCACAGCGTGGCACGCAATAAACATTAGCCCCCATTTCCTCCACATCAGCTCTCCTTAGATGGATTCTACCAAAGGGTCCATTTTCATTTAGAACAACTAGTGCTTGGAAAATAAATAAATAAATAAACAGTCAAACACAGGGAAGATCTACAAAGATAAAGCAAGTGATCAGGAGATGCTATGAAAGATGACATTTGGAATCATGTGCTGAACATGGCCAGGAATCTGTGGTATTTACTTGCTCTGTATGAATGAGCCCCATGCTTTCAAGGAGGGGTGAGGGGAAGCATGACAATCAGGTGATGCTGCTGCAAACAAAAACGTAAAGTTAATTCATCAAAATTCTCTGAATACTAGTAAACTGTGTGATCTTTAAGGAAGTATGGAGGAAAATGATAGAGCCAAATTAATGCTAAAATGTAGTCATGGGTAAAATTTACTTAAAAAAAATATTATGGCTGGGTGTAGTGGCACACGCCTTAAATCCCAGCACTCGGGAGGCAGAGGTAGGAGGATCGCCGTTAGCTCAAGGCCACCCTGAGACTCCATAGTGAATTCCAGGTCAGCCTGGGCTAGAGTGAGACCCTAAATTGAAAAACCAAAAAAAAAAAAAAAATCTTATGTATTAATTTGAGAGAGAGAGAGAGAATAAAACTAGACATGTCAGGGACTCTTGCCTCTGTAAATAAATTCCAAATTCATATACTACTTTATGCATCTGGTTTTATGTGGGTAATGGGGAACTGAACCCAGGCTGGTAAGTGCCTTTAATCATCCAAGCCCTGAAATTTATTTTTAGAAGACTTATGTATAATTTCAGTTATATTCTCAAAATTGAGAGAGTACTGAAAATTTTTTATTCCAAGGCAAACATCTATGCAGGCATATCACTCAGAAAATTCCTTTGATTTATCTGATTGTTTCATCTCATTGGTGTATTTTGTAACTATGTGAACTATCAGCTATGTTTTATAAACTTGGCAAAAGGTTTTCATGTAATGTACTTAAAAGACAAATGTAACTGTCAGAAGAAAAAATGAACTTCAATTAAGGTTTGTTTAAATGAGAACTTTAATCTTTGATTAAAGAAAACAAAATACTGGGCTGGAGAGATGGCTTAGCAGTTAAGGCGCTTGCCTGTGAAGCCAAAGGACCCATGTTTGGTTTCCCAGAACCCAGTGAGCCATATGCACATGGTGGTTGTTGCAGTCTGGTTCACATTGCTGGTAGAAATCACCCAACTAAGAGCAGCTTCTGGGAAAAAGAGATTTATTTTGGCTTACAAGCTCAAGGGGAAGCTCCATGATGGCAGGGGAAAACGATGGCATGAGCAGAGGGTGGACATCACCCCCTGGCCAACATAAGGTAGACCACAGCAACAGGAGGGTGTGCCAAACACTGGCATGGGGGAAACTGGCTATAAAGCCCATCAGCTCGCCCCCAACAATATACTCCCTCCAGGAGGCGTTAATTCCCAAATCTCCATCAGCTGGGAACCTAGCATTCAGAACACCTAAGTTTATGGGGGACACCTGAATCAAACCACCACATTCCACCCCTGGCCCCCATAAACTGATATCCATACATGATGTAAAAGACAATGCATTCAGTCTGACTTTTAAAAGTCCCCATAGTTTTTATAAATCCCAATGATGTTCATACATCCCCATAGTCCAAGATCTTTTAACTGAGCCATAATACCAAAAAATAACCTCAAAAAACCCATAATGGCACAGAATATTCACACTGCAATAGTTGGCATTGGGCATAGCAAAAAAACATTCAACCAATACAAGATTTAAAACCAGGGCAAACATCAAACTCTGTAGCTTCAAGTCCAACAACTCTAGCCAGTGACAAATCTTCAAGTCTGATAATTCTAACCAGCAACAAATCTCTGGCATTCCAATTCCGCCCCTCCAGCTAGGCTATTCACAGTCCTGGGAAACTTCATCAAGGCCGGCAGCACCTTGGCAGCCATCTTATGGTCTAGGCATCTCCACTGGGTCTCCACTGCAAGCCACGGTTCATCCTCATGGCCCCATCGGGTCTCTATGCAGGCAACCAGCAAACCTGCTTCATACTGCCCATGGCCATTTCCAAAACACAAGACCGTGTTGCAAACTCAATGACCCTCTTTCAAGCATTTCTTATACTCCCAATACCAGGTAGGGTGCCAATTTGTTAATCCAGGGGGGAATTAAGCAGACTTTGAAGAACAGGACACTCCTTGAGCACTCAGGCCCCTTCAAAAGAGTCGACATTCTTCCTGTTGCCCCAGCACAAGTCAGCTGGCCCAGTCTCAAAGGTTGTAATCTTTCAGTTGCAGCTGAACAGGCAGCAGTTCATCCAAAGATTTTTCTTTCTGTGCCATATCCTCTGCTCACACCAGTTCATTTTTACACAAAGCAACCCTGCACAACTTCCCAGGACATGGGCATAAGAGCAAGCTTCTCACACAAACTGCTAGCCTAGTTCAGGCAAAGCTCTTTCTCACCCTCATAAGCCAAACCTCATAGTCCATAGTTCTTACTGCATTCAGGTCTTGCAGCTCAGACCGGGATAGACCATCAAGCTGTACTTACAGCACTGCAAGGCATCTCTTAGGCCAAGGTTCCAAATCCTCCCATATTCCTCTTGAAAATCAGCTCCAAAAGGCCAAAGCCACATAGTCAGGTGTCTAGCAGCAATCTCACTCCTCGGTACCACTTTATTTTGGCTTACAGGCTCGAGGGGAAGCTCCACGATGGCAGGGGAAAACGATGGCCTGAGCAGAGGGTGGACATCACCCCCTGGCCAACATAAGGTGGACCACAGCAACAGGAGGGTGTGCCAAACAAACTGGCTATAAAACCCATAAGCTTGCCCCCAACAATATCCCCATCAGCTGGGAACCTAGCATTCAGAATACCTAAGTTTAGGGGGGACACTTGAAGCAAACCACCACAGTGGTGCATGAGTCTGGAGTTTGTTTGCAGTAGCTGAAGGTTCCGACATGCCCATTCTCTCTCTCTCTCTCTCTCTCTCTCTCTCTCTCCCCCCCACCTCTGTCTCTCTGTCAAATAAATAAATTAATGCTAAAACATTACAGGTTGTGTTTGAGTATTATTAGTATCCAAAGGACTTAGATTTACTGATTTTGATCACTGCTTTTTGGTTCTATAAGAAATGTCCTTGTTCTAAAGAAATAGGGTCTGACGGTACAAGAGACAAAGGGGTACAGTGACTCAAAGTACTCACAAAAGATTCAGGGGGAGGGAAAAAAAGCTGAAAGAGAAGGGGAGGCATAAGAATGGGACAAAAGTAAACGACTAGGAGAATCTAGTTTCTGTTCACCTGTCTTGATCTCTGGGGGTGGGGGAGACTGGTGCTCACCAGAATGAGGAGCTCTGGACAGTCCTCATCCTCAGGGATGTCTTTAGCTGCCTTGGACATCCGTGGATCATTATATGATAAGTCAGGAGGAAGGGTTCCAGAGTATAAAGATAGCCTCTGAGGGCTCAAAAGCCAGTGCCTACCCCTAATCTCAATTTCTATAGATCTTTGGCCATTTCTCCCCTAGCTCAGGCTGAACTTATGGTCCTCTATCTTCAGGCTCGGGCATGATTTTTGCTCTTTCACTGCTGGACAACCTCACTGGGTGAGGACGGAGGAGGGCTTAGGAAATGGTACAGGAGGCAGGTGGGACAGGAAAAGCAAGCCCAGAGCCATCCAGCTAGACCAAAGAGGATAGCAGGACACCTCTGAATAAGAGATGACAGCTGTGGGGGCCTGTGTGGTTCCTGCACAGGTCACAGAGTTCAGCAGCCTCTCCAAGTTCTTCCTGCTGCCCCAGCCCGGCCCCAACTCCCCTGGCCTCAGGCTTGGCTTCATTCCCATTAGATGCTTACTAGCATCTCCTCCTCCCTTTCAGACCATTATCTCCTGCTTCAAGAGCCTTCCCTCTTGATGTTTGGGGGCCGCCAACCTTCTATGTGGGGCTCTACCTGGGGCCTACATCTATCTGCTTAGCTCAGACTCCCAGCTGAACACTGGCTCTCCTGCCATTCCCAGTACAGGCAAGTTCTCACATAGCTGTGCTCAGGTGGCAGCCTACATAGGCCACAGTGATATAATGGTGCCATGTAATGCTGTCCCTCTTCCTCCAGGCCAGCCACCTGGGAACCCTCACTCTGATTCTGGTCTTTCTGCTGGCCAGGCCTCTTATCTGGAGCCTGTCAGGAAGCGCTTGGCAAATGACAAAGTCCTGTATGTGTGCTGAGAGCTGAGGAGTTGCTGTGCCAAGAAGCTAAGGCCTGGCGTGAGGTGCAATGCCAAAGCTGAGAGCTCCCATTCAGAAGGGTCCTGAACAACAGCCGCCTGCATTTCCCTGAGTCGATTTCTGCAACCCTGGATCTCAGGAGAACATGAGCTCAGGTGTGGGATGTTATTTTGGGGTTACAAAAAATGTGCTAAAATTTGTGGGTGGTGGTGATAGTTGCACAACAAACCACAAGCTATTGAATTGTGTATATAAGTGGGTGAAGTGTATGGAATAGGAGTTTAAACAGTTTTTTAAAAAGTAACAAAGAAACAGAGAAGATCCCAAGTGGACTTCAGGACACTGACCTAACCTGCCCAGTGTATCGTGCTGGCTGTCAGAGGGAAGGATCAGAAAAAAAGATGCAGGAACATCATTTTCCTGAGATTCCAGGTGGGTTCTGATGAAGCATATCTGCCAATTTTACCTGCAGGAGCCTAGCCTAGCCCTCCCCCACAGGCAGCTCGCCACATAGGAGTGCCACCTGGGCACAAGAACCGGCATGTGCGGGTTCTTCTCTGTGCCTATAGCACGCAGAGCTATACTGAGTTTCTTCTTCTTCTTCTTTTTAGCATTTGATTTTCCAAACAAAAGGAGAAACCAAGCACACAAAACCCAACAGTGAGTTGATGAGCAACTTTGCATATATAGAGAATTTCCAGGCAATAAAGCATGATCTCCAACAAGCTTGTCTTTGTTTGGGGGAAAATTATGCTTTGCTTTCTCACAATGCCCTCTTCCAAGCCCAGTGTGCCCTGCTAATTTAAATTAGTCTCTCGATTGTATGATCATTCCAAAAGAAACTAATTCTTACAACATTCATTCAGGAAACTTAACCCAAAACTTGAATTATTTTTGTTGGGGGGGGCAGTGGCAAATCCACAGAGTAAGGTTTTCTGCTCATTTCTTGAATATCTATAAATATTATTTTGATTATGTGAATGGCTTTAAATAGCTGTTTATGAAAAACTCACACAATACTGTAAGTCTTCAAAGAAATATGCCTAATATAAAATGTGAGCAAGAGAATTAAACACAAATTGCACAATTATATTCTAATCTGTAGATTATAATTCAGTGTGTCGTAATGATGTATCCTGAAAATTATGTTATCTCAAAAGAAAAAAGATTTTTAAAAAACTGATGAAGATAATTTTCCTGATGGACCCTAAAAGGCTTCATTCATTCCCTGGGTAATTTCATTCTGTCTATCTCAATAAGGACATTTCAGATGCAAGACTTTAAAGGAAGGTATATTAGCCTGGCCAGCTCCAGTAAGTTCTGTTTTCTTCTGGTCAGTTAAGTCTCTCCCATTGGTGAGAACCGTAGCTCATATATACTGGGAGATGAATGGAGAATTTTTAAAACAGGTTTAAAAGTGTGATGTTTTTTCAGAGACTATATTAAAGAGTTCTTGCTGCTCATGTATTTCTCAGGAAAAACTCCATTTTCACTATGATTTTCTGAAACAATGCTACGGTGGAAGAGGATAGTGTGGCAAGGAGTATAAGGAATCTGATTAAAAGCAGATATTTTAAATTATTGTGTTGAGTCTAGGGAGGTGGTTCTGTGAGCGTATCGCTTGCAAGCAAGCGTGAAGCGCTGAATTCAGGAACCCAAGCTGGGCGTGGCAACATATACCTGTAAATGAAGCACTGGGGAGGAGGAGACAGGAGGATCTTGCTGGGCTCACCGAGCAGCATCTAGCCCAATCAGTGAGTTCCACATTCAATGGCGCCCACTGTCTTGAAAAGTAAAGTGGAGAGTGACTAAGAAAGACACCCAACACCAGTCTCCACATGCACATACACACGCACGTGTTCTCACCCACACGCAAATGGACCCACACAGTGCATGTATGCTACACAGGTACACATGCAAAAGAATTCAAATAAATAATGTATTGTGACAATAGAGATCATGCTAAAAATTCATCACCTGCATAAGCCAGTCGTTCTGGGTAGCTTTGGAGATAATTGCAGCGATCCCTGTCTTTGTTTGGATATTACTTTTATCCCTCACTCCCTGCTTCCCATATTCAAAAAATAATGACATGGTCCTCAAAAATGCCTGTTACAGTTTGAATGTGTCTCCAAAATTCATATTCCTCAAGGCATCAATGTTGAGACCTAGTACTTTAGGAGCTGTCAGGGGTCATTCATGCCTCGTGACTAGCTTCATGCCAGTATGACCAGAATGAGTTTGCTATACAAACAAGAGAGGCCCTTTCTGGCTCTTAATCTCCATGTTGAGAGGCCTCTGGCCACATTGTGATGCAGCAAGAAGGCCCTCACCAGATGCACCCACTCCATTTTAGACTTCCCCACCTCCAGAATGGTGAGCCCATTCTCTAGAGTTCCGCCGTCTATAGTATTCCATCATAACAGACAAAATTGATCAAGGTAAAGCACGTGGTGACTGGAGAATACCCCTTAGAAACCAATGATTCAACATAAAACTCAGGTTTGACTGTCTCAGTAAACCAAGTTAGAAGTAGAATTGCTTTATGTGAAGTCAAATCACTTTGTCAAAAATTAAATCTATAGGAATCTGCGAACAAAAACCACAAAACATACCCCCTCTTTTTTTTTTTTTTTTTTGGCATGGTCATGTAATTTAGCAACTCATTTCAGCAGAATCAGAGGAGAGGGTTGCCAGGGTAGAAGAAGGTCTCTGGCTCTCTGGAGTTGTGCATGGGCTCTACTTTTGAGCAGTTATTAATGACATGTTCCCCAAAGTCAAACTTCCATTTAAATACTTCGTAAAAGTCGGATGTCAGATGCTTTAAAAAATAAGTTCACTAGATTGGCACACAACAGGACAGGGACTCAAGAGTAAGTACTGAAAGCGGAATCCAGCTGTTGTCTCAGAAAGATTAAAAACAAAGAGCAGAAAACATTAAAGCGGAGCCGTTGCAGGATGCTGCCCAGGGAGCATTTAAAACAGACGCAGAAAGTCACAACAAATGGCCCCCGCGCCTCACTTCTCGTCCCTCACATACCCGAAGCCATGAAGAGCTCTCCAAAGAAAATTCAGACACAGTTCTTCTGTTTGGTGCGCTTTGAAGAGGCTCAAAGCACATCAAGTGGCCAATGAACATGCAGAAAGTTTAAGACAGTTCAAGACCAATGTTGCAATAATTAGTTTGCAATGTTCACCGTCCACTTCAAAGGCCGTGACAGTGTGTGAGTGCGCGCAGGTGCCTACGTTAGTACGAGCATTTGAAATGGTTGGTATAAACTGGAATTAGAGAACAGATGGTAAGACACAGGTAAGACCATCCTTTTGAGTTTCTCTGAAATCGGCTTGAAGAGCAAAGGCAAATTTCAGCACCCTTGTTTCCCAAAGTCACAGATCAGCTTCTCTTCTCACTAACTCCTTGGATTGGCAGTCGGTCTAAATTCCTATTCAGATCGCAGCAAATGGACCATTCTCTTCCCACTTCTTTAGGTAGTCACTTAGACTTGCTTCCAAAATACATGTTCTTTTTTTTTTTTTTCTTTAGACAAAATACCTCTTCTACTCTCTCCCCCATTGAATCCTTTCCCCTAGAATAAAAAAGGAAAAGAAAGACAGAAAAGAACTAAAATTACAACTTTCAGAAAACCTAGCCCTGGGCTTTCTACTGTATACCTTGCAGGAAGAGAGAAGTTAAGCTTTGGAAGTTCTCACAAGAAACCAATTACCTAGATTCTTGAGGCCAGGGGCATACGAATATGAAGTGATATTTTCCCAAGAGAGTATCTATGATGAAGTTGACAGTGAACTTTAAAAGGCCTGTGCAGAGATCTATATGAGGAAACTGGCTGGACTTGAATATTCTCTGCAGGTCACTCCACACTGAACAGATGGAGAAAAGAGGAGTCAGCCGCGATCCATAGGGCTGGCAGTGGATAGTCCAGCAAGCTGTGTAGAACTGACGAGGATGCAGGTTGTTCCTGACCAGTCTCCACCACCCCCTTCCTGCCATACAGTCACAAAACAGTCAGTACAGTGTTCTTCCAAAGAAGACCTGGGACTGGAGAGACTGCTGAGTGGTTAAGGCACTTGCCTGTGAACCCTTAAGGACCCAAGTTCGATTCCCCAGGACTCATGTGAGCCAGATGCACAAGGTATTGCGTGAGTCTGGAGTTTGTTTAGCGTGGCTGGAGGTCATGGAGCACCCATTTTCTTTCTTCCTTCCTTCCTTTCTCTCTCTCTCTCTCTCTCTCTCTCTCTCTCTCTCTCCAATAAATAAATAAATAAACTATTTTTAAAAAATTAAAAGAAGTGCTCGCTTCGGCAGCACATATACTAAAATTGGAACGATACAGAGAAGATTAGCATGGCCCCTGCGCAAGGATGACACGCAAATTCGTGAAGCGTTCCATATTTTTTTTGAGCAAAGAAAAAAAAAAATTAAAAGAAGAACTGATGGCTGTGTCAGGTTCTACCCCTGATCCATGCCCTGTACATGCAGAGCAGTCTGCTTGGATTCTCTCTGTCTTTTAGCTCAGGAATGGAGAAGAGGTCTTTGGATGGGGTAAATGGGGTCTGTCTAGTAGCACCTTCACCAAGGATTTGAGTAGAATTGTCTACGTGAAGGATCGCACTGAAGCACTGTAAACATCAGGATTTCAGTGAGCAGGGCCGACATTAGAGGATTATCTGTTTTTGTGTATAGCACTGTGGTTTGAACCCAAGGCCTTGAATATGCTAGGCAAGCAAGTGCTCTACCATTGAGCCACACCCCCAACCTCTGGAGGCGCTATAAAACAGGACAGGGGAAGACACAGGGCACTCAGGAGGATCTTCAGATCCAGGAGCCAGGTTCAGTAAAGGGGCTCTATGTGGACAGGAATTCAAGACTTTCGGGCCTTCTGGGAGCCCTTTCTTCTGAAGCCTACAAAGGACAAGTTTCCCTGAATGATTTCACCCCAACTATGGCAGCGGCAAATACCCTATGCCCCTGAGGCCTTGACAAAAGCAACAGACTCATTAGAACAGGAACAGAGGTAAAGTTGTTGCAGTACTATAAAAGAAGGAGGAAAGAGCCTGGAATCCCGAGGCTGATGCCAGCGCTGGGCACCATTCATCTGGGGCAGCCATCATTAGAGTGGCTTCATGAGGTGCAAATGCTAGAAGGACACGGTTGTCACTGTACCCCGATGTTTCAGGACACGCCTTGTCTCTTCACCGCTTCCACACAGGACACAGGCACATGTTCCCCCATCCCATGGTTCTGAGCGAACCTCAACCTATGTCCCAGGTGTTGGCAGCTCTCCCCAAGGGCTGAGTCATTTCGAGCCTTCACTTAAGTTTCCCCTGTCTGGAGATGCCCTTCGTCTATCTGTCCAGCCCCCCAGGGGCACAAACTCCCCCCACCCCCTGCCAACCTGCAAACTATTATATGTCCAGGCTGTGGAAGCTCTTGTGGTTTAGGAAAACATCCCATAGCAGGCACACTGGAAGAGTGGGAATAAGTTGGTGGGGGGTGGTATGGTAATGCACCCCAGGACCACCCATAATCCCCGTAAAATGGAAGGTAAGTCACGGCCCGTGACACTACTGACAAAGAAAGAGCAGAACTAGAAGTTTGGGTCTTAAATTACAATCATGCAACTAAATAAAATTTGATTCTAAACCACGATCCAATCATCAATGAAAAGAAATGCTTCCCAGAGCCATGAGGCTATCCTAGCTGGATGCTCAGTATTACCGAAGACTCAGACATGCATTGCTCATGTTCCGACTCTCCCGCTCCTAAAAGTCCTTTCTTCCACGTCCACAATTCGTGGGACAAAAAGGACCAAGAATGGCCTTACATGCTTTTTCACTTGCTATGATTTCTTCCCCCCATGCAAGCAGGTCTGCGGGGGAGGGGGCCTTTTATCAAAATCGTTGCAAGGAGCAGCGAAGAGGAAAGTCATGTGCGCTGCAGATCTGAGAAGTTCCTCTCTCATGGACTTTGATAATGAATTAGAAAGAGCTCCCACTTAATATGTGGGAGGCTCCTACTACAAAGGACAGCAAACATACTGCTTAGCCATCCCCAAGTCGACGTGGTAAAGCTCCTTGTATTTGTTGCTGCCAGAAATGTCGATGCCGATTGGAAGAAATGCAGACAGACAGCTCCTCTTCCCGATACTGTACTGCACTGGACAGCTCGCTGGGGAAGGACAGCAGGCGTCTGCCCACCCCGCTTGTGCACGTGCACCCTCCACCGTGCTCTTGCCCGCTTCTCATCCCACCATGAGAACAAATGACCATGAATTTGACTCTCTGCTTCTCGTAATCAGTCTCCCTTTTCCATCAAGAGCCTTTCAGCTCAATGCTGGCCCGGCATTTTGAGATAAACAGATGTCATGGCAGCAGGGTGAGAAAAAGGAGCGTAAAAGCGGAAATCAAAGCCGACTTCTAAAAGCAAGTGTCTTGAAAAGGAAGAAGAGGAGAAGGAAGAGGAGGAGGGGGAGGAGAGAAAGGAGACAAGTATACCGTGAGAGGGTGAAGGAATCAGAAGCCTTTGAGACATGTCATGAAACTTACTATGTAACAGATGTCACGGGTAATATTTACGAAGATCAGGTAAGCACCCGCCGTGGAATTCACCCACGGAAGATAAGCAATGCCAGGGCTGGCTTTCTGGGCACACAGCCTGTGCAGTGCCATAGACCCAGCTAGAGGGCCGCGTGCCTGGCTCAACGCTTGCTGGGCCTCTGCTGTCCTGACATTCAACTCATTTTCAACAAAGGCTCCCGTGTTTTCATTTTGCCCTGGATTTCCACAAACACTGTCTGGTCCTGAGTTAAAGGAGAGAAATTGTGGGGTAAGGCCTTTCATTTTTCAGGTTGGCATAGCAGCATGGCAGGAGTATTCTTCAAGCCTCCTCCACCCCGCCCCCCAAAACACACTTCTTGTGAGTTCATTAGAAGCCGCCTGCCTTGGTTTAAAGATGCTAGGACCCTCAGACTGCAGGCATGTTGGATCGAGCTAGAAGGAACAGTAATGTGGCTGATGTGTGCCAAGAGCAGGAAGTCATAGTGAATGAAGTTCTAAGCGATGAGATTCTAAAACCCCCTTCAGTGATTTTTCTCACTTGCAGAAAGAAGTAGGAAAATGACATTAACTCCCCTCCCCCAATGATCACTCTTCAAAATAAGCCCCCCTTTACATAAGGGCTAACTTTTCTTTCAGAGGAAACTCTGAGTCCCCTTTAGAATAACCTATTTAGAAATCTGTTATTTTTTTAAAAAAATGGGGGTGGTGGGGAAGCAGAAGAGGCCATAAAAGGTCACACAGGAGTCCCCAAGGACAACTGTGGAAGTGACTGTCGCCAGTCATTCAAGCTCTGACTCGGAGCCTTGCCTCTTATCAGTCATCAAACTTCCCAAACTTCCTGTCCTTAAATAGAGCCACTACAAATGTCACCCCCAGCTTTCCATAGGCAAAAGCAGAGGTCTGGCGTCAGACCCTCGGCTGCCCAAACTGAAACTCTCTAAATTCTTCTCAGACAACCCTGGGCAGCCCTGCTCCCTCACTTTCTAGCAGGGAGATGCTTGTTCCAGTGTTTTTCAGGACTGGAGTGGCTGGGACGTTGGCCGCTCTCACATAGTGAGGCATGCAACTTCTCTTTTTCTGTGGCTGCACCCACTTGTCCCACGTACCATGGAACATGCCCACGTTCTGAGACATAGACCCCCAGGAACACAGGCTACTTTAACCCTTAAGTGGGCTGGCGTACTGGAGTGGGCTTTCCTTTGCAAGATGGCTGAGAGAAGCCATTCATTGTTCAGGAGTTCACATACTGACTTTGATAAGAATCTCATAAGATTTCTATTTGTACTTAAATTTTTTTTTCCTTGTTGATTATCATAAGAAAGTAATAAATCAGGGCTGGAGGAATGGCTTGGCAGTTAAAGCATTTGCCTGCAAAGCCAAAGGACCCCTGTTCGATTTCCCAGGACCAACATAAGCAAGATGCACAAGGAGGTGCATACATCTGGAGTTCATTTGCAGTGGCTAGAGGCCTTGGAGCGCCCATTCTCTCTCACACACACACTCTCTCTCTACCTCTTTCTCTCTCAAATAAATCAATAAAAACTTTTTTTAAAAAAAGAAAGTAACAAATCAGATGCCTGGAGCAGTCTGAACACATATATTTGACTACAACTCATCCTTGTGTGTAGACCTATGCCCTTACACAACCTTTTCCTGTCAGTGGGAATTGCAAGTTGTAGTGACCACCATGGGAGAAGAGGCATTTGTTACTTGGACTCAATCCTAATTGCAAAGTAGCTAGATGAACAGAGACCAAATACTGCCCATGTTTCTAGCAACAGGACATAATTTGGTCTCTCAACCATTGAAATCTGTTTGTAAGCAAACAAGACCTCTTTACTGACATTATTGCCATGCATAAGTATCACTGCCAAGCTTGAACAATGAGGCTCCAGCCAAAATGGATTTCTTCCTTTATAAAACATGCCCAAAGGATGCTCAAAGCCCATTAATTTAAAAGGACACAATGTCATGTGATCTCACAGCTCTCTAGCAAGGAAAAAATGGAGGGTCTCCACCCTTAAAATGTAACTTCGTAAGTTTATTTATTTATTTATTTATTTATTTATTTATTTATTTAAGAGCAACAGAGACAGAGAGAAAGACAGATAGAGGGAGAGAGAGAGAATGGGCGCGCCAGGGCCTCCAGCCTCTGCAAACGAACTCCAGACGCGTGCGCCCCCTTGTGCATCTGGCTAACGTGGGACCTGGGGAACCGAGCCTCGAACCGGGGTCCTTAGGCTTCACAGGCGAGCGCTTAACCGCTAAGCCATCTCTCCAGCCCTAACTTCGTAAGTTTTAACGGAGGTTTCGTTTCTATGTTTCCATTCAAATAGGATCTTTGTGATGAAAAACACGACTTCCTTGGTATTTAAGATGAGCTCTAAACCACTGATCTGTCTCAGCAATTACTTGTCAGCACTCTGGGCTCTTCTCCTTGTCTGCCGGCTTCTTCCCCAGTGGAGAGGTGTCTAGGAAGTCGATTAAAGCACATCCTACATCCCCATAAGTGGTTTCCAGCCCCGGGAAGATGGACAATTGGGCTCATCGCCAGGTCAAATGCTCTCCATTAGGCCGTCTGAGGATGCGAAGCTCCCAGCAGTTCATGACTCGAGCTACGTGAAGTCACTACTGCTCAGATAAATACGGGAAAGTCTTGAAAAACACTGCTTTCCATTTTTCGATCCAATCTTCCATGAAAAAGGAGAAAACATTAAGATGGTGGTACAAGCTAGGTCACCAAACTCCTGCAAAGATCACTGTGGACTCAAAGCAATTTTCAAGGTGCTCAGATCTGTAGATACGGTAGACACCATATCAGACACTGAGAATTCTCCTTGTATCCCACAAGGAAAAGTGGAAAGGGAGAAAGAAACCAGCTTGTTTACAACAAATGAAAGCAAGAACTTAGGCTGAGATTAGCTCATCTGTTTCCTCCAATGAGAGGTCAGTCTACCAAGAAACACCATCTCCCTCCACAAAGAATGAAGGGTTAGCAATTCTCTCAATAAAGCTGCAACTGATATACCGTGCCTAGTCACCTCCCTCCCAAAAGTCTTGGCACTACACAGCCAAGAGATAAAGGAGAGCTGGGGGTGAGGGGGTGGGTATGTCTCCGAGGCGTCCTGGCCAAGACCCCTCTTCAATCTCAGCTTTATTATTTTCTTTAACAAGACAGCTGTCATGGGGTAAGACATGGAAAAAGTAGGAGACATATAACTCCCAAATCCTTTATCATCGGGATTCTATAATTCCACCAAGTGCCATGTGTTTTTCTCTGCTCTCTCTACATCCTGTGCTGTGGACAAGTCATTAACATCCACCTCCACTCTGCCCATGCATGGAGGAATCACATTCATCGACACTCTGTCCTGTGTCCTGGTGAATAACAATCGACGCTCGCTTAGGAAGCTGTCACTGCTGGGGCATCTGCTTGGTTGCAGGCAGCTGGGTGCTACACAGGAGACACTCAGGATGCAGGACCCCATCCGCTAGCAGGAGATAAACACAGCCCTAGTCATTCTGACACTTAAAGCAGGTAATTATATATACTTGAAGGTATTTTTCTACCGAGTGCCATGGGAGCACCGGAAGGGAATTCAGAAGTTGTTCAAGGAAGACGAAAACCAAGCAGGAAGATCTTGACACCTTGTAGGAGGTGTTTTCTAAGTTGCAAAGGAGAGAGTGGCCAGAGGCAAGAATACATAATACACACAAGGCTCCAATGCATAAAATGGTCTGGCAAAATAAAGCGGGGGGATGTTGAGAAAAGATGGACATGGTTAAACAGAAGGTGCTTCATCTTAATCCATTTTATGCCGCCTATATTTTTTCAAGCACCAATATCTTTAAGCCAAGAGGAGAAATGATAAAGATTTTATGCTAAAAAGCAATAGCAGCATACAGCATGAACACACTATTAAAATCAAAGCTGCTTTCTTCTTGCTCCACTATCCTCTGATTTCCTCAAATTGGACCTAGCTTGGACATGCTTTTCCACGTAAACATAAAAGTGGGATTCTTTTTGATCTGGAAAACTATAGAGTGCTTCATGTCATACCTGCTCTGAAACACCTGGCCAAAAGTTTAAAACAAAATAAAGTAACTCTCTCTTCTGCAAAAGCACTGCCTACGAAAGTAGCACCCGGCTCTTCGGAGGTGGGAACCTCACTCACTGGGGTCCGATAGAGCTGTGAGGAGGTCAGTGTGCCTGGACATGCAGTCTTGCTGACCACAGTGCTGCCTCCAGCACACTCACAACAGACGAGACAGGGGCGACTCCTCACAAGGAGGAGAGAAGGCTACACAGACGTCAACTTGCTTGAAGTCAGACAATATTTTTATTTTGTCTGCTTTGTGTCAGGGATCACCCCCCAGGCTAGGTCACAATCATGAGTTAAGACAGTTGGCTCTGAAAGAGTTCACAATTTAGGGAAGGGGTCAGTAAACTTGGTGTGTGTGTGTGTCTGGGGTGGGGGTGGTCAAAGTCTGGATAGCAAATACAGTAATTAGACTTTGTGAGCACTGTGGGCTCTTGCAGAGATTGCACTCTGCAGTTAGAGTGGAGAAGAGTTGGGTGCCCTGGAGAACAACGAGTGCTCTGGTGTGCTAATAGAACTGTGTCTTTGAAGCTAAGTCAACCATGCAAAGCACTAAGCCACTTGGAGGGGCTGGACTGAGCCTGAGGGAGCCAATAAGGAGCCGGCACAAAGACAGAGCAAGCTGCCCAGAGAAGAAAGACAGGACAGGGAGACTGAGGCATAGAGAGGCCTCCAGGCGCCACAGGGTCCCAGAGGCTGAAGGGCAGCAGCAACCACATCACAAAAGGGTGCTGAGGCTGCATTTCCTTTTCCTTCCTTCCTTCCTTCCTTCCTTCCTTCCTTCCTTCCTTCCTTCCTTCCTTCCTTCCTTCCTTTCTTTCTTTCTTTCTTTTTTTGAGGTATGGTCTCACTCTAGCCCCGGCTGACCTGGAATTCACTCTGTATTCTCAGGGTAGAATGGAACTCATGGTGATCTTCCTATCTCTGCCTCCCAAGTGTTGGGAATTAAAGGCGTGCGCCACTACGTCCGGCTACAATCTGCATTTCTAACAAAAGGTCTTACATAGAGAACAGCTAAGACCCTAAGCCAGGAGCTTAGGGACAATACTGTCTTGGTTTCAGTCCCACCAACAACAGATGGGTAAACAGGTATTGGATTTCCAAGAGGATATTTGGGATCTTAGAAAGCAAATACTAGCCGGGGAAAGAGAGACAAACAAATACTGGGGGAAATTGGGACTTTGTGAAGAAAGCCATCAGACAGAAGGAGGAAGACACTGACGCTTGAGGTCAGAGCAGGGGGACAGTCCACTGAGCCACCACTGAACTCTGACATGGCCCAGTATAGATGATGCACCAATGACATTTGCTGAAACTGAACTTTCTGTTTCATCTAAAATAACATGAAAACACTACGAGGGATTTTCAAATCCCGTCAACTTTTCCTCAACAAATCTCTCCCTTCTGATCAGTGTAAAAGAGAAATTAGGTCTGTAGAGCTGATACATGCTTCATATTTTATCTAAAAACAAATCACTATCATCCCACAGGGACCATGTTCAAAAGGTTTAGCAACCGGGCTGGAGAGATGGCTTAGCGGTTAAGCGCTTGCCTGTGAAGCCTAAGGACCCCGGTTCGAGGCTCGGTTCCCCAGGTCCCACGTTAGCCAGATGCACAAGGGGGCGCACGCGTCTGGAGTTCGTTTGCAGAGGCTGGAAGCCCTGGCGCGCCCAATCTCTCTCTCTCCCTCTATCTGTCTTTCTCTCTGTGTCTGTCACTCTCAAATAAATAAATAATTTTTTTTTTATTTAAAAAAAAAGGGTTTAGCAACTGAAACTGCG
Organism: Jaculus jaculus; assembly: GCF_020740685.1. Lineage (NCBI taxonomy): Eukaryota > Metazoa > Chordata > Mammalia > Rodentia > Dipodidae > Jaculus > Jaculus jaculus. Next base: position 66,346,787 of record NC_059105.1, read on the forward strand.
TAGGCAAAGTCCGTGTAGAGCAGACCTCAAAAACTGTTGGGGGACACATATGCGTGAACTGATGGGACACCAGCCCTGCTACCTTTATCGAGCATGCTCCTGGGCTGTGACAGAGGCTGAGGAGACGTGGCACAGATGCCACAGGAAATTCCCACATGAGCTGTAATGTTTCTAGATCTCCTCTGGATAAAGACTGAGGTACCACAACCTGACACATGGCATGAGGAAACCAAAAGCAATTCACAGGAAATTCTTCGAGCAAGATCTAGTCTTCCAGGCAACCCCATAGAGTGGGCCTTCTGAAACTATGGCTTGGCATCCACAGTTTCAATAAGTGATTTAATTTTTTTTTTTAAAAAAAAAAGAGTATACCTTCAAGGCTGCAGAGCTGGCTCAGCATTTATCTGCAAAGCCTAATGACCTGGGTTCGATTCTCCAGTACCCACGTAAAGTGGATGATGCACAAAGATGTGCAAAGTGATGCACGTACCTAGTGTTTGTTTGCAGCAGCTCAAGGTCCTGGCGTGCCCATTCTCTATCTTCTGTCTGTCTCTGCTTGCAAATAAATAAATAATAATTTTTAAAAAGTGTATCTTCACCAAACACGTGTGAGTTAATTTTCTTTTCATTGCTCCCAAAATAATAGAGTGTAACGCTAGCTACATTGTCTTGGGTATTGTAAGCTAGAGGTGATTTAGAGACCATGGGGAGGTTTTGCATACCTCATAGACAAACACTACCTATGTCATTTTATATAAGAGACTTGAGAGCTGGAGCTAACCCCCACAGACATCGCGGCACAGACATAAACACTCATCCAAGATAGGTATGTGGGCCCTAATGCAGAAACACTACTGACTGCAAACACGTGTTTTCTAAGCAATCTACCTCCCTTGCTAAAATGGGGACTAAGTAATGGTTACCCAAATTACAGTCCAAGGTCAACATGGTATTAAGGTTTTGTATCTGAAGATAAAATATCTCAAACTGCTTCCATGGCTTCCAACTTGGCGTCGCTGCCGTAGGAGCGGCCTCCCAGGGAGGAACCACTTCATGCATTTTAACGGCTCGCTGTTGGCTCCCTGGTCCTGGGGTGGAGGTACATGGCTAGAGTGGAATTTAAACACTGTCATCACAGGTCACTGTTGTAGCAAAATTGCTGTGGTGACAGTGTAGTTACTAGAAGAAGTCTAATCGATGAGGAGAAAAATTGGTCTGATGCCACAGCTGCTGTCCCAACTCCATGAGTCCAATTATTTCACTGACCATATATATCATCTCTCCCCTTCTTTACTCAGAAATGACTCTGACACGGGTTTGCTCTTTTTAACCAAGTGAACACAAGGTGAGGCGAGACCCCACGCTCTGGTCTTCTTCCAAACCGTGTTTTGCAGCTTGTTTTCACCTTGCTTGAAGTTGGGTTTGCACAGGGACCACTCAGGAGTAGACTGTGGCTTCACTCAAATGCTGCTGGTGGGAGTGTTTCCAGATTTTCAGAAAACATCTCCCAGGAGACTAAAATTTGGCTAAAATGTGGGCAGGTGGTTATTCAAAAACTTTTTTTTTTTTTTTAATATTAGGCCTCAGTGTCCTTCTATTAGCTGTTTGAAGAATGAACTGCTGTTTCCTTCAATGTCTTTCTACCCCTCTCTAATGGGGTTTCTAACTTCTTGGTGGAGAAGGTTATTCCCAAAGGTTAGATTAACTTTAAAAAATATTTATTTATAAATTTGAGATAGAGAGGCAGAGAGAGGGAGAGTATTGGCCTGCCAGGGCCTCTAGCCACTGCAAACTAAGTCCAGATGCATGTACCCCCTTGTGCCTCTGGCTTTACATGGGTACTCTGGAATCAAACCCAGGTCCTTGGGCTTTGCTGGCAAGTGCCTTAACCAATGAGCTATCCAACTTCTGCATTATATATATATATATATATATATATATATATATATATATATATATGTTAAACACATTATTTTAATCTGAGTCAACTCTTGCCTCCTGACCGTATTCCTAGCCATTTGCTCCCTTGATGTGACTTTGTCCTTCCAAATCAGCTGAAGACAGAACTCTGGCAAATATAAAGTTTAATGATAAAACACGAAGTAGTGCAATGATGGATTAAAACAATCAAACACAAGAAAACAGCCAGATGCTCTCATTAGCCAGAACTTTAGATTCCGTGGCTCTAGCATGTCTTCCTACTCACGTGTGCGGTGGTGACTGTGGACTCTCATGATCACACTTGCTCCTGACAGCGTGTAAAACACTTTCATGTGCTATGTCATGTGAGCCTTTTTCAACTCCATAATACAGACAGAACAGAAAATCATCTTCCCTTTTGCCAATAAGCTTCCTGCATCATCCCCAGCTGTTGCCTCCTCTGGCTAAACTTCAGCCACCTAGTCTCTCAAAGGTGTCTACTTTGGTGTGAGTTAGCTCTAAAGTTCTTGCACGGGGTGGGGTGTTGATCTGCCATTGGGGGATCAGGGTTAGCCAGCCCCAAGGGCTGTGGAATGAAGAGATCATTCAAAGAGATCAGAAAGTGAAGAAGAGGGGCAAGGGACAGATATCTGCTAAAATAAAATAAAATAAAATAAAGTTCTATTTGAGAAAAAGAACATTACTAACTAGTCACATGGCATTTCATACTGTACACTCCAAGACAGATGGTTAGTGCAGAAATAAGTCATTTAATTTGAGAAATTTAATATAAATTTAGAAGACAAGTACTGGATCTACTTAATTATCAGCAGTTCTCTACTATAACCCATGAACACACCACATATTTATTTTAATACTTTTCCATCTGTATGTATAAAAGAACTGATTGGCAAAATCTAAAAGAAAAAAGGATCTTTCCTCCTCAGCTCACTGAATCCCACAGGGTGGTACAAGGTGGCTTCGTAATGGTTTCATAACATGTTCCAAAAAAAAAAAAAAAAAAAGGTATTTCATTTAAAGGCCAATGATGAATTTCTCTGGCAAGGAATGCACAGCATTCACTCTCGAATCCCACCAGACACTTACAAGCACACTGGAAGCAAAACTGCACACATGTGTTGGGATCATATAATACTAATGCTAAAACTGCAGCACTTGATAATTAGCAAAGCACTTTCATTTATGTTGACAGATCCTATTGAATTTAAGTCCTACTGTCAATGGATAGCCAGTCTTATCTTCCTTGTTAGAGAAGAAAGTGAACGTACGTAACAACTAACTAGCAGGTTCAGGACTTGAACCCAGCGATAGTCCCATGAGCTCGGGTTGCTTTCTTCTGACTAGAGGAAGCTAAACTGCGGCAGCACATGCATGCCTCTAGCTTCAGCATTCAGGAGCCTGAGGCCAGCCTGGGCTATGTAGTGAAACTCTAGGAAGGGAGGGAGGGAGGAAGGAAAGGAGGGACAGAGGGAGGAGGGGAAAGGAAGGAAAGAAAGGAAGAAGGGAAGGAAGTTGTTCTTTGTGTATATGGAATAGGGATATCAAAAAGGAAAGAAATGGGCTGGAGAGATGGCTTAGCGGTTAAGCGCTTGCCTGTGAAGCCTAAGGACCCTGGTTCGAGGCTCGGTTCCCCAGGTCCCATGTTAGCCAGATGCACAAGGGGGCGCACGCATCTGGAGTTCGTTTGCAGAGGCTGGAAGCCCTGGCGCGCCCATTCTCTCTCTCTCCCTCTATCTGTCTTTCTCTCTGTGTCTGTCGCTCTCAAATAAATAAATAAAATTTAAAAAAAAAAAAGGAAAGAAATTAGCTGGGTGTGGTGGCACACGCCTTTAATCCCAGCACTTGGGAGGCAGAGGTAGGAGGATCGCCGTGAGTTCAAGGCCACCCTGAGACTAAAGAGTTAGTTCCAGGTCAGCCTGAACCAGAATGAGACCCTACCTCGAAAAACCAAAAAGAAAAAAAAAAAAAAGGAAAGAAATCACCGAACACTGAAATTGCAAAGATCACTTACTCATAAAGAGCCTCAGATTACTGCCATTCACACACAACTATAACAGGCTTGGTTGTGTGATTCCCAAGAATGTAACATTATTAGAAAAGAGAATCATAACGATAAAACAATGCACTAAATGTGGGCCACTTGGAGTAGTGAGGATTGACAGGTGACCATCAAGGAAACTAAGACAGCCGAGCTCAAAAACCCCAGCAGCTGTAGAGCATGGCAGAGCCTGCACCCCGCAAAGGCTTGGCAGTACTGATGTGCCTTGCTCAGGACAGTAATTGTTGCTTAGGGTCATGTTCCTTAGCTAAAAGCTAAGGTGCTCATTATATTGTTTCAGGAAATAAACTCCAATTTTAGAAGTTGTATCTCAAAAGTTAGTGAATTGAGAAATCCTTGGTGTGGAAAGGGGCGTTCAGAAAACTTGGCCAGCAGAACAACTGATATCCTGAAGTTTCTGGAAAATAGCCAACTAGACCAGTAGTGAGTGAACCCACCCACGTGCTGTGCCCACTGTAAGAGCTCTGTAGCCCTATCTCACTGAACCCCAACCACCAGGCCAGGAGTACATTCGCAGTGCTGCCTCAAGTCTACAGAGGAGGAAACTGAGGCACATGGAGGTTAAGGAACTTGCAAAGCCACCAGCTGTTAACTCCAATGTCTAAACATGGAACCAAACTGGCCATTGAGCTCAGATTTAATTGTACTAAGTTTTTTTTTTTTTTTTTTGAGGTAGGGTCTCATTATAGCTTAAGCTGACCTGGGATTCACGATGTAGTCTCAGGATGGCTTCAAACTCACATAGATCCTCTCACTTCTGCCTCCTGAGTGCTGGGATTAAAAGCTTGTACCACCACACCCAGCATAAATATTTTATCATTTTTTTTTTTTTTTGAGACAGAGAGAATGGGCACACCAGGGCCTCTAGCTACTGCAAATAAACTCCAGACACATGTGCCATCTTGTGCATCTGGCTTATGTGGGTGCTGGGGCATTGAGCCTGGGTCCTTAGGCTTTGCAGGCAAGCATTTTATCCACTAAAACCATCTCTCCAGCCCTATAAGTTTTTGGCCCTTTCCCTTATAGCCAACCACCAGAAAACCCCAGTTTCATTTGCCCATCTCATTTGCAAGTGGTACAGGTATGCTTCCTGAAAGTCTTTTGGGAAAAAACTCTCTCATGGCTCATTGTATAAACAGACCAACCACTACCAAAATAAAGAGCAGAAAACTTCCATTACACCCACCTTTGGTTTCCTGAACAATCTCTTTGGGAAGCAACTCAGAGTGCTTTTCCCAGAACACCAAGCTACAACCTTCCTATTTTTATAAAGTTTAATGACTTACACAAATAATCCATAACTCATTCTTATAGTAAAAAAAAGTCAAAAGTCAGAAGTATACAGAGTAAAAAATTTAAAAGCCCCATTCCATTTCTCACCCTCTTCCTCTCCTCTCCTCTCCCAATGGCTAACAGTTCAGTTTGCAGTTTTTCACAATTTTGTGTGTTTACATATGTGTATGTTAGTAATATGTGTATATATATATATATATATATATATATATATATATATATATACATACATACACATATATATATATGTATGTATATATATGTATACACACACATATACAGAGAGAGAGAAATATATGGCTTTAGGTTCATTTTAAAATAAATAGTCATACCAATATGTACTGTCCTATAATTTTCTGTATTTGAATTAATAACATGCCTTAGAGATTTCTTGATATATGCATATACATATCTCAGTTAAAAAGCAATGGAAGTTGGACATGATTTATGATTTAGTTAACTTGTGTGTTTACTGGTAGATGTTTAGGGTGTTATAATAGTTTGCTACTATAAGCAACAGTTATTGGCCATTTTTCTTTTCTTCTTTTGTGAATTGCCCATATAACTTGTCTCCCCATTTTCCTAGCTAGTGGCCCCTTCTTGTTGATAGGATTTTTTTTCCTTCAGCAAAAAGTATACTTGAGATCACCCATCCCGGCCATGTTTCCATGCCGCCTGTCCGTGCTGCGGTCTCTGCCCTCATCCTCTAGTGGGTAACTGCTAGGATAAGGTTCTGATGGCCTTGTGGAGACTTCATTCCCTTCTTCCTTCTCATGAATATTAACCACCTCAATGTCAGCCACAGGTATAATCACACTGCCATCTGGAAAGGTGCCACAAGCTCCGCTGGAGTTTTGCCCTTTCTAGAAATGAACAGGCAGAAAATAGGTCTCATGCAATGATGCGTGCAGAATTCTCTGGAAAGCTCAGGAGGACACTAGCATGTCTCAAGGTAAGGTGAGAATGTGAATGTCCTCTCCTCCCCCATCCCCCAACAGCCATTTATCACCAGTTGGGAAAAGAGAGAAGAAAATATCTGAGGGAGGAAACCCTGATATGGAACAGGAGGTTGGAAAGACCTATAGGAAAAATGGGAGGAACACAGCCAGAGCGTCTCTCTGCCCACCTCCAGTCCTGCAGACCACCTGGCGAACCAAAGCTGTGCTTACACTATAGATGGGGGCAGTTAATTCATTTGAAGTTCGGATTCCATCACAAAGAACACTAACTTCGGTAATTTGTTCTAACAGATTCAGAGCCTGACTCCCACAGCAAATTAGTAATGCTGGCTGAGTCATGGAGGGGTCACAGACCAAGTTCCAAGGCGTCGATTTGCCTCTATTCTTAGCAATCATCTTTGAGCGAGAGAACAAAACAGATTTAAGAGCGATTCACACGGCAGACTTACTATGTTCAGAATTACACAGTCCCATCATCCCCATAGTTGGGAGAGTCGTGGCTTAAGCATGGAGAAGACTGTCCCTTGTGTTACAGTTGTCCAGGAGCATAGGGGCAGCAGTGGACAAAGGACTTCAGACCAGCACATGATTGCGTGTTCCCCGGGGCAGGCGCTGAGGGACAAAGAAGTGCTTGATCTGAAAAGTCAGCTCTCAGGTGTGAGGGGTTTGGGTTCTAGTTGGATGCCATGGTCCTGCCCAGGGAAAAGAACATGTCACTGCTCCAGTGTGTGTGTGTATGGGGGTAGGGGGGCTCATCACCAAGGTCTTGGACAGGACTCCGTCCTATTTCTGTGTGCGTGTGTGTGTTTCAAGGTAGGGCCTCACTGTAGCCCAGGCTGACCTGAAACTTACTCTGTAGTCCTATGCTGGCCTTGAACTCACAGTGATACTCCTACCTCTGCCCCCAGAGTGCTGGGATTAAAGGCGTGCGCCACCACGCCCGGCCAGACCTACTTCTTGAAACGTGGTGGCCGAAAGGAAGCCTTTTTTTGTACACATCTTTAGTTTATGTTGGAAGACCACATACCATGTTGAACTAGGAAAGAGGGCAACACAGAAAAGGCTTGCTGTGTTTTGTTATCTATAAAATAGGGAGTCTCAAGACCATACCAAGGTTGTGGCCATGAATGGCAGCTGAGATGTCTGGGATCTTAAAGCATTTGTGAATAAATCATATTATGCTTTACCATATTCTTTTTTTTTTTTTTTTTTTTTGGTTTTTCGAGGTAGGGTCTCACTCTAGTCCAGGCTGACCTGGAATTCACTATGTAGTCTCAGGGGTGGCCTCGAACTCACAGTGATCCTCCTACCTCTGCCTCCCGAGTGCTGGGATTAAAGGCGTGCGCCACCACGCCCAGCTCAACCATATTCTTAAGCATACACACATGCATGTACATATATAATAGTAGTGACCCTCTGAAATCATAGATGAAAACATTTCAACACAGGTTGAAAATTGGATGAGTCATGAGAAAAGTTCAGAGTCCCACCAATTCTTGGTCTTGACAATCAGCCACCTCTCTCATCCTGATACAGTGAGGATATGATCCCATGCATACAGTATTCGCTAGGAAAACCTACTGGACTTGGCATTCAATGACTTACACTCTGTCCTCTGAAGAAACTGACTCTTCACTGAAGGAGCCTGCTACCACTCCTGAGCAGATGGTGTATTGTAGCAATCCATTACACTCAGCTAACCCACCCAAGCAGCAGGCATTTCCTGTGCAATCCGAGGCGGTGTGGACTTCCAGATATGAAAGTCTTAAGTGGAATGGGGTCTGCAGCATCGTGTCCATGAAGGAAACTGCAAGGAAATGCAGGTCTCTTTTCTACCAGGCTCTTCAGCTCCTCAGACAAGAGCTCAAAAACATACCCTCCAGTCCATGGAAAACTGGTTAACTTCTCCAAGCCTCAGTTTCATTATCCATAAAATTATAAATATGGGGCTTGAGACATAACTCAGCAGTTCAAGGCACTTTTTGTCAAACCCAAAGGCGTGGGTTTGATTCCCTAGTACCCATGTAAGCCAGATGTACAAAGTGGTGCATGCATCTGGAGTTCGTTTGCAGGGGCTAGAGGCCCTGGTATGCCCACTCTTTCTCTTCTCTCTCAAATAAATAAATAAATAAATATTTTTAAAATATGTCTTAAAAATTACAAATAGGGGCTGGAGAGATGGCTTAGCAGTTAAAGTGTTTGCCTGCAAAGCCAAAGGACCCAGGTTCGATTGCCCAGGACTCATATAAGCCAGATGCACAAGGTGGCACATGCATCTGGAGTTCGTTTGCAGTGGCTGGAGGCCCTGGCATGCCCATTCTCTCTCTCTCTCTCTCTCTCTCTCTCTCTCTCTCTCTCTCTCTCTCTCTCTCTTTCTCTGTCAAATAAATAAAAAATATTTTAAAACATTACAAATAGGCGAATTACCCAACTTCTACCCAGCATTTTGGGAAGGATTAAATGATCATGTGAAAGTAAGATGGAATGTGTCTGGGGTATAGAAGCTTATCAGTGAATGGCATTTTAATCTGAAGTTCCCCTGTTTTTTGGTTTTTTTTGTTTTGTTTTTTTGGTTTATCTGTTTGGTTGTTGTTGTTTGGTGCTGGGAATCAAACCCAGAGCCTCACCCATGATAACTTGCTTTACCACCGAATGACACCCCCAACTCCTTCCTTAGTTTAAATGTGTATTTGCTTTGGATGGTCATTTGCTTATTTTCAGTGAAGCTGTCATCTAGAAGCACTGTTGTAACTCCCTTTAGAACTCTCTTCAGTACAAAACAAACAAGAATCTTTCTTCTGTCAAAACATACAGTATCCCTTTGAGTGAGGCCTAGGAAATAGTAACCTTATTTCCATTTTACAAGGGAAAACCTCTGCAAGGATGGGTTAAGTGACTCCATACTTAAGGATATAAGATGGGCTAGGGACCAGGATAAATCATCTTGATTTTGTGCCTTGCCACCCACTCCACTGCCCAACCCTGGATTCCGCAAGGCATTTCTTTCTGAGTTCTTGAAGGAAGTTTCCTGTGATTGCCACATTTTTCTTAAGTCAGTGATCCACCACCACCCCAGACAGCAAGCCAGTACCAATCAAAACACTCTGCCAAGAGCTTCTGTACTTCAAAAATCAGAGAAGGCATAAGGCAAGCTAATTCACAAGTTTTCCTCTCCAATGCCACTCTCGGTCTATTCTGAATTCATCTGACAGGAAAGCTTCCTGTCTCCACTTCCTGCCGGATGAGCAAGGATTAAGACAGGACCCCGTAGCTGATAAGCACAGAGCCCCACAGGAAGCAGGAATGTCTCCTCTGTCCCCGAGGAAACATCTCTGAGTGGGCAGCGGTGTGTGGCTGGCAAAGCACACTGAATAGCCCACTGTGCTTAGTATCCCCGCTTCCAATAGAAATAAATATACTCACTTTATACCAAGTTTTACAATAGAATGAAAAGCAGTAGAATTCTTCTCAAACACTTTCAAAAGTTTTTTTTGTGCAAAACCACAATACTCCCAAGCTGTAGATACTGCTAATATAAGCCACAGTCTACATTCAGCCAGCCATCTCCACGCTGCAGAGAGTTTCTGATGGACTTAAATCTCAAGCTACAGATAGGAAGCAGTTATAGTCGTCTTGGGAATAGGATTGTGAAGATCCGCAAACCTCACCTGGCTAGGTCCATGCGCAGGCACGTGGGTGTCATTCGTCAACGTGCAACATGCCACAGCAGCGTAAAGAAGCCATGACCACCTGGAATTAATTACATGGACCGCAGAACCTCATTACTAAGGCCACAGCCCCATCCTTGGGCTCACCTGCAAGGCTGTGGCTTCTCAAAGCCCGGCAGAGGAAAAGAAATCCTGGCATAAACCGATGTGGACTGCAGCTGCTTACGAGGGATAAAAAGCTTAAAGATTGAGTTGGTCTTTTTCTCCTTTCATGAAGCATAATGGTCTCCACGAGTGTAACTGGGTCCTCATTTCCCAAACGATATGATGGACAGCTTCTCAAAATTGGCCTGGCAAGACACAGACACACACACACACACACACACACACACACACACACACACAGAGAGAGAGAGAGAGAGAGAGAGAGAGAGAGAGAGAGAGAGAGAGAGAGGGAAGGTCTGGAGTCCAGACCAAGACCTGAGTGATGAGTTCCCCCTCACACACACGTATAGCGAGTGATGATGTAAATGGTATTCCCACTGTGGTTACAATAAAAAAGGAATCCCTCACACCAGATAAGCTGCGGGCAGAAGCAGTAGCAATGGTGATGGGGGCAGAAGGAAGTGAGGAAATAAAGGAAGGAAGTGGACTCAGGGATGGAGAGGTGACCTGGAGCTGGAGCCAGCACAGCCAGGGCACCATCTGGCCCAGACTGCCCCTCGTTCGAGCCAAAAGCGCCCTGGGAATGAGAGGTTCCTCCTTTGGCTTTCCCAGCCCTCAAGCTCCATAGCTTCCAGTGCATTTCCTCCATGAAGGATGCAGAAGTAATATATCACATGGGAAGACACATTATCTTTCCACTCCATATTGCCTGAACTTGGACTTCTGGTTCATTTTAGAAACAAATCAGAGCTAGTGAGATGGCTTAGCAGTTAAGGCACTTGCCTGCAAAGCCTAAGAGCTCCTGTTCAAATGTCCAGGTGTCGCATAAGCCAGACAGACACACAATGAGGCAAGCATACAATGTCGCACATGCGCACAAGGGGGCGCATGCATCTGGAGTTTGTTTGCAGCCGCTGAAGGCCCTGGCGTGCCCATTCTCTCTCTCTCTCAAAATAAATTTTGAAAAATTATATAGAACCAGATGCAGCCCAGGCCCCTCCCCATGTCTATATCTGACAGAGAAGATACATAACAGGCAGGGGAGAATTCTCACAGGGTTCAGCATGGTGAAGATCATCCAAATTGAGTGAGAGGCTGGGGGGGGGGGGGCGGGGGACTCAGAAACTGCTCTAACAAATTCAGTCCACACCCAGCTACCTGGGTAACCATATATAAACATCAGAAGCGAATTTTCATCTGTGCCATTCAATACACAAAGTTTAGTACTAACTAGTAACTATTCAAGATGTTGCCTATTCTGTGTTTTCTTCCGTTGTGCTCAAAACGTACAGCCATAAAATGAACCACAGGGAAAAAACTCTTAGCAGGAAGGGCTTTCAATATTCTAATTTAATATGTTCAAAACTACCCTTTAAAATAATATTTTAAAAACTTGCTTTCCATTTGGTGGAACTTGACTAATTAAGAAGAATTTTCCTGTGCTGTGTCACTAGGCTCCTAACAAACCCATGAGGTAAGGGTTAGTGTTCACTTTACAGATAAGGGAGTGAAGCACTCTAGAGACTTATTTGGTGGATGACACTTTGCTTGCTTCCTTCCTTTCTTTCTTTCTTTTTTTTTCTTTTTGAAGTAGAGTCTCACTCTAGCCCAAGCTGACCTGGAATTAACTATGGAATCACTATGTAGTCTCAGGGTGGCCTTGAACTCAGTCATCCTCCTACCTCTGCCTCCCAACTGCTGGGATTAAAGGCATGTGCCTACCACGTGTGGCTAATGTATAGCCCAGGCTGGCCTCGAACTCCTGATCCTCCTGCCTCCGCCTCTTCAGCAATACCCTTCCAGTGTGCGCCAGCACAACTGGTACAGCTTCGTTTTCTAACCTTTACCTTCTGACTATGATGCTGGAGCTACACATGCTTATCAAGCAGCTTCAAGATGCCAGGCTTCTGCCTGGGTATCTTTCCCTGGGTTCCCCTTCACCTGCCGGGGAGCACTTCAGCAGGAAGTCGAGCCTGCCTACAACCGTGGCAGCACAGGGGCCATGGCCTCCCTCTGCTTTCCACGAAAACTGTCTGGCTCTCTTCACATCACTACTCCGCTTTAAGCCCCATCCAGTGTTGACACATGGTGAGGGACCCAGATCGTGTCAATAAAGCATGTGATGCAACCTCAGGTTGATAAAGTGTCTGAAATGTTAAAAACAAAAGAAGTCCCCCCTCCAAAAAAAAAAAAATACAATTTATTCTTCTGTGTTCTGAGTCTGAGGCACATGACTCAGACAAAGTATTTCCATAGCTTGAGAGCTATGGCCAAGACAAGCTCTTGCGTGCTGTAGAGTGCCTTCTGAAAAGGCTTTGCTTGGGACCCACTGACCAGCATCACAGGCTGTCGGTCATCTTCACTGCCCTCTTGCTTGGGCCTGGGGTCACGCGTGACACCCAGCAGGAGTCAACGCTGTACTGGAAATGCAGAAATGAATAATGTGGGCACAGAAGAGCTGAAGCAATCCCTCTGATCACCCTTACCTCATGCCCGAGAAGGAAATCAATGAGCTGATGCCACAAGCTGGGAGTTTTGCATGGGTTTCCCACACCTCACAGATGGCCTATGATCTGTGACTGACTAGGGACAGGACAAAGCAACCTCAGCTAGGTCAAACTGAGCACGATCTCTCAACTGTATGGGTTTGGCAAAATGACTATGTAGGGCTGAGGAGATGGTTCTGCAGTTAAAGGTGCTTGCTTGCAAAGCCTGCTGGCCCAGGGTTCAATTCCCCATGCAAAGCCAGATAAGCTCAAAGCGACAGATGCATCTGGAGTTTGTTTTCAGTAGCTGGAGGTCCTGGCATGCCATTCTCTCTCTCTTTACACACACACAAACACATTCACTGCCCATGTTGGACTTTTTGAACAAAGATCAGAAGCACCTCTGGAGGACCACACTTAGTTATAAGGTAAAATCACAAAAGGGAATGGTTATCCCATCATGCAGGTGTCTGGAAGACTTTTCATCCCTAAGCAAGGTCTAGAAAGAGCTGAATACCACAGGACTCATTTTGCAATTCGGCTAATTTTTGCAGGAAACACTAAGTGGTAGAGACAGAGGCGACTGTCCCTGTAGCTGAGCATGTCAATCCACTGCAGAGGGCCTGGGCTGCTGATGGATTTGCCTTGACACTTTCATTTTGGAAAAACCATGGCAGCATTCATAACCTTCCACAGGGCTCCAAGTATGCATCACAGGATTTTATACTCACTCTGCCACTACACTGTAGAATTGAGCTTTTAAGAGTTCCAAAGAGGGCTGAAGAGATGGCTTAGTGGTTAAGGTTCTTGCCTGTGAAGCTTAAGAATGCATGTTTGAGAATGCATGGAGGGGTGACTTGGCAGTTAAAGCATTTGCCTGCAAAGTCAAAGGACCCTGGTTCGATTCCCAAGGACCCACGTTAGCCAGATGCACAAGGGGGCACATGTGTCTGGAGTTCGTTTGCAGTGGCAGGTGGCCCTGGCATGCCCATTATCTCTCTCCCTCTTTCTCTGTCAAAAAAATAAATAAATAAGAAGAATGTGTGTTCTCCAGGTCCTACATAATCCAGACACAGTGACACAAGCAGGCAATGTTGCAATGCGCCACAAGGAGGCATACATGTTGGGAGTTCGTTCAGAGGCTGAAAGGCCCTGGCATGTCCATTCTCTTTTCCACTCTCTCTTTGGTGGTTTGATTCAGGTGTCCCCCATAAACTTAGATGTTCTGAATGCTAGGTTCCCAGCTGATGGAGATTTGGGAATTAATGCATTGTGGAGGGAGTACATTGTTGGGGGCGGGCTTATGGGTGTTATAGCCAGCTTCCTCTTGCCAGTATTTGACACACTCTCCTGTTGCTATGGTCCACCTTATGTTAACCAGGGGGTGATGTCCACCATCTGCTCATGGTGTCATTTTCCCTGCCATTGTGGAGCTTCCCCCTTGAGCCTGTAAGACAAAATAAACCTCTTCCCTCCCCCGCAACAAGCTGCCTTTGGTTGCGTAATTTCTACCAGTAATGCAAACCTGACTGAAACATTCTCTCTCTCTCTCTCCTTTTTTCTCTTTCTCTCTCTCTCTGAAAAAAATGAAATAATAGAAAAAGGAGTTCCAGGAAAAACTGTAGAACCTTACTTAATGAAGATGAAACTGGAACTATACTCTGTCCTCCACATTAACAGAGGGCCACATAGACAGCTATCTCCATTCCCTAGATCTCAGCAAAAAGAGGTACACCTTAATAAGAGAGAGTACACATGGCTTTTGGTTACCCTCCACTTCAGAGGTTTTCCCCCTCTGCCTTCCCTACTGTGTTTCCACTTTTTAGAAGTTTCAGTGCAGTACTCAGTGATAGAGTGTTCAGCCTGCATTCATTCCACAACACCCTTCCACTCTGGAAAAAAAAAAAAAAGACTAGAATGAAAAACAAGAGATGGTATAAGAGCATATTATTTTGTAGTTGGCTGTCATCCTGCTACATGAAAGAAAGGACTCATATATTCCAAGAGCACTGGGATGTGAAAGTAAATTTAGAGTCCTCTGTGGATTGCAAATGAACCTTGACACAAAGGTCTTTCTTTCAGTTAAGCATTATCATTAAGAACATGAGCTGGGTGAATAACTATTGATCAAAAACCATTTAACTCATGTTTTTATTATTTCAGATATTGGTTACTGAAATGTGGGTTTTGCTAGGTGACCCAATAGTCTGTTCCTGTGATTCCAATCTGCTCAGAATGCAATTGCATGCCTGGATGGGAAGAGCCAAGCAGTTGCATGGGGAACACTGTCTCCAGGATTTCCTCATCAACTGACAGTTAAAATTTGGATGAATTTAGGTAAGAAATGATTTGAGTTTATAAAACTTGTTCCACTTTATCTCTTCAGAGTTCAAATATTTTCTATATTCTTCAATAAAAATGGCACTTAAAAGCTAACTAAGCAATGAGAAACTGTATTTTGCTGTCTTAGGTCATTGTGTATCTCCCATATCACATGGAACTACACCAAATGTGTTCAGAGTCAAAGGTTAAACCAGTTTCTCACCCCTTTTACCTGTATGGGTAAGTCTAGACCTACAACCAATGAACTTGGCTCTTTCTTTCTCCACAATTGCATTATGAAGACTCCCAAAATGGACACACCCTCATTACCAGTCCATCATTTTACTCATAATGTGCTGAACAAGTATGTGTGGAGTCTTCCCTTCTCATCATTTCCAATTTCAAAATGGCCAAGGTGTATTCAGATGATAAGGGCTCTGTTTAGGTAAGCAAAGTATATTTCTATGGACCTTGAGTTGTGGGTCAAGAATCTCTTGAATGATTCCTTTGGCCATAAGCAAAACTAGCCCATTTCCCTTTTCCTGTCCAGTGTAGTTTAAAATATTAAAAGTTTGTATCTCATTGCCCCATTGTGTCACTGTTGCCAAAGGAGCGAAAAAAATCATACTGGTCTTTTAGATGGTCTACAAAGATTCGTTTTAAAAAGTCAAAAGCACAGAAAGTCAAACAACATTTTTATTTTTATGATAGAAATGACTTTAGCATTCTAAAACTTTGGCTTAAGTAGAAGGACAAATTCTGAGAGAGAGAAGAATAGAGGAAAGGAGAGAAGCAGGAGAGAGGGCAAGAGAGAGAAGTAGGGGAAAGACCCAACTCCTGACTGGCCCGTTCTACGATTAGGATCCAGGTTAGGTTTGGAGGAGAGATCTGTACTTCGCTTTCCAAAGTGAGGCCAGGGTTGCCCAAGCATGAGCACATTAATAGAAACCACAGAAACATATGGGTACCCTCCCTATCCCTTCAAAGCCCCCCCAAAACGCCACCATCCCTAAATATCATCTGTTTTAATACATATAAAGATAAGCCCAGTGAGGCCAAGTTACAGGGGAGTACAAGAAAACTCCAGGAAAATAGCATTTCAAGAAGGAGTGAGTGATCTGCAGTATTGGATGCTGTATGAGGGTTAAGGACCAAGAATCTCTTCCACATTCAGGACACGGAGACACGTAGATACCTTTAGTAAGTGGGGTATCCATGAAGTGACAGGGGTAGAATTGAAATCAAGGTGAAGAGTGTCGGCAAGCGGGAGAAATACATACAATAAATACAACTCCTTTAAGAAATTTGACTATGAAAAATGTGATCCTGTCAGAGAAGATGAAAGGGTGTGCTGAAATATTAAGGCTTTGCATGGTTTAGTTTTGTAGATTGGAGTGGCCTCACATCCACTCTGATGAGAAGGATCCACTAGAGATGAAAAAGTTAAAGTCAAGGAAATTAGAGGCAATCCTCTGGACAGCAGGCATTTCAATGAAGATGGTGTATGGGGGCCAGAACACAGGTCTTGGGTGGGGCGTCTCAGGCCACTGAAACACTTTTATTTCAACCCAAGGGACAAGGAATGGATAAGTACAAGTAAACACATTTAATCTGCATGAAGATGTTTATTTGCCAATACTTCAGTCCCCTTGGTCGCCTCAGTTAGAACAAAGCTGACTCCTGATCCATGAGATGTATTAATGAACTGGGTGGAGGAAATAGAGGAAAGCAGCAGAGAGCAAGACAGGCCCATGTTCTCCACCCAGAATGCACCAGGAAGAAGATGAAATGAATTAGTGAGACACAGGAGCGGAGGCAGGGGAAGTCAAAAGTAGAGAATTGAGAGTTGCCAGGAAGAACTAGAATTTGGAGAGAAAGATGTAGTCAGGACGATTTTCAGAAATCTTGATCTTGGTGAAGTCATCAAGAAACTTCCAGTAAATACCTCCATGGCCTTGCAAGGCTTCAGGAGTCGGACTTGACTTTCCCTGTTTGGAACTGTCCTCAAGCTAGGTGGTTTTATTTGGGTTATACAAGGAATAGATGTGGTAGCTGGAAGATGAGACGTTCAGTATGAGAACTGAGGCTGTGGCTTATTAAGGATCTGAAGACCTAGAGAATGGTCTACAATTAGGTTTGGGGGTGAATGGAAGGGGTTTATTAGGAAAACAGAAGAATAATTGAGTTCTACCCAGGTGTCAACTGAGGTTGAAAGTTAGAAATTTGCCACAACACCAGACTGAACAGCAGTGTGATTTGTCCCAAGCAGCCTGGCTAGAGGCAAGAGAAAGCACATTACTGGGTAAGTACAGGGTTGTGTGTAAGCTGGTGGGTGCCAAGGGCAGAAGCAGCTCTGCATGTTCATCTCCAAGTGTCCAACAATTTGCATGGAGGAATCGCCTCACCCATCTTTATTGAATGAGCGTAAACAGCAAAGCTGAAACTACTGGGGAAAGGGTGGTTGAAATAATAAGCTATGGTATCCAAACCTAACTGGGAAGGGAGTGTAGACAAAGGAAGACATGACAGGAGGCCAGACAAAGGGTAGCTCCTCTTGGCCACGAAACAGTGTCACAGACTCAAGAAACAACTTCTTTGAGTCTTAAGCACCCCCTGGTGGTTGATACAGGAACTAGGCCCAAAACACTCCATAGGGACACTTCCAGATTGCTCTTTTCAATATCCAAGGCTCCCTCACTTCCCTGATGTTTATCTTCTCCCGCAAGACTGTTGACTACAGTTTGGATCCCCAGCCCTCACGTAAACGCTGCATGCAAAAATGGCCCGCGTGCCTGCAATCCCAATGCATTTTTGCAGGAGGAGTCAGGAGAATCCTGAGGATTGAGAGCTGGCTAATCTGGTTTGCCTAGCAGCAAAAAGTAAAATAAATAAATAAAGGAGACTCGGTATCAAGCAAGGAAGAAGTGGAAAATACCCTGAGGTTGTTCTCTGACCGCCATACTTGAGCTGTCACACACCTGCACCCCCCCCCCGCCCCACCACACACACAC
This sequence comes from Jaculus jaculus, assembly GCF_020740685.1. Classification (NCBI taxonomy): domain Eukaryota; kingdom Metazoa; phylum Chordata; class Mammalia; order Rodentia; family Dipodidae; genus Jaculus; species Jaculus jaculus. Next base: position 66,364,691 of record NC_059105.1, read on the forward strand.
GTGTGCACACTCACACAAATACACACATAAAAAACAAAGCCTGGCATGGTAGCACAACCCTTTAATCCCAGCACTTGGGAGCCAGAGGTAGGAGGATCACCGTGAGTTCTAGGCCACTCTGAGACTCCATAGTGAATTCCAGGTTAGCCTACCTCGGTAAAACAAAACAAAAAAAAACCTCAAATCTTCTCAAAGTCAGAGAAGTGGACGTGGATTTTTAAATACTTATAACCATATAATCTTGTAATTCGTTAACCTGCCTTTCCCTGAACACATGCATTCAAACCGCTTTCTGCCCTAATGATTATTACCTACATTTGAATTATTAACATTAAAAGTCATTTGACTATTCACGTTTTATTGCAAATGTATATGATTTCTGCTGCTGGATGGGTTGAACATTTAATACGGTTTGATTCCTATTTGAATTCCCTTCAAATAACAATAAGCTACTAGGGGAATAACAGTTGCTAACCCTTCTGACGGACCACGATGAACAGTTAATGCTCTGAAGGGTCAACCAGCCATCTTTTGACTCCCACTTCCTCTTGAAAAACAATCTATTTTGAGAATTTCCATTCCCCATGCTCTTTTTCTTCCCGATCCCAACACTATTTGTATCTCCTCAGTGGCATTTTTTTTTTTTAACTCAGGAAAACTTAAATAAGGTCCAAGACTGCAGAACAGCTTTATTATTATTTGATGATTGTAGGTCTTGTCTGGGAAAAACTCCAAACATAGATTTGCCATTTTAAGCAATTCCTTTGAATTCTCACTATTGTCAGCAATAGGCCTATATTATTGGTTTGTCATTGATTCTTTTTCTTTCCCTTTCCATAAGTTAACTAGAACATGCCAGTTTCTTCTTCTTATGCTTCCTAAGTTTGTAAGAAACATGTAAGTGTATTATTTTAGCTTTTTTGAATTTTAGAGAACACACCCATGTCAGTAAATCACACCCTGTCATTATCACAAACTCATAATCTATACACTGTGCATCGAAACTTTTCCTTCTTCTTCACTCTACTTTAATTCACGCACACAAGCTGATTGCCCCTGAAGACATACTTCAGACACATCCTTTGCCCCTCACTCCCACTGATCTCATCCTTCCTTCACCCACGTTCTGGTAAAGGTACAACTAACCCTCCCAGCCAAGCTTTTCTGCTACACCCATTTATTCATTCTCATCCCAACCCCACACTCCCCATGTTCCACAAGCACACTCATCCATATGATGAGGTACACTGCAACACGCCTCCTGGTTGAGGCATCACCCAGGCACACCGTCTTCAGTTCTCACAATCCTACAAAATGAGCGCGACTTTCTTCATTTCACAAGTGAAGAGACTAGATCTGCTGGACATTGGTTTCCAGCCCTCAGCTCTGAGCAGAGAATGTGGTCTGCAGTGTCATAGGACACATGACAGAGAGTTTAATGTGTCATCTCCTTAGAGTCAAGGTTCCACCTCAAGGCCACTGGTTTCCGAGAGATGGGATTGATAAGAATGACATCTAAATCCCAGTGTTTACTGTCAAGGAGTTTTTAATCTAGTTAGAGTATGATGGATGCAGTAGACACTCAGTCAGTGCTGGGCAAATCCTTGCTGGGGCAGGGATCTGGAATGCAAGCCCTGCTGCTTCTAACCTGGGTCTGTTGTAAATGGTGGCGTTTAGTCAGGGTGCTTCTTACTCAAAAACACTCCTTTGTGTGACACTTCCTTCTAACCCAACCCCAAAGAACATGAGCACAATGTCAGGGAGAAGGTGTGGAGATTACCACACCACCCACCAACCTGCAAGACTATTTACTTCTTTTCCTGATGACGAGAACATTATTGCTGGGTATGATTCTGGGACTTTTCCGTATGTTGTTTAGTTTGGACAGCGATGACTCAACAGTGCCTTTTTAAAAATTTAATTAATCTATTTATTTATTTATTTTGTTTTTTTGAAGTAGGGTCTCACTCTAGCCCAGACTGACCTGAAATTCACTATGTATTCTCAGGGTGGCCTCGAACTCACGGCGAGCCTTCTACCACTGCCTCCCAAGCCTTTGACTGCATTCTGATCTCTGGCCAGCTTATGTCCCTCTCCAACTTTGCTATGGTCTCTACTTTAATATTCACTCTAACTTCAATTGCCTAAGCAATGCCTCCTTTGGCCACTGCTGCTGTTGATGACACACTTTGACAAAGACTCCTTGGAAGGGCCTTGGGCACCCGGCAGTGGGTTCATTTAAAGCAAGTTCTTGCTATGTTCATCATTTTGGTAAACAAGGACAAGTTCAAGGAAATGAGAGGTCCAACTTGACGGAGTACTGGATCCAGCTGCTGGCCCAGCTGTGCCGTGATTCTCGACTGGTCCATTACCTCCAAAACGCAGCGATTCAGCACAGCCTCCCGAGTTCAGCACTCCTGTCGGCCTAATATATTTGGCAACAGCCATTATTTCAGAAATGAATGCTGTTGTGTATTTATAGCAATCACATGCCTGCTCTATCAACAATTAAAGAGATTAGGATTCCGCAGACATATTTCTCTAATTAGGACAAGATGGAAGACATCGGGCGTCCATAGAATGCCGCGGCTTGGTCAAGGTTTGTTCTTTCCTAACGAGACTGCCACACTCTGCTCTTCAACAGTCAAACATCCGGTCTCCCTAGGGCCACCCCCTCACTATATAATAGTCACTCCTGTCTGTCCTGTGGAATGTTCGGCCGGGGGATTCTGTTTCCAACTGGCACTTCAAGTTTCCCTTCCTCCCTCCCTCCAGCCAGGGGATGGGCTCAAATGGAGTGTTTTAAAGCTTGTTTTGAAATAACATGTGGACAGCATCATGTGGCCACTAATTTCATTCAGTTGCATTAGTCCCCTGGAGCCTCAGTGCATGTTATATGCTCACACTTAAATGGTCTCTGCTCTGAACAAAAGCCTGATCTCAGTGTCTGGGCCATAAATTCCATCTTGCCTCCCTCCTGCCCATGCATTATTGAAGTCATCTTTGTCAGTGCACCGGGCATGAGAATTTCCCTCCCAGTTACAATCAGCGGGCGCTGGAGACTCAGCTCTTAACGGGAAGTGGAGGAGCTGTGAGAGAGTTCCACCCATTCACAGACTTGATAATAAAATATGATAATCTAATTTGGTAAAAATAAACTGTGAAATCAGAGATTTGAGGCAAAAAACTTTAAAGATGCAATTCAGACTAGCAATCAATGCTCATTCAGTCTCTGTTCCGTCTCAGCCTTTTCCCCGTGCAGATGCTTAAGTGAGACTAAATTAAATAATTGACAAATTTTTAAAACTGGTGGAAAATTACCATCTGTACTTAATTTTGGAATATAAAAAGGTCCACAGAAAACACCCTTTATGATTATTTTGTCTAATAACAGATATGAAACAATACAAACATCCCAGTCATAAAATATAATGCATTTCGAGCAGCCTGGCTTACATATTCAAACCTAGTTTTCAAAACAAAAGACCCTAGGAGGAGTAAAATACTGAGTTACAAATGCACTTAAAAAAAAAAAAAGACTACAAAATAACTAAGTTTTCAATTTAAAATGTACCCCCCCTCACTCCACGTTTCCCCATAAAATTAAAATAAAAACAACAACAGAAAAAAAAAATCTCACCCCCAGGCTTCCCATAAACAGTAATGACAACCATCACCTTCTCAGATTCCTCTCCTGGATAAACACTGGGCTAAAGTGTCTTCTCTGCAGAACTTTACTAGGTTGATGTTACGTCCATGCATAATGAAGTCTACTACTGCAAATAAACATGCTGGCACTGCCACGAAAACACAGAGAAGAGAAACAATCCCTGGATGTGAGCACACGGGTGGGGAAATACACATAAAAACAGGCTGAAACTTACACCAGACACTTCTCCCAGGTCCAGCACAGCAGTAGCCCTAACGGTACATTCTAGTGTTTTTTAATCCATGGTCTGCTCTTCTCACTGATGGGACCACTCAGGCACATGGTCAAGTTGCAATCAGCTGCTCCCTTAGTGAGGTATGAGAGCTGGACTGATTTATCTTGTCTTTCTGCAGCATATTAGCACTAATGTTTCTGCGTATGCATCCTACCTTTCCCCGGCTTTATCATTGGTAATCTAAATTAAAGAGCCAGTGAACAGAGCAGGGTTGTTGTCCCCCCCACTCCTCCCTGTTTTCCATGAAACAATTGCCAGGCAGTCATTCCCGGACAAGGATCCCACTGTTTATTCGCTCCAGCCTCCCCTTCAGCATCCCATGGAGACAGGGAGTCAGCGTGGCAAAGGGACGGGTCCAGGGACACCCTTGTAGTTCAAAGGTAAATTTAGGATGTATGCTCTAAAACAGCAGATGGCCTCAGGAAATCCTAGAGAGGGCTGTCGTCTACCACATTTTCAGCTCAGACTACAGAATTGACACTATTTACTAAAACAGAGTAACTTGGTTCTCAGTCCTCCTGCTGCCCCCGCTGCACTGTCCCCTGCTTCTAGAAAAATCTCTTCCTGTGCCTAACAATATTTGGTTTACAAAGATGTGCTTAGATGTATATTTTCATGAGGAATTTTGTGTGTAATGATTCTGCGAGTTCATGCCAGACACTGAAAAGACCATAAAAATTTGAAGGAGATGTATCAAATGATTAACCTTACTGTAACCCGCTGTCAACAAACAGCAGCTGAGGACTCATTCTGAGGTTATTAATCCTCCTCTGAGCACATTTATTATTTTCTTGGTCTCCACGAGCACTTAGGAACGGAACATGTGAGAGTGCTTTTCCTTGTGAAAGTTTTTCATCTCTTGAGAATGTTGCTACCTTTAAAACATCTCAAAGCTTTCAAATGCAAATTTTCAATGACTACTAAAATAAGTTTGTGTTCTCCTTTCAGCCAACAAAATTACTGAACATCTTTTAAAGCAACAGTGCAATAATCAATGCTAATAAGTACAATGTTTTATCTCTATTTTTATGTATCTTGGTTAAGAGAACATATGATTGGTTTTATAATCTCAAGTATGTTTACTGTATTTTTAATATTGCTTTTGAAAATTAACAAATTAAAACATACCCATTTCCCTGAAGGCATAAAATGCAGATTTGTCATTTTAATAGCTTTATAATGTTCAATTCCCTAATCTTGACATTTTATATTGCTATAATTTATATGATGATAATGAAATGTCTTATAAGAAATCCCAAATATTCACACTGCAAAAAGGTCCATTTCAACACTTCCTTCAGAAGGTCAATCTCAAACTTTCTATTTCTCAGCTTTCCTTCAAAATTTTAGTCATTAAGTACAGAATGTGTGTGTACGGTTGGGGGAAGGGGCTTCTTGAAATCTATCCAGGTACCTATTCTTCTAGACTGAATCCTTAGGTTAAACTTTTAAGCTCTGTATTAATTTCTACATCCTAGAATGTGCTGATACAGGACAGTTATCCTAACAAGAGGAATTATTGTACAATTTTAAATCTGGGCTTGTTACTCGGCAGTATAGAGCTCTGCATAGCTTCCTGTTACTCTCGGGATAGAAGCCAAATTTTTAACATGGCCTTTAAGGATTCAGTTTTATTTCACTGGAAAGATAAGACCACCTTCCCAGAACTGCCTGGCTGGGATTCAGAGCCATCAATCAATCCAATATCGAGCCTCTGCTCTTTACTGGCCGTAACCCAGCACTGGTCTGGGAGGCTGAGAGAATTTCTAGAGCAAACACACAGGCTTTCCCCTGTGTTTGAAAGTAACATAAGTGAACAGGGTTTCACTACCCTACACATCAGCTTATGGTGAAATCAATATGGTAAGCTTGATGCTGGAGAGGCAAAATGTAGATAAAAACAAGGGAGAGGGGCTGGAGAGATGGCTTAGCGGTTAAGCGCTTGCCTGTGAAGCCTAAGGACCCTGGTTCGAGGCTCGGTTCCCCAGGTCCCACGTTAGCCAGATGCACAAGGGGGCACACGCGTCTGGAGTTCGCTTGCAGAGGCTGGAAGCCCTGGCGCGCCCATTCTCTCTCTCTCCCTCTATCTGTCTTTCTCTCTGTGTCTGTCGCTCTCAAATAAATAAATAATTTTAAAAAATTAAAAAAAAAAAACAAGGGAGAAAGGACTGAGATGAAGTGACTCATGTGACAGCTCTTACAGGAGGAGGAAGGGGGAAGCGTCAGGAAGGAGCACACACTCTGCAGCTATGGCTCTAAGGCCCATGGCTCACATGGCTCACATGCCTTTATTCTGGAACTGCTGTTGGGGCGGGGGGGTCTTCAATAAATAACTCATATATCCTTAGTATGTTACTGTCAATATTACTATCTTCCACGAGTTATGCTTATTTTAATCATCATATAAAGTCCATGGTGGGAGTTCCACCAGTAAAATTTCTGACTCTCACACATGAGTTTCATCTCCAGTAGCTGCATAAAAGTGGGAAATGATTATGCATGCCGGTAATCCCAGCACGGGGAGGCAGAGACAGGAGGATCCCTGGAGTTCTCTGAGGAGCTAGTCTAGTACAACTGGTGAGCTGTAGGTGAGTGAGACTCGGACTCAAAGGAGGTGGATGGCATTCCTGAAGCTGACGCTCACGCTTGTGCTCCAGCCTCCACATGCACACACATGTGCACCCACACATACATGTGCACCCCCATCAACACACATGCACACACATGTGCACCCACAACACATAAACACATATGCACACACATGTACCCTCACACACATTTACACACACGTGAACACAAATGTGCACCCCATGAACACACATGTGCAACCATACACATGCACACACATGTGAACCCCACATGGACACACTTACACACACATGAACACATGTGAACACACATGCACCCCCACATGCACACGTGTGGAACCACCCACATGTGAACACATATGCACACACATGCACCCCTACATGAATACACATACACACACATGAGCACCCACACATACGAACACATATGCACACACATGAACACACATGTGCACCCTCACATGAATGCACATGTGCACCCCCACATGAACACACATGAGCACCCCCACACATGAACACATATGCACACACATGAACACACATGAGCACCCACACACACATGAACACACATGTGCACCCCACACACATGAACACACATGCACACACACAGCATACAAATAAAATAGATTACCTACATGCTGAACCAGTTCCTAGTTAAGGAACCAAGAGCTCTAACATCACGGGAATCTCATAAAACTAAAGAGCTACTTGGCAAGTTCAACACAATCCTTCAGTTCATCTTACCTGTAAACTTTTGTGTAATGTAAAACCTCAAGACACCTAAAGTCCCCACGGAGTGAGGAGACCTTAACACAGCACACTGAATATGGAACTGCTACCACAGGGCCCCACCAGGCCTAGGATAGCACCCACATTTCCACTCTCCTGAGAATGCATACCATGAGAGCTGCCCTCTGGAGAAATTCTGAGACTCTGGAACCGCAGTGCTTTGTTTAAATCCCAGCTGGGCCACTCACCCTCCGTACGCCCCTGGGTGAGGAACTTAACTTCACCCATGTGTGTGTACACAAGCCTGAGTTTCAAATTCACATAAAGTGTGATGACAGAGTCCTACTTCTGGTCTTGAAAATCACCCTGTGGGTAGCAATAACAAACTCTGGGTGAAATGTTAAAACAACAATAACAGAAACTACTGGAAGACATGGGAGAGAGACCATGCAGGTAGAAGCTACATGGTAGGTGGTGGAGGGATATTTTGATGAATGGCACTTGAACTGTCCAGTTTTTTCACCCCTTCATGGAAGAGCAGACTGTGTCCAGTTGTATGCGGCCACACTCAGAGAAGCCCACAGTCTTTCTGCTGAGCAGCCGAGAGTCAGCTAGGAGGCAGAATCCCCAAGAAAAGTCTGCCACCGCTGGAAAGCTCCTGCACACCGCACAGATTTCTCCTCACTGACCCCGGTGCCATGGATGTGTCTGCAGATGCCAAGCCACTCAGCTGAGGGCAGAGGGAAGGCAGAACCAGCCTGAGTTCTTTCTAGCTTACTCACCCCCAACAGCTGAAAGCCAGCAGTCTTCAAAGGTTTCAGACAGAATGCAGGAGTGCTAGGATGCACCCCTCACGATGTCCAGGTGACACTTCAAAGTTTTTAGTTAGGCCTGGTGTGGTGGCACACGCCTTTAATCCCAGAGCTCAGGAGGCAGAGGTAGGAGGATCAATGTTGAATTCAAGGCCACCCTGAGCCTATATAGTGAATTCATGTCATCCTGAACTACAACGAGATCCTACCTCAAAAAAAAGATATATTGAGTGTGTGTGTGTGTATGTATATATGTATGTATGTATGATAAAAAATAAAAATTAGTTAGGCAAAGAAAAAGGAAAATGTAAGTCAGCCTTAAAGGGTAACCCATAGAGAACAATTCAAGAATAAATATAGATACTAGAATTAGCAGATCAAGAGTGAAAGTGGCCATAACAACTATGCTTACAGGCGTATAATAAATCTCAGCAGAAAAGCAGAAACTATGAAACAAAGGAAGTTCCAGAACTGAAAACCTCAATATCTAAAGAAAAAATCTCACTGGATGGACCTCACAATTGATTAGTAAAACCACAACCACCACAACAATAAAAACAATAGCAACAACAAAGGTGTCTGAAGATAAAACAAGAGAAATTATCCAGTCTGAAGGACAGAAGGAAAATGCATTTGTATTTTGAGATGTAGTCTCCCGTTGTAGCCCAGGCTGGCCTCGAACTTAGAATCCTCCCTGCCTCAGCCTTCCGTCAAGTGCTGAGATTATGGGTGTGAGCCATCACACCTGACTTAGAGAAAGAAATTACGGAGCAGAGTTTTAGAGTCCAGTGGGATACGCCAAGCACAGGGTCTAAAACCTGTGTAATTAGAAGCCCAGGACAGGAGGTGTAATAGAGGCAAACAAATATCTGAGGAAACAATAATCCAGATTCCCAAACATGTGCTAAAATAGGCATAAATTTACCCATTCAGGAATCTCAACAAACTCAAGGAAGGTGAAATCTTAAAATACAAAACAAAACTATAAAATCATACCAAAGCACATCATACTCGATTTTCTAAAATTCAGAGGTAAAGAAAAGTTTTGAAATATTGGCTATTGCATAGAGCAGAAAACTACACTAACTTTTCATCAAAAGTAATGGAGACTATAAGAGCGGAACATGCCATTGTAGTAAGATGCAACCTTGTTTCATGTGGTTTATAAGCGACTGAAGCCTTATGCAGGGGCAGCAATCACACAAAAGGTGAGGGAGGAATCGCCAGAACTCTAGACTGTTGTAAAGCATTTGACAAGAAAACAGTGCAATGTCAACACTACCCTGTAAAATGCCGCCAGTCTATGCAGTCATTTTCAGAATAACTACTAAAAAATAACCAGAAAGCCCACTATAAAAATTAGCATTGGGCTGGAGAGATGGCTTAGCGGTTAAGCCTAAGGACCCTGGTTCGAGGCTCGATTCCCCAGGACCCATGTAAGCCAGATGCACAAGGGGGCGCATGTGTCTGGAGTTCCTTTGCAGTGGCTGGAGGCCCTGGTGCACCCATGCTCTCTCTAACTGCCTCTTTCTCTGTCCCTCTCAAGTAAATAAATAAAAATAACAAAAAACATTTAAAAATTAACAGGGAGGGCTGGAGAGATGGCTTAGTGGTTAAGCGCTTGCCTGTGAAGCCTAAGGACCCCGGTTCGAGGCTCGGTTCCCCAGGTCCCACGTTAGCCAGATGCACAAGGGGGCGCACGCGTCTGGAGTTCGTTTGCAGAGGCTGGAAGCCCTGGCGCGCCCATTCTCTCTCTCCCTCTATCTGTCTTTCTCTCTGTGTCTGTCACTCTCAAATAAATAAATAAATAAATAAAAATTAAAGATGCACACCACCATGCCTGGCGGTTAGTTGTTTGAAAATAAATAAATAAATAAATAAATCTAGAATTTGGGGCTCAAGAGATTGCTCAATGGTTAAGACACTTACCTGCAATGCCTAACAACCTGGGTTCAATTCCCCAGAACCCATGTAAAGCCAGATGCACAAAGTGGCACATGTATCTGGATTGCAGTGGCTAAAGGCCCTGGAACACCCATTCTCTGTCTCTCTCTCTCTCTCTCTCTCTCTCTCTCTCTCTCTCTCTCTCTGTCTCTCTAGACTGCAAATAAATTATTTATTTATTTATTTACTCATTTGTGCCAGGGATGGGATACCTTCCAGTGAGTTGTTGGCCAGGGAGGTCCCTAACGCCCCCAAACATTACAGGCTATTTCCAAGGCTCTTGGTTTCCCATCAGGAATAGATGACAATACCCTATTGCTAAAGACTCCACATGCCTGGGCTGCAAGGTCACTGAGAAATCAAACTGGAGCTGAGCTGAAAACCTTCTCCCAGTAAACCAGCTGACAGAAAGCTGGAAAAAGCTGCACTGCATGCAGCCTTATGGGAGACAGAAGCCATCAGACATGAAAACAGTGGACACTGCAAGCCTCAAGTTTGGCCAGCCAGGCCAAATGAGCCAACAGATGCAACAGTGCAATGTCTGTTATGGGGGGAAACCAACTGCTCTCTAATTGGACTGAAGACCTGCTCTATAGGAAGGAATACATGCCTGGCACTGAAAACCTAATCAAAAGCCTATAGTGGAGGAGGTCATGAGCATTAGGAGTGTAAATGCCTGCTCTTATCTGGCTAAATGCACGTATTATGCTCACCAAGCTGCCCTGGAAGCACTTCACTTAATGTTCATAGCCATATATTAATGCTACCCTCACTTTTGGCTAGAGACGCTTCTCTTTTCAGATGGCAGTGACGACTGGGATGACCCAAAAGGCACCACAGTGCTGAGAAGAAGTGACAGAGGAGTGTTCAGCACTGAAACATCTCTATCACACCCTCCAAGGCTCAGGGTCCATTGCGGAAGAGGTGGCAGAGAGACCGTAAGAGCCAAAGGAAGGGTAGGACTCCTTACAATGCAATTACCAGAGAGAAATTGTCCTTGATATCCATGACCTCACAGCGCCTAGCACTATCTTCATAAGACCCTCATAATAGGAGGAAAAGATGATGACATCAAAATAAAAGAGAGGCTAATGGAGAGAGGGAGGGGATATGATGGAGTGTAGATTTGTGAAGGGGAAAGCAGAGGAAGGGCGGGATTTATCATGGTTCATTGTCTGTGAGTATGGAAGTTGTCAATAAAAAGGAAAAAAAATTTTAATCCAAAATTTTTCTGAATGAATTTTTTAAAACAAAGGTATATGCCCTCCATACCCTACCAACACAAAATATTTTAATAGTTTGAAAGTAAAAAGCTTAGAAGAATGTATACCACAAAAAGAGGAAGCATAAAAAGCTATTGTGGCTAGATTAATATCATCTGAATTACACTCCAAGGCAAAGAATATTATCAGACATAAAGAGAGGTATTTGGTACTGACAAAAGAGGCAATTCATCTGAAAGAACTAAAAATAAATTTGCATATACTTAAAATAGAATATTATAAAGCAAAAATGGATAGTATATTATTAAATAGACAAATTCACAATATTAGTTGGAGGTTTTAATACTGTTTTCTCAATAATTGATAGGATAAGGCAAAAAAAAAAAAATCAGTAGGCTTTATGCTAGGATTTATCCCCAGCACCTCAAGAAAAAAATTCAGTGGAGGCAGGTAAGACCTGAACACCACTATCAGCTACACTGACCTTGTAGACATTTATAAACCCTGCACCCAACAACTGCATACTACATTCACCAAGGGAGAAATATGATATGCTATAAAGAACAAATTAAAAAATTAAGATATTAAAATGCTACAAAATGTGTTTTCTAATCATAATGTAATTAAATTAAAGACAGTAATAAGATACTTAGAAAACTCAGAATAGTTGGAAATTGGCACATATTCCTAAAGAACTCATAAACCAAAGAAGGAATCACAGAGGGGCTACAAGATACTCTGAACTAAACTGTACTAAAAATTCAACGTGCCAAATGAAACTTGTGGAAGACAGATAAAGCAAGGTGTTGAGGGGAGTTCATACCTTTATGTGCTAATAGCAGAAAAAGGAAAGTCCAAAGGCAATGACTAAAGGTCCTGTCTTTAAGACAAGCAAAAAGAAACTGAAACTAAATGCAACATAAGCAGAACAAGATACTTTAAAAAAATATTTTATTTATATTTATTTATTTGAGAGAAGGAAAGAGGCAATGAGAGAGAGAGAGAGCCAGAGAGAATGGGCACTCCAGGGCCTCCAGCCACTGCAGATGAACTCCAGATACATGCGCCACCTTTGCATCTGGCTTACAATGAGTACTAGGGAATCGAACCAAGGTCCTTTGGTTTTGCAGGCAACTGCCTTAACCACTAAGATGTCTCTCCAGCCCCCAAAATCCTTAAAAAAAAAAAAAAAGAGTAGAAATCAATGAAATGAAAAACCAATAGAAAAAAAAATTAAGAAAATCAAGTCTTTGGTTCTTGAAAAGATCAACACAATTAATCTCTCTCTATGCTCATCAAAAAATATATTCAAAAAGCTGGGTGTGGCGGTACATGCCTTTATCTCAGCAGTTGGGGAGGCGGAGGTAGAAGGTTCACTGTGAGTTTGAGGCCACCCTGAGACGACATAGTGCATTCTAGGTCAGCCTGGGCTAGAGTGAGACAATTTAACAAATATAATTTTTAAAAGTTATTATAATCTAAAATAGAAAATCTTAATTAGTCCTATATGTATTAAATAAATTAAATGTTGTCAAAAACCCATAAAGAAGGCTCCAGCATAAATAATTTTACAGTGAGTCTATCAATCATTTAAAGATCAAAATAATACCAATCTTACACAATGGTATCAGAAAAAGGAGCAAGATGAAACTTTTCCTAACTCATGTTGAGGATATTGTAAATCTGTTACCAAAATACTTTGTGAAAAGAAAATTGCAGGTCAATATCTATGAATATAGATTAAAAAATGCTTAACAAGTAATGCCAACTCAGAGCCAGAAATATATTAAAAAGGACAATCACCTTAAATTTATCTCAGGAATGTAACAATGCCTTGACATTTGAAATTAATAATGTATGTCATCATGTTACCAGAATTTTATTAATATATTAGCAAAGTGTTTATAGTTTCAATATGATTTCAATGGGAAAATTCTCAACAAGTAAATATTGATTTCTTGGGCAAGAGAGATGGCTTAGCAGCTAAGGCACTTGCCTGCAAAGCCTAAGGACCCAGGTTCGATTCTCCAGACCTGATGTAAACCATATACACATGGTGGCACATGCATCTGAAGTTCATCTTCAGTGGCTAGAGGCCCTGGTATGCCCCCCCCCTTCCTCTCTCTCTAATAATTAAATAAAAGTAAAATATTTAAAAAGAGATTTCTTTATTCTGTCTTGAAATCATACTTAATGGTGGAACACTTAATGTCTAACCCTGAAATCATTGACAAGAAAAAGATGTATACTCTCACAACTTTATTTACCCTAGGGTTTTCCTAGCCAGTGTAATAAGGCAAGAAAAATAAATAAAAGGCATAAAGATTAGAAAGGAAGAAAAGACTCTTATTATTTGCAGATCATATGATAGTTTATTGGGAAAAAAGTCACCAGGTATCTTATGGGATAGTCCTATCTACTTCCTATAGTTGATAGAAAGTTTAAATTGGTTTAAATTAAACCATGTTTACAAGTATACAGTGATTACACAGTAAGCACTATATAAGCATAAAATTAAAAATATATGTAAATATGCAACCTGAGAAATGTTACATACTGGCTATTAACAACAAATGCAGATTTATTCATTGAAGCAACTAACAGAAGCTACTTTAGACAGAGTACAGTTTTCTTGTTTCTGGGACCCAGGTTATGAGAAAGCTCAGGACAAGTAACACTCAGTTGTCTAGAGAGCCATTCCTCACTGACATGTCTGAAATAAGACATGTGACACTATAAGGGAGTTACTGCTTTCATATACAATCTATCTCGCCAGTTACACAAACAAACCCCGATGTTGGTTTGTTTGCACACACAAAACACACGTACCAGGGCCCCTTGCTAGTGCAAACACAAGATGCATGTGCCACTTTTTGCATCTGGCTTACATAGGTAGCTTGGAAATTAAACCCAGGCTATCAGGCTTTGCAAGCAAATGCCTTTAGCTGCTGAGCCATCTTCCCAGCCCTCAGGGGCTGTTTTTAATGAACATATACTTTCCTATGACTTATATGTATTCATGGCCACATATCCATGAAAGACATTTAAGGAAATAAAAGTTTGCATGATGGTGTTTACAGTGTAATTAGAACTTTAAGGTAAAAAAGAGATCCTTATATAAAAATTACTTGAAATATGCATAGAAAAACACCTGAAAGTTGACAAATGAAAGAATTAATGATGGATGGATAGTGAGAATGGAGAATACATTACCTTTTTACATTAAAACTTCGGCACATTACTTGAACGTCTAATAATATTTAGGATTGTTTTTGTTTTGTAACTGAAAATAAAGAGAAGTTCCTTGATAATGCAAAGTTATATTAACATTGAAAAGGCATGATGTTTATTCTTTTTCTTTTCTGAGTCAAATAAGATCGAGAGAATTATTTCTCTGTGCTCGTTAAACAAAGGAAGAGTCTTATTTTAGATATCAAAATGGTATTCCAGGTATTTTTACCTCTGAGATTCCCCCCACCCAGCATCCCCACTTCCCCCTACACACACCACAGAAAACTCTGCAGAAAACTCTGGTCAGGTCAATTCAAAGATTCAGTGTATTGCCGGTTTCATGCTCATCAGAAGGGCGAGCGCGGAGAAGGAGGGGTGGATTCCCAGGGAGACCGTGCGCTTAGCCAGAATTCATGGCTTCTTACTGTGTGTGACTCTGGGACCTGGTTTTCCCGTCCTTATCTCTGCATGCATGGTGACGGTAGGAAATCGTATAGATCAGAGGCAATCTTGTTATCACAGAATCACAGACTTTAGTTAGAATGACTTTAAATAACATCCAGTACACCAACAGACAACCACTTTTAAAGTAAGAACACCAAAATATGGAGAAGTCAAGCCTAAAGTGACAGGGTGATTTTAGCAATCACATTAGGTCTTCTGGACTAAGATAAAGCATTTCCACCAGGGCTGAGAAAGGAGTGAGAGGGTATGGATCAGGGACATACCTTTATGTATACAGCATACATTAGGTAAAAGGGTGTAAGGACGTGACCCTCCTGCCTTTACCATTGATCCTCACATTGTTCAATCAAAAAGTGACTCTGGGGGCTGGAGAGATGGCTTAGCGGTTAACCGCTTGCCTGTGAAGCCTAAGGACCCCGGTTCGAGGCTCGGTTCCCCAGGTCCCACGTTAGCCAGATGCACAAGGGGGCGCACGCGTCTGGAGTTCGTTTGCAGAGGCTGGAAGCCCTGGCGCGCCCATTCTCTCTCTCTCCCTCTATCTGTCTTTCTCTCTGTGTCTGTCACTCTCAAATAAATAAATAAATAATTTAAAAAAAAAGTTATAAAAAATGACTCTGGGTTAAAAAATGGATCATTATGCAAAAGTGCTTTCCACACAAGCATGAGGATTTGAGATGGCCTGAGGTGAAAACCTAGTACCTCCAGGAAAAGGTGGGCAAGAACCAGATGTGGTGGCACATGCCTTTAATCCCAGCACATGGGAGGCAGAGGTAGATAGATCGCTGTGAGTTCGAGGCCAGCCTGAGACTACAGAGTGCATTCCAGGTCAGACTAGGCTACAGTGATACTCTACCTAAAAAAAAAAAAAAAAAAAGGTGGCCATAACCATGCACAACTGTAACCCCAGCCCTGTGGAAAGTGCAGACAGGAGAATAGCTGCACTCCCTAGCCAGCCAGTCTAAACAAAAGAAGGCAGCTCCGAGTGCAATGAGAGATTTGTCACAAGAAAACAATGCAGAAGAGCAAGACGGGAGGACCCATGTGCTCATGAGGTACATGCACATTGTGCACACAATATACACACATATACCACATGTACATCATAGATATTACACACACATGCCAAAACAGTGACTCTGATATTCTTTTTTGTTGTTGTTTTGTTGTTAGATTTTTTTTATTAGCATTTTCCATGATTATAAAAAAAAATCCCGTGTTAATTCCCTCCCTCCCCCCCCCCACACTTTCTCCTTTGAAATTCCATTCTCCATCATATTACCTCCCCATAACAATCACTGTACTTACATATATACAATATCAACCTATTAAGTACCCTCCTCCCTTCCTTTCTCTTCCCTTTATGTCTCCTTTTTAACTTACTGGCCTCTGCTACTAAGTATTTTCATTCTCACGCATAAGCCCAGTCATCTGTAGCTAGGATCCACATATGAGAGAGAACATGTGGCATTTGGCTTTCTGGGCCTGGGTTACCTCAATTAATATAATTCTTTCCAGGTCCATCCATTTTTCTGCAAATTTCATAATTTCATTTTTCTTTACCACCGAGTAGAACTCCATTGTATAAATGTGCCACATCTTCATTATCCACTCATCAGTTGAGGGACATCTAGGCTGGTTCCACTTCCCAGCTATTATAAATTGAGCAGCAATAAACATGGTTGAGCACGTACTTCTAAGGATATGAGATGAGTCCTTAGGATATATGCCTAGGAGTGCTATAGCTGGGTCATATGGTAGATCAATCTTTAGCTGTTAGATTTTTTTTTTAATTTATTTGAGAGTGACAGAGAGAGATAGAGGCAGATAGAGAGTGAGAGAGAGAATGGGCGCGCCAGGGCTTCCAGCCACTGCAAACGAACTCCGGACGAGTGCACCCCCTTGTGCACCTGGCTAACGTGGGTCCTGGGGAATCCAGCCTCAAACCGGGGTCCTTAGACTTCACAGGCAAGCGCTTAACCACTGCGCCATCTCTCCAGCCCTTTGTTTTGTTTTTTTTTTTTTTTTGAGGTAGGGTGTCACTCTAGTCAAGGCTGACCTGCATTCACTATGTAGTTTCAGGGTGACTCTGATATTTTACTTGCATAACTAGTGCTCAATAAAACACACACACCTTCTCTACAAATAGTCTCTCAGAATAAAAGGCAGAGTGCTGCCTGTTTGAGATATGCCTCCAGCCACATCGTTCGGAGATGTTTTTAGATGCAACTAATACTAATGAACGGCTCTTATTAAAATTTTTTCCACATTTTCATTATAGGCAGTTGGAAACCTGGAGATAGTTAACTTAATGCAATGTTTTTTTGTTGTGTCCTGTAGGTGGGGAACTATAAATCAGTTTGTAAGATTTAGAGGTTAAGCTAATAATGAGGCTCTGGAATTACTTAAAAATCAATAAATCAGAGACAGATTGTCAAGCTATCCTATAAACTTATCCCAAACATAAACAAATCCCTCACTTCTCCCTGCCAAGGAAACAAAAGCTCTCAAGTAGTCAGAACTGTATTCCCATAGGTCATGGGCTAGAATTCATACACAAAGCCTAAAATAATGGATATTAAATATGATATCATCTTTATTTACTATTTATAAAAGTTTCTAAAGTCCCCACCTATGGATGTCTATTTATTAGGACTGATAGATGGTAATACTATCCTCAGAACAGTAAAATGGCTACCGTCTGTCAACATCACAGCTTGAACACGTACTGGGACAAGCTTTCCAGCTAATTATTTGTACACTCCTCTAAAGTGTTAGAAAAATGACTCAATTCCACACTTACTTAAGTCTGCAGGCCACCATATTGGAGTCCAGAAGAGGCGTGCGCGCATCACTGTGAGAACCTAAGGGGGCTCTTTGGGGAGGGGTGGCAGACCTCAGCTGGGTTCAAATGCTATTCCTTCCCCCGAAACAACATTTGCCAACACTGAAGCTTCTTAAGACTTTGATCTTTTTCAAAAACTGTGTAAGTAGGATGATAACAATCTTCCAGCTGAACAAACAGACTCAGGCTTGGGGGGCGGGGCAGGGAGAGCATCCCCTTCACATCAGCCCTGACTCCATCCCAGTGTTTCATTTAAAGTAGAGTGGAGTCACTCAAAAAGAAAAAAAACAAACAGCATGCAAATGACACAGTAATACTCTGAACAAACAAACGCATTATGTGAGCTCTATAGGCAATTTACTCAAGGTAATTAAGAATGCTAACTCAAACAAATTATCATTTTAAATGGCAAGTAAGTTTTAATTAAATTTGCTTTCTGAAGAGTCAAGAAGGAGAAAGGCAAGAAGAAATAAAGAAAGCAACAAAGGACCCCCTGATCTTTGAAGAGGACCAGTTGCCACTGCAGAAGTACTGTGTGTATTGTATGGCACAGAAGAAGCAGACCGCATCAGAGGCGCCTCACGCTTGAGCCCGCCCGAAATGGCGAAGTGGCGTCTCAATCACAGAGCCAAGCCAGCTCAGGGTAGTGTCTTGCCAATGCCCATCTCCATCTTTATCTTCCGTTGAAAAAGGGAGCCCCGAATGTAGTAGCCCATCCCAGCCATCAGAGGTTCTTTTGTAGAGAGTAAGAGCATGGAGATTCACAGAGAAGTCTGGGGACCTCCACCATCCTTGCAATCCCCGTGCATGGGGGACCACAGCCATGGGTCTACATCAGTGAGCATGTGCATGGACACATCCCCCCTCCCTGCTCCGTTAGCCAAGATGGACAGAGCTCACACAGGAGCCCACTAAAGTAAGTCACACATCCTCCTTTTAGACAGAACAATATGAATCATAGTTAAAGCCAATTCTGAAAAGCTTCAAGTAATCTCTAAGATCAGATGGGTTCATATATCTCCCCCTTCTGAATGATTGAAGGGGACACTGACTAGACCCCAGCCACCAGCACAGGCAACCAAAACAGCCCTCCGACAGCCACCTGTTTTCTCCTCCACATGAAGCACCTCGTCCGGGACAGCCTCCTGTGTCTACTTCCACCTTCAGCTTGGAGCACACACAACGCGTGCTAGGCTATCCCTTCCACGCTTGGCTTTCTGGTCAGGCAAGATGACCCAGGACAGAAGTCAAGGAGGAGCTGATGGCACGAGGTAAGCTGGTGTCACTACTGAACTGGGAGGGGCCGCAGTCCGGGCTAGACAAGCCATTCTGTCACCACCTCTGGCATCTGGGCCCAGTCACCCTACCCACACAAGACCAATTCAAGTTGTTTCCCTAAATAGTCTGCCCTAAGGCTGACCCTAGGACTGCCATTCAGACGCGGATGACCGTGGTCAGAAGCATCAGGCCTGTATGCCAAAGAAGATGGAGCTACTATAATACCTCTGTCATGCTTTGCTCTGGAGAACCCACACCATCTCAGCCCTGGGTGCAGAGGCAAAGAGCAAATATTCTAGGACTCAAGAGATGGGAAGAGGGCAAAGTGTGTCCAGTCCTTCTATTTGCTCCTGTTTACGCCCATTCTTTCATCAGATTACCAGCAGTATTTCCCGTTTGCAATGCCCAGCGCTACACTCAGCCCAGTGGCCATCCTGCCCTTGAGTCGCTCTCGGGAGAGCCACACAAACAAGAACTACAAAATGACACGCTGGGCTCTCCTGATGAAATGGGAACACTTGTGAGGAGCACAGAACCTGTCTGCAGTGACACCATCAGGGGAGGGGACAGAGAACGCTGCTTGGGGCCAAACATCAGTCCCATCTGGGGCTCATGTGTCTGCTCTTTTAACACAGCAGAGATTCCACGAGTGCAGAACCACATCCCCATCTCTGGCCCAGAGCCAGAAAGGCTCCATAAATAGGGACTGAATAAAAGAATGGCCTACCAATTCGGATCTGTCCCTGAAACACCATGTAATAACCCAACCCCCTAGAATTTGCACACAAGAAACTTCTTGTAAGATACTTACAGGTAGCTTTTCAGGTACTTAGAGGCTGGAGGAATGGCTCAGCAGTTAAAGGCACTTGCTTTCAAAGTCTACCAGCTGGGGCTTAACTTCCCAGCCACCCATGTAAAGCCAGACAGCCGTAAAGACACTGGCATGAACACATACACACACAAAATGAATAAATATATATGTCTATATTTATTTGCCGGCAGTGAGAGAGAAAGAGAATGAACGAGAGAGGGAATGAGCACTTCTGGGCCTCTTGCCACTGCAAATGAACTCCAGATACACGCACTGCTTTGTGCATCTGGCTTTACGTGAGTTCTGGGGAATCGAACCCAGGCCATCAGGCTTTGCAAGCAAGCACCTTTAGCCACTGAGCCAGCTCTCTAGCCCAATTTTTTGAAGAAGATATTTACAGGTGAATGGAGAGATAAAGCGGGGCATATCAAGTCAGTGGTATATGACTGAACAAGCAAAGGACCTACTGATACAGGTCACATCTTATATGAATTTAAAAGACACCATCATCAGTGAAAGGTACCAAACTGAAAGATCATATGTTATATGATTCCATCTGCATCAACTGTCAAGAAATAGGCAAATTTGCCAGGCGTGGTGGTGCACGCCTTTAATCCCAGCACTCGGGAGGCAGAGGTAGGAGGATCGCCGTGAGTTCAAGGCCACCCTGAGACTACAGAGTTAATTCCAGGTCAGCCTGGACCAGCGTGAGACCCTACCTCGAAAAGCAAAACAAAAAACAAAAAAACAAACAAACAAAAAAAAGAGAAATAAGCAAATTTAAAGAAAGTAAATCAGTGGCTGCACACAGCTGGGATAGAATGTGACTCACTATAAACAGACACATGGGCTGTTATGAGAAGCACAAAGCTACTGGGAAACTAGTTTAAGGGAATGGTTTGACCCCCCAATAAAGATATAAAATTTCACTGAATTAGACTTGAGATGGGTTAAATTTGTGATGTATTAAAATTAAAAGTCTGCAGACAGAAAGAAAGAGACTGCAATGGAGTCAGAGCTTACCCCTCATGGTGTTTCAAAAGGAGTGCTGCTATGTTGAAAACAAGACAAGAGCCCAGCTTTTATTTTTAAAAAAAAATTGTTTATTTTTATTTATTTATTTGAGAGCAACAGACAGAGAGAAAGAAGCAGAGAGAGAGAGAGAGAGAGAATGGGCACGCCAGGGCATCCAGCCACTGCAAATGAACTCCAGACGTGTGCACCCCCTTGTGCATCTGGCTAACGTGGGACCTGGGGAAGCGAGCCTCGAACCGGGGTCCTTAGGCTTCACAGGCAAGCGCTTAACCGCTAAGCCATCTCTCCAGCCCCAAGAGCCCAGATTTTAAAAGACCCATATTTTGTGCTTTTTAATCCCAGTATCCTCTGCCCCTCCCTCCAAGCTCCTGCAAGAAATCTACTCACAGACCAAAAGAAGATGGATAGTTTCTGGGGGCTGTAGGAAGGGCCATGGGTACTAGAGCTTGAAGGGGTCCAGTTTTCTTAACAGAGTGACAAAAATGTTCTGGCACGAGGCATTGGTGGCATGTACTTAACATTACAAAAGTACTTACGGCCACTGAATTGTCCAGTTTGAAGTGGTTACATTGGTAGTCTCATGCATATCTCGTCACAGTTTTTGGTTAAAAGTGTACTCGTAACACTGTTTGAAGAACATTTTCACGTGCCATTTCTTCTGCCAAATCCTCTGCTAGGACCACTGAGGGACCAGCTATTGTCCTGGTTGTGTCACGTCAGAGTGTCTTAGTCAAGCGACAACATGGCGCTAAGCAATTGGTACGCTGCACTCTGTCACCTCCCCTCTGGTTGGCAAACATCAGACAATAATTAAATAAAAAAAAACAAACCTGGGCTTGGTTTGCATTTTAATCCTGCCCACTTGAAACTGGTTTGTTCAAACCAGTGCATGAAGGGACATTCCCTGAGCAGTACGCCATCTCATTAAGTGCTGGGACCGTGGTTCCTGGTTCCCTGGTGTAAACGGTGATGACTTCTCCTGTGATGAATCTTAGCCCTGGCTTGTTGTGAAACAGTAGCAGCTCAGCCATAAATCCTACAGGTCCACAGAGCACTTCCTATTCCCATTGTAACCAAAGCCTGCACTGGAATCATGAGCCCTACCTTGAATGTCCAAGGCCACTATTTTCCAGAAGGCCCAGAATGTACTTCACTTTTGGCCAAATATCCCCTGGATTTACACTCCCATCAGTCTTGAAAGTTGATTATACTGTCCTTCAAATTAGAAGATAAGTTGAAATTGTCACAACAATAATGATATGTTGTAGGGCTAGAGAGATGGCGTAGTGATTAAGGCACTTGCCTGCAATGCCTAAGGACCCAGGTTCAATTCCACGTCCCACGTAAGCCAGATACACATGGTGATGCATGCATCTGGAGTTCGTTTGCAGTGACTAGAGGCCCTGGCATGCCAATTCTCTGTCTCTCTCTCTCTCTCTCTCTCTCTCTCTCTCTCTCTGTGTGTGTGTGTGTGTGTGTATGTGTGTGTGTGTGTCTCTAATAACTAAATAAAATAAATCTTTTAAAAATAAAAATAATGATATTTTGGAGATTAAAAATTAAATGCTTTCAGGTTTCCATTTGTTGGCAAACAAAAAGGTAGGGAGCAAGTGTTAAATGCCAAATATCTGAAAGAACTCCTCTGAGGACATATTTTCTTACCAGGCAAAAATCACAGGGACATAGTGGGTCTGAATTTTTGAAGTGTGTGTGTGTGTTTAGATGCTGGATAATTTTCTGACCATTAAAAACAGAGCCAAACATAACAATAAAAATACTTGAATCTCATGCTGGAGAGCCTACAGCTGACTCACCGTGGGGTGTGAGAGGAAGACATACAAGAGAGGAGGTGTGAAGTCCACAGTCATTTTCTCTCCTGCCTTCTCAGGAGAAAGACCCAGACAGAAGCCTGTCTGTGTTCCCAGAATGCTTTGTGGCCAGGGCCCATCCTTCCAGAAGGCAGCTGAAAGCCATCAGAGGTCTAGGAGACTTGGTCCTGGCGCCTGTCCTCTCCCCAAATCTCAGGGGTCCAGCCTGGGACACTGGAATAAGATTTCTTCCTTTCCTATTTTTCATTGACAATTTGCGCACATGCCCCTCCCATTATTTTCTTTTGCTCCCCTGTTCCACACCCTGTTCACACGGCCTCTCGTTCTGTTCCCATTAGCTTTTCTTCTAGTTTGGGGGCTTCTTTTCTTTTGTTATCTTCCTCCAGCACCCATGACTCCATGCTGATGAACCCAATATGGTGCAGGTAACAGGAGCCCTGGTGAGAGCATAGTGCAGCAGCCGTTTCCTGTCCAGAAGCCAGTGTCCAAAGCACTCTCCCCATCTTCTGGAACATACGTTCTCTCCATGACTTCTTCCACAATATTCCCTAAGCCTCGGTGGATGTGGCAAACCTGCGAGACAAGATTTCTAAGGCAGGATGAGGCCATGCCGCCCTTGCAGGATCGTGCGGCTCCAAGACTCCCTGGGTTGAGGCTGACACCGTATTTATACTCATGTGACACTCTGTATTTGAACAACCTATAAAATACATCCCAAAATGGAGTATTTACCCATCAATTGCATCCAATCGCACAGATCAAGGCAAATAACAGAAATATTATACTGGCCCTGCTGTCAAAAACTTCACCGCTTAATGTCCAAAATGCCAGCAGCTATCTAAGATAAGCCAACCACCCATGTCAGACGAAGACCTGCTTCTGCATTCATGACGTGAGTGCAGCTTCTGAAACTAGATTCTGCTCACAAAGAGGGCCTGCACACTTATGAGGCTCCTTGGGTAAATTACTTAATCTTCCCAGTGTCAATATTCTCATTCATACAAAGGGAATTCATCCCAGAATGTCAAAATCAAATACGTGAAACGTCTGCAGTGAAATATATGGACACTGATACTAATGGGCTACAGACCATAAATAGCTCCAAGACTACTCAATAACCTTTCAGTCAGGTTTGGCTGAAAAAAGAAAACTCACTTTTTTATGTTTTTATTTTTAATTTTTTTAAATTTTTTATTTTATTTGTTTGAGAGAAAGAGGCAGATAGAGAGAGAAAGCATGGGCATGCCAGGGCCTCCAACCACTGCAAACGAACTCCAGATGTATGCACCACCTTGTGCATCTGGCTTACGTGGGTCCTGGGGAATCAAACCTGGATCCTTTGGCTTTACAGGCAAATGCCTTAACCGCTAAGCCATCTTTCCAGCCCTACTTTTTTTTTTCAATTTTAGGGTTAAAGAGATGGCCCAGTCAATAAGGTGCATGATGCCCAAGTGTGAGGACCAGAGTTCAGATCCCCAGCACAGACATAAGTGCTGAGTGAGCATGGAAGCCACTTATAATCCCAGAACATGGGGGGTGGGCAGACATAAGACATCTCTGGGGCAAGCTGAACTCAAGTTAGTGAGTTCTGGGCTCAAAGAGACCCTCCCCAGTACAATAAAGAGGACAGCAATCACGCAAGAAGACACCCAGTGTCAACCTCTGGTCTTCACACACTCACACACATGTGAAACACCTACCACATACACACACACATACACATGTGCACACATATCATATACACTTATGCAATTTTTTTTTAGTGTTAAATATTGGGTCTCAAGATTGTGGATAAAAGGTCTTGAGATCTGTAGTAATCTACAAAGAAATACTCTGAAGATTAAATGAAGTAACATATAATCACACTCAGGGGAAAAAAATCTTAATTTTATAAATACACTCAAATCAATTATGTCCTTTATATGCACGGAACTCACCGTGGGAGCTTAGGAACTGCTAATTATCTGAGTGCACACACTTTGCCTCACCCCTGGCAGATTCTGTTGGACAACATCTCCCAATCGCTTGAAGAACTGGGCCTGTATTTTTACTTAGAACAGCGGTGTTACTGCTGTTTCACTTCCTCCCACATTCTTTTTATCTAATTATCTTTGACATCATAGATTCTCTAGAAAAGTCTTTCATTCTTGGTCCCTTTTTCCCCTGTCTCTTCATCCTATGCATATCTGGACTAATGGCAATAAAATTCCAAGTTAATGGCACCCCTTCCATCATCCCCCACAAACCATCCGGCCTCCCACAACCAGCTCCTTCTAGTCAATGAGCACTATGTTGACTGAGGCCCCCTTCAAAGGCTCCTGTCTACAGACCCTCTTTTCTACCCAGAGTGACAATTCAACACCTTACCTTGAACTCATGACTTACTCCAAAATCATACAGGCCTGTGTGGCAGCCTGTGCTTTCCAAAGAGGTCACACCATCACCCATCCCACACACTCCTCCTACAAGGGGACTTCAACGTGTTACCAGGGAGGCTGGATTCCCTGTCCACTGCAGAGGGGGCCCGCTTTGGATTCTAACCGTTACAAAAGACAAGTCAGTTGAGTTCTAACCACTCCTTTCAAGACAGGACAGAAAATCGAGGGAGCTTTCATCTGGTTCTCATAGGACATTCTCTATCATTGCCCAGCCTCTGTGCGAGGAAGCAGCCACGCCCACACGAGGTAAGGCTGCATGAAGGTGCTCTGGTCAACAGCCCCAGCATCGGCTGACAAATAGAAATGAGCTCTCTCGGCTGTTTGAAGCCTACTCTGCGTTGTCCCAAAGGATAACAAGTGGAGGAGAGACACACTGGCCCTTTGGGCTCCTCAGCCCTATTCACATTTCAGGTTCATGGACAAAATAAAAGAGTGGCGCTTCCAGCGGCTTTATATGAGCTAGTGTGTTATATTATTATTCTCTCTAATTAGAGAGACTGATAACAGAACACAGTGACATCCTTATCTTTTTTGCCTTCTAAGTTCCTACCTACCTTGCAAAGCTCAGCACAAGCATCTCTCCTTCATGAAGTTATATTTGCTTGAAAGTGATTTCTCTCTCTCTCTCTCTTCAATAAAGACTCACTACTCAGTGCGTATAAGTATTATATCCTTTAAACAGGACGATAATTCCCTTGAGACAAAAAAGCCCATGTCTGAATTGTCTTAGGAACCCTTTCCCAACATATCTCAGAATATCTTCCACACAGCTCCCTAATGAAGAACCAATTTTCTAGCCTCCAGTGTAAAATGAAGGAAGTACGTAACTGGGACTTAAATGATACACCATGAGAGGTGTTTATTGAACAAGAAAATATGACAGGAAAATGAAAGACAATAAAGTTACTTTGGGGGGAAAGATCACATAATTATAGGAGATTCAAACACTGCAATTCATTGGACTGCCTTCACCTTGTACACATAGATGCTTTTGTGATAAATGGCTCATGTTCAATAGTGTCTGAGTGTTTGTTTCTAAGTATGTGTACACATTCAGCCAGTATGTGGATTTGGATGTCTGATTTGGGACTTGCTCCCTCATTAATAATTAAATCCTAAGTGGGCATTTTGAGATGTGGCAGTAACCATGTAATCACTCAAGTGTAATTAGAACATGGCAGGGTCCAGGGTAGACAGAGCTGTTATTTGTCAAATGTCATCTGTATCAGGACTTCTTAAAATTGGGATCAAAAGGCCAAATGATTGTCATTGGATAGGACTTCACAAACTCAGGCCTGAAATTATTTTAGGGCTTTGGTGGGTATGCACATTTCTCTGAGGAAAAGCTCGGCTGCTTTTATCAGAACCCTAAGTAGGCCACTAAAGGCTTTATCTTATGCCAGTGGCTTTGAATGCCCCTCCAGAGATTCTGCTCTAGAGGTACCTTTGGGCCAGCAACAGAGCCCATGACCAGTACTGGCTCAGCTGATGCCTACCTAGACTGATGGTTTTGGCCATGTCCTCGTACGTTCTCCCCACTTCTGGACATGCGTTTATGGGAAGGGGTGTACTGAATGATCTTTGACACCTCTAGGGCTAAGAGTGATGGAGAGGAGGAGGAGGAAGAAGATGACCTCACTTGGTGCTTCTCTAGTAGATTTTTTTTTCTTATAAAAGAATGAAAATATTCCTGTCAGCCAAAATCTTTATCAAAATAGTCACAATCATTCACTGAATGAATGTTAACTGTGTCTCAGTATGTGACCATCATGGAGTGTTCACTCATTGTTCTAAGACTTTCTCTTGACTGAGGTGCTGAGCTCAACACTGCACACAATTCTAGAAGGTAGTCAAAGTGTCAAAGGCATAGGGTACCAACAGACAAGGGGCTCAGCGTTCATTGAGTGGGCAGGAGAAAGGCTGTAGAGTTGGTCAAGTGGAAACATGATACTCCATTGATCACCAGGTAGGGTAAGGTAGACTATCCTAGTGAGTGGGAATCCACTTGTCTTTCCATCTCCCAGAACTACATGAGTGCTTAGGGGAATAGCTTTGCTCTCTGGAGGAAAATCTGTCTTTTAAAGATAGATAAGTAGCCGGGCATGGTGGTGCACACCTATAATCCCAGCACTCAGGAGGCAGAGGTAGGAGGATTGCCATATGTTCAAGGCCACCCTGAGACTACAGAGTGATTTCCAGGTCTGCCTGAGCTACAGTGAGACCCTACCTCAAAAAAAAAAAAAAAAAAAGATAGATAAATAAGTAGCTGCCTTGCTGCTGGGAACCTGCAAACTGTTCTCCCAGGGGGAAAGCCATAAACAAACTTCCAGCACACAAACTTGGGAGCTTAATGGAAGAGAAACTGTGTAATGAACCATTTGGACCAAGGATGATCTGACCATAATTCCTCTTGCGTTCAAGTTTCACTGGAGAAAGCAATTCATAAGAGCTCTGAATTTGAGATGAAACAAGGCAAAATACTAAAACTCAAACAGGACTTTGGCATTTAAGATGGAAAATACGACACTGATACACTGATAATGCCATTGCTTCTTAGTCCACTCATTTCCACCTTAATGCTAGTATTTTTAAGTTTTGGGTTTTTGGGTTTTTTTGGTTTTTGTGGTTTTTTTTTTTTTTTGTCTGTTTGTTTTTCAAGGTAGGGTTTTCACTCTAGCTCAGGTTGACCTGGAATTTACTATGTACTATGTAATCTCAGGGTGGCCTCAAACTCATGGCGATCCTCTACCTCTGCCTCCCAGGTGCTGGGATTAAAGGTGTGCACCATCACGCCCGGCTAAGTTTGGATTGTTTTGTTTTGTTTTGTTTTTCAAGGTAAGTTCTCACTCTAGCCCAGGCTGACCTGGAATTCACTATGGAGTCTCAGGGTGGCCTTAACTTTTGGCAATCCTCCTACCTCTGTCACAGGACTAAAGGTGTGTGCCATTCTGCCCAGCTTTAAGTTTTGTGCTCACGCCCAATTTTTCTTTAGACTTGCATTATAAATGACATAGTCACCTTCTTGGGTTTAGTGTACATATGTATTTTTGTACTTCATTTGCATAAGGGTATACCTCTACTATATACTTAATAAATGTTCTATGAGTGAATAAATGGAAAGTTCTCTCTAAAGTTTAGGATAGAGATAAAGCCAACAGCTAGCTTCATAAGAAAGTGAAACATGCTCTTTTACTTTCCTAGAATCAACACTCAGAATATGTTTCTTTTATTGAGTGAAAACATAAATGAGACCCTCAGTGTGTGCTGAGCATTTGGCGTAAGGGCGTGGAGATCATAGCTGCTAGGTACTGGGAGACCATGGGGAGGTGGGAAGACACTCTTATCTCTCACATTTGGAAGATATAGTTAAATTAATCTATGTTTCTTTAAGAAGAACAGAAAGGAGGGAGGGAGAGAGGAAGGAAGAAAGACAGGAAGGGAGGAGAAAAGGAACAACATGTAAGTCTGGATTTTGTTTCTCTCCAATATATGTTTCACAGTTTTTTTTTTCTCTCCCCAGTCAGTCTGGCTTATATACTTTAGATGAGTTTGTATGTATGAACTAAATGCCAAAAGCAAAGAAAATGTTTGTGATAGATAATACCTCAACACTGTATTTTGAATGTACATGTAAAGTCTTCTAGACTCTCTTGCAGACCGAGGGATGCTACAGTCATTTTCTTCTGAAGCACATGTAACTGTGTGGGAAAAAGAAGGGCTAGAGACCGGACTTACCTCCACATACTTAGGACACTCTCAAGCTTATTTAAGATAATAGCTTTATGCCAGCATAGATTTTCTTAGCTAAAGAAATCACCGAGTTCTTTCTTCTTGGTCACAAAGGAAATGTCCAAACGCTGGCTATGTAACATTACCTTATTTCGCATTCTCTATCTAAGTCATTCATGTTGGGATACAAACGATTTGAGGAAAAACGAAGATGGGAAACAGTGGGTGATCTTTCACTTTTATTTCGAATTATTTGATCATCTTGACATGAGGACACTGAACTCCTTGCCCAAGTGTTCAAAAACAGAAAGGGGAAAAGACACGTTTTGATTTTAGTTTTAAATACAGAATCTTGCTCAAAACAGGCTGATCTTGAATTCATTGTAAAGCACAGCTGGTATCCCCATCCTCCTGCCTCAGCCTCCGAGTTCTTGTATTACAAGTGGAAAGAATTACAACTGGAAAGACTTTTTTTTGTATGCTGCTCTGGGGATTGAATCAAAGACCTTGCACATGCCCTACCACTAAGCTATATCTACAGGCCGCTTTAAAATTTTTTATTGTGAGATTAAGCTGCTCAGGCAGGCCTTGAACTTGTGATCCTCCTGTCTCAGCTTCCCAAGTAGCTGAGATTACAGGCCTGTGACAGTAGGCCCATCTGGGAAGACACTGTGAAGGACATTCTTTCTCACTCATCATAATATGTACAGAGGAAAAAAAAAAAAAAGAGATATTTCATCTTATAGAAAACCAGAGGGAAGAGCCTGCAGAGGACACTTCTTGCAGGCATGGTATGTAGTAGCCAAAGAGACTAGAGTGGTGGTGAGAATGCATCATCACACCACACTTGACTGTTCACCATGTAAATTTAAGTATTTTTCTCACAGATGTTCCATCCAAGGAGTTTCAACCTGTGCTGTTTTATTTACTTGCTTACTGCTGAATTGGCTACTTTGTTGCTGATAACACTTGATCCTAGAGCAAAGAAGAAAGTGTATGACAAAATCTGAGTTGTGAAATTAGACAAATCTAGCTTAAATCCTAACTCCTTCACTTTACTAGCTATCCAGCCAGTTCTTGAATTCATCAGATCCGTTTTCTTACCTGTAAAATGGGATTATAACCCCCTACTGGCCAGGTTGCTAGGAAGATTAACTAGGATGATGTAGAGCAGATAGACAATGACAAGGCACAGCAAGTGTGAGGCATGGAGCCATTTTTATGTGTTTTATTACTGTGTCAGGTCACGGTTAGGATTCAGCAAACTTTATGCACACATGCACCTAAATGATCTTGACACATAATAGATGCCAATGTTCACGTCCTAAAAGAACACTAGTTAATACCCATTATGAGCCACCTTCCTTAAATACCTCAGGGAATTTTCTCAGATGATGCATTGTCGGCCACACACTTCCACACGCCATCACAGCGTGCACAGGTCTCTCCCAGACATCTAACAAACACGTCATCAACCTCTCAATCCGAATAAACCCTGAAAACGTTCCCCATTGGCCAGAACTGGCCAGCACTAGAGGCGATCATGAGAGCGTTCAAGGCCACAGGAAGAATCCTGGTAAACACGGCTACCTGGCCGGGGCCGTGTGTGTTGTTGAAAGCACTGGGTAAGACAAGGCTGCAATAGGCTGGTCGTGAGCTATTTCCAGGCCCGTTTGCATGTCCTGGCATTACCTGGATGGGAAGTGTGCCATCCACATAATTATAGCCTGAGCGAGTGGCCTCCCCCTGTGTCACATCCTCAAGGCTCTCACATGACTCATCACTCATCTGGAAAGCAGGAAGTGCTCCATTTGGGGGAGGAAGTTGAAAGGATGCCACGCCTCAGGACAATACCCTACTTACCCAAGCAGTGTTATGATTATTCCCTTCTACCAGGCAACACCCAACACGGCACATCTAGCCAAAGCTCCAGAAAGGACCATCAGGGCTCTGTGCTGACTCCAGGGCTGGACACAGAAGACATCCTGTGCTAATAACAAGAGTCCCCTCGGCCCCTCACACCAGCTGACACCTGGGGTCTGGGAGCCCCAACTGTAACCTAAGAGCATAGCGACCTGAGCCCCTGTACGTTTCCCAAGGCTCTTCTCTAGGAGATCCTCAGTGGTCTAGATGGGTGTAGGCAGTGCAGGCGTGTCTTGCCCGTGTCAAAGCAGGCATGCATGCTCATACACAAGAAGCTCTGGGCACTCGGAGAGAGCTACTGTGAATATTTTTGTTGCCAAGATTGCCATTTTTAGTCAATTGATTTTTTTTTTTAAATAATAATAAGCTTGAATCTCTACCAAGATGTGATATCTTCTGGAGGGTGGGGGTATTTTTGCAACTCAAACCCCACTTTTCAAAAAAAAATTAGGGAGAAAATTGGAAGAAGAGTCAGTCCCACCTTCTTTTCAGCCTCACATCTCCATTCCAGCTGGGACCCTTCGAGAAATGGTGTTCTGACCAGCCTTAGTTGTCTCCTGACCTCAGTCTCCCATGCCACTGGGAATTTGACTTCTGAATAAGAAACTGGAATGATCAAGGGATTTTTATTATTTGAAAAACTGCACCATATTTTAGCAACTTATAATTGTACTTTTTGTTATGTATCAATAATATGAGATCTTATTATCACAAATATTGAGGATGAATACTAATGACTCATATTTAGAAAACATACTTAAATAAATATCAACCTTTGGCTAGGCTTGGTAGTGAAAGCCTATCATGCCAGCGCTTGGGAGGCAAAGATAGAAGGAATGAGTTTGAGGCTAGACTCACCTACATGAGACCCTGTCTCAAAAGTAATAATAATAATAATAATAATAATAATAATAATAATAATAATATCATCTTATGTATATATGAAATTGTTACCATTTAATAATATTCTTTCATTCACTGAGGATCCATGTGCTAGTTACTCAGACACACACACCCTGCAAGCTGCATTTTGTTTTCCCATATTATGGTTCAAAGACAGAGGTGAAAACTTCTGGCCTCGTACCACACAGCCAGGAAACAGCAAGACCTTATTTTGACCCAAGTCCATGTAACAGCTAGGCCCTGTGCTTTCTGGCATAGAAATGCAGCTCTCTATTCATGAAAGAACTTACGTATTATAGGATATGAGTACAGTTTGATGAGCAATTTCAAAAATGCTATCTGATAAAAGTTTAAAATCACCTCAACGGCACACCAAGAATCCAGCAACCACTCACACACACCTCCTACTTAATCCGAGCACAATTCAGAACTATGTACAAGCCCTGGGAGGCACAATGAGAATGGCGTCTGCTTCACATGTGAGAACTAGGAAGTGACTCTTCTATGCCACACAGAACTCATTTCCTTAGGTCTGTTTACTCTTGCTCAGACCCCGTCTTTAGCAGGGGAATGAGGCAGAGCAAGTGAGCGTCGGCAGCTTCCAGCAAGGAGGAAACAGGCTACTGCTATCTGCTGGGGAGCCCGACTCCTGTAGGCTCAGAAGCCTCACAGGGCACCCTGTGATGGAAGCACATTTTACCTAAGGAAACGTGAGAAAAACAATAGAACATAGAGGAACTTAAAATAGTTCTTCAAATGTTTTGATGTTTAAAAGGAACTTATTTGCCTTTATTAAAAACCCAATCATGGTGCTGGAAGTGATGGCTTGGTGGTAAAGGCATTTGCCTGCAAAGCCAAAGGACCCTGGTGGATTCCCCAGGACCCACATAAGTCAGATGCACAAGGGGGTGCATGCATCTGGAGTTCATTTGCAGTGGTTGGAGGCCCTAGAGCGCCCATTCTCTCTCTCTCTCTCTCTCTCTCTCTCTCTCTCTCTCTCTCTGCTTTTTTTTCTCTCTCTCTCAAATAAATAAATAAAATAAGGTTTCAAAACCCAATCTTTTGAAGAGCTTTTCATATCTGAGACACTAAAAGTTGATTAGAATTTCTTCCTCCACTCCCTCTCTTTCCTTCCTTCCTTCCTTCCTTTTCCTCATTCACAAATACGCATATTTATTTACCCAAAGATCATTCTGCTTGGCAGACTTCACATCTTTTCTGGACAAGTTTATAAGCTCTGCTTTCCTTTTCACCAGCACCTGGTACCACCCAGGCACAGTAATCTTCAAAGAAAGCTTTCAATCTTAGGGTTTTATGAGAGAGAGAGAGAGAATTCAAGTCTTCAACTAAGAGTTCTCTTTCTCCATCACTGTATTTTTCATACATGGTCTAAGATCTTCCACTCTGTCCACTTAGTCTGAGTTTTTTCGGACTGCCTCTGCTATTTTCCACAAGACATTATATCCCATCTTAAACATTCAAAGGGCAATGCAGGGCTGGGGAGAAGGGGCAGTGAGTAAAGTGGTTGTTCTATGAGCATCAGGACCTGAGTTCAATCCTCAGCACCCATGGGAAGTGTGAGGTCTGATGGCATACACCTGTAATCCCAATACTGGGGAGAGAAACCCTGGAACTTGCTGGTTGGCCTGTTTGGCCAAATCAGTGTGTTCTAGGTTCAGTGAGAGACCCTGTCTCAAAAATGAAGTTTGAGGGCTGGAGAGATGGCTTAGCGGTTAAGCGCTTGCCTGTGAAGCCTAAGGACCCCGGTTCGAGGCTCGGTTCCCCAGGTCCCACGTTAGCCAGATGCACAAGGGGGCGCACGCGTCTGGAGTTCGTTTGCAGAGGCTGGAAGCCCTGGCGCGCCCATTCTCTCTCTCTCCCTCTATCTGTCTTTCTCTCTGTGTCTGTTGCTCTCAAATAAAATATAATAAAAATAATTTTTAAAAAAATGAAGTTTGAGTAATGGTAGAAGACACTTGATGACCTTGGCCCTCCATGCACATGTGTGTGTGTGGCATGTGCACGTGTGCACACACACAAACATGCATGCGCGCATAACCAAATAATATCTGGGCATGAATGTGGTATGAATTGTCTCTGTGCCCAAAGTTCTTTAGCTTCAACCCTATAAGACAGTCCCAACTGACACTATCTGACTAGTAAAGGGAATGAGAGACTATATTCTGAACTGCCAAGCCACTGACCTAGCCAAGAAAAACAGCATGTGATAGGATTTAAAAATGTTTTCTTCCCCTTTAGATTCCCCCAAATAGATAAGGATAAATTATTGCTGGGAATAGCATTTTGCAGCCAACAGATCCAGCAACCAACTAATTTTGGATTAACTTCCTGA
Organism: Jaculus jaculus; assembly: GCF_020740685.1. Taxonomy (NCBI): domain Eukaryota; kingdom Metazoa; phylum Chordata; class Mammalia; order Rodentia; family Dipodidae; genus Jaculus; species Jaculus jaculus. The sequence goes on from NC_059105.1 coordinate 66,398,768, forward strand.
AGTAACATCTCCTCAAGTAGCCAAAGCATAAAAATAACATTCAATGGGTAAATTAAAGTAATCTCAAGGAGCAGGGGTGGACAACAAAGTGAGATTTGAAAAGGTCTGCAATGTGTCCTTAAGGAAGTATAACCAGGGCATAGTTCATAAGAAAGATTAGAGAGGGAACTTTATGAATGAAAGGTCTTGAAACAGAGAAACATAAAGCAAGCTGGGAAGTGCTTCTTCAGCCTCAAATGGCTGGTCACACAATATTATCTTGAACAAAAGTGGAAAAGATACTTTAACGCGTATGGCAAAGGGGGCATGTCTGTTTGATTTACATCGGACTCCTATGAAATTCAAAACTGTGGCTATACTCCACTAGGATACTAAACAAAGGATACTCACAGGGCATTCACCAGTGGAAAAAATACAACCACCAAGAAATATTTTTGAATGCTCAACTTCTTAAAAGAGCTAGGAATTAAGTTTGATTGAGGATTTTAGTAACTAGAGCAACATAAACAAAATAATAATACTTTTTTTTATTGGCAAGCAGAGAGATGTGACATAGAGAATGGACATGCTAGGGCCTCCAGCCACTGCAAATGAACTCCAAATGCATGTGCATCTGGCTTTATGTGGGTACTGGAGAACCAAGCCTGGGTTGTTAGGCTTTGCAAGTGCCTCAACCTCTGAGCCAACTCTCCAGCCCTAAGGTATCTTTTTGTCCTGGCATATTTTTCAGTTTTAAGTTGCTCATGTTGAGGAGTAAACAAAACAAGATTGTCCACACCCTGTCAGAGTGAGAATAAATCAAGGTAGACATTCTAGAGTGTAATAAGAAAATACCAAATATTAAAAATTTTGAAATTTTAAATTTCACATAATAGTGATACAATCCCACAGGCCAGACCTTACTCCACAAAAGTGACTTAAGGCATATGTTGGAGTGCTGGCGAGATGGCTAAGTGGTTAAGGTGCTTGTCTGCAAAGCCTAAGGACCCAGGTTCAACTCTCCAAAACCCTCATAAGCCAGATGCACAAGGTGACACATGTTCACAAGGTAACACACACATCTAGAATTCAATTGCAGGGGCCAGGGTCCCTGGCATGCCAAGTCATTCTCTTTCCCCCTCTCTCTCTCTCTCTCTCTCTCTCTCATAAAAAAAGACATATGTTTGAGCAAGTCCTTCGGAGGTGGTTCTAAGAACAAAACTCAACATAATTATTCATCAAGAAGGGAATAGGTTAAATAAAGTATAGCAGTCTCTTCAGTGGAAAAGTCCATACCGTACATGGCTAATCTACATGGATTTACACCAAAGGACTTTTGTTGTTGTTGTTGTTTTCTTTTTTGAGGTAGGGTCTCACTCTAGCCCAGGCTGACCTGGAATTCACTATGGAGTCTCAGGGTGGCCTTGAACTCACAGCAATCCTCCTACCTCTGCCTCCCGAGTGCTGGGATTAAAGGTGTGCGCCACCACACTCAGCCTGACAGATGCTCCATGAAAAAGCAAGACACAGGCAACATGAACAGTATAATCCTACTAATGAGCATACATAGATTTGATGCTTTTTCATCTATGAAGCATTTTATAGTTGATTGCTCATAGCATATTACCCTAGAATTTGGTAGCTTAAGGCAATACCTTACATGTCTCACAATTCTGTGGACTCCCTGGGAAGTTCATCTGTTGGTAACACTTGCATTTGGGGTTTGTTTGCTGCAGCTAGAGGCCCTGGCATACCCATGCCCATTCTCATTTTCTCTCTCTCTTTCTCTCTTTCTCCCTACCTCCTTTTCTCACCTTGCAAATAAATAAATAAATATTGTTTTTTGAAAAATAGGAGAGCAAAGGATAGAGCAGGCATGATGGTTCTTGTGCTTTTAGCCGTTCCTTACTCGTAAGACATGTGTGCTTCCAGAAGGCACAGGTAGACAGCCAGAGATGTTTTGTGTGTGGTTCCCACTGTCCTGATAAGAAGAAAATACATATGCATGTACACGCTAAGAAATACAAATGGTCACTTTAGGGGTGCTGCATAAAAGTTAAATGTCCTTATATTTTCTTTTAAGTCTGCCATTATACCACAGAAAAATAAATGGTAAATTTATGCTATCAATTTAAATTTTTGATTTTTCTTTGCCTGGAATAACATTAAATAGCAGATAAAAAATGATAAGTTGAGATGCAGAAGGCAGAGGGAAGAAGAAAGCTGATTTTAGTACCATTAGTGACGTTTTCTTTTTACTCCAGGGAGAACAAAGGACCCCCCCCCCCATATATTTTTTTTTGTACCAGTCTCTATAAATTATGCATTTGGTCTTGTCTGCATGATTTGAATTTTTGTGTGTATATGTCCTACTTTTGTTTGTTATAAAATGGTCTTTTTTTACTCCCATCTAACTCACTCTTTTCCTTTATGAGTTTTATGTTGCTTCTTAAATCTATTTTAGAACTGCTTTTTTAAAAAAAATATTTATTTTTATTTGAAGGAGTGAGAGAGGGAAAGAGACAGACGAACAGAGAGAGAGAGAGAAGGAGGGAGGGAGGGAGGGAGGGAGGGAGGGAGGGAGGGAGGGAGGGAGAGAATGGGCACACCAGGGCCTCTAGCCACTGCAAATGAACTCCAGATGCATGGACCACCTTGTGCATCTGGCTTACGTGGATCCTAGAGAATCCAGCTGGGATCCTTTGGCTTTGCAGGCAAACACCTTAACTGCTTCACCATCTCTCCGGCCCTGTGGGTTTTTTTATTTGTTCATTTATTTATTTATTTGTTTTGGGTTTTTTGTTTGTTTGTTTTGTTTTTCAAAGTAAAGTCTTGCTCTAGCTCAGGCTGACCTGGAATTCACTATGTAGTCTCAAGGTGGCCACAAACTCATGGCGATCCTCCTACCTCTGCTTCCTGAGCTCTGGGATTAAAGGTGTGTGCCACCACACCTGGCTTTTTTTTTTTTTTCTTTAATTTTAGGAAAATGACAGGGACATCCAGGGAACTGGGGGCCTAAAGAAGACAGGTGCCCAGATGAAGACTGATTCCACTGAGCCGCAGCTGTGTTTCTTGCTCCTCTACCTGCTGTGCGCATTTGTTCTCCCTGATTTACAACCCTGGTGCCTGCGTGAGCACCGTGACTGTGAGCAAGAAGGATATGCCAGATTTTAAAACCCAGGTTCCATTTGATAAACTCCACTCATGACAGCTGCATTGTCCCCATAAATATTTATTCTCTGAAGGGCCATGGATTCAAGGCCATCTACACCATAGGGGCTGCCCGCCTTGACTGGTAATGAGACATCAACTCAAAAAATATAGATGATCTGTACAGGTTATTTACAGGGACGTCACCGAAAATTAATGCAAAATGTTTTCCCATGATGCATTTACTAGCATGGTGACAATGTGATATCCCATAGCTTCAATGACTAACATCTCTACTAAAACTGAAGGAAGGGCTGCAGAGATGGCTTAGCAGTTAAGGCGTTGGCCTACAAAGCCAAAGGACCCAGGTTCCATTCCCCAGGACTCACGTTAGCCAGATGCACAAGGGGGCGTATGTGTCTCGAGTTTATTTGTTGTGGCTGGAGGCCCTGGTGCACCCATTCTCTCTCTCTCCCCCCTCCCTCTTTCTCTGTCAAATAAATAAATAAAATTAAAATATATTTAAAAACTGAAGGAAGATTTATATATATATAAATATACATATATATATATATGTACATATATATATATATATGTATTTCCCTCTTTTACAATTACTGAACATTAGTTCTTGAAAGCTACAAGTTTATTTATTTAGTTAGTTAGTTAGTTTTTTTTTTAGGTAGGGTCTCACTCTGGTCCAGGCTGACCTGGAATTAACTCTATAGTCTCAGGGTGGCCTTGAACTCATGACGATCCTCCTACCTCTGCCTTCTGAGTGCTGGGATTAAAGGCATGCACCACCATGCCCGGCAAAAGCTACAAGTTAAAATAATGATTCTTATATGCCTAGTTCAAATTTTCTATTTGAAACACGGTCATATTTTACAATAATGTTCTCAAACTTAAAATAGATAATACTGTTATGATGTTACATGATGTTAGGGCTTAGTAATATAGTAAACCAGAGAGAGAGAGTAATTAAGTGAAAACCCTGTAAGAATGTTAGAGTCACTTTCTGTAAGGACTATGATCAAAATGTTTTAATAGTTCTAATTTTGTTTTGGCTTTTATTTTTCCTTCCAAGGAGTTGAGAAGAGTCATGTAAGCCTTGGAAGTTTTGCCAGTGGCCAGTCAAGGAGAGGATTCAGCATAAAATAACGTACAGAAGAAGTCAGTAGCAGTGGGTGAGGGGAACTGGTGGCTGGAGCAGGGAAGGTGGAACGCATCACTGGGTATTGTGCAGATTCTAAATTTTGTAACAAATGTGGGCACTAATCACCATAAGTTAGTTCTTTAAAATAAAAATGAAGAGGGAAGGCTAGAGAGATGGATCAGTGGTTAAGGTGCCTGCCCATAAAGCCTAACAACCGAAGTTTGATTCCCCAGTACCTATATAAAAGGAGAAAGCTCCACTTCTTCCTAGCTTTTCCTACACAGGCTGCTATTCTATCCCCTAATATTGTCCACTGACCTGAGAAGACGCTCAGAGATAGCACTGGAATTGCATGTGGGTGTAGAAGGCAAAGGGACTGGCCGGGCGCAGCAGGAGCAGGAGCTAGAGGGCCTGCCTGTGAGGCTTCTCTGAGTTGGACCTTGGGTTCTCCTGAGTTTGGGTGGTTGACACCAGCAGGCTTGCAGTCTCTGAAAGGGCCGAGGGAGGGGTCAGTAATCCTCGTGAAAGGCCACCAGGGGGTGAGAGAAGAATGCTGCTGGCCCCTCCTCAGAGTGAAGATTTGCACCACCAGAAGCTCTTGTGTCTCTTGCTCCTGTGCAGCAACATTCTTCCAGTCACACTCCTGTCAGCTGTGATGATGATGCCTGTGGCTGAGTGTCCGTGCAGGGAGCTCTTCCAGTCACGCTCCTGTCAGCCGTGGTGACCTCGCCTGTGGCTGACTCCCCTGCAGGGAGCTCTTCCAGTCACGCTCCTGTCAGCCGTGGTGACCTCGCCCGTGGCTGACTCCCCTGCAGGGAACTCTTCCAGTCACGCTCCTGTCAGCCGTGGTGACCTCGCCCGTGGCTGACTCCCCTGCAGGGAGCTCTTCCAGTCAAGCTCCTGTCAGCCGTGGTGACCTCGCCCGTGGCTGACTCCCCTGCAGGGAGCTCTTCCAGTCAAGCTCCTGTCAGCCGTGGTGACTTCGCCCGTGGCTGACTCCCCTGCAGGGAGCTCTTCCAGTCACGCTCCTGTCAGCCGTGGTGACCTCGCCCGTGGCTGACTCCCCTGCAGGGAGCTCTTCCAGTCACGCTCCTGTCAGCCGTGGTGACCTCGCCCGTGGCTGACTCCCCTGCAGGGAACTCTTCCAGTCAAGCTCCTGTCAGCCGTGGTGACCTCGCCTGTGGCTGACTCCCCTGCAGGGAGCTCTTCCAGTCAAGCTCCTGTCAGCCGTGGTGACCTCGCCCATGGCTGACTCCCCTGTAGGGAACTCTTCCAGTCACGCTCCTGTCAGCCGTGGTGACCTCGCCCGTGGCTGACTCCCCTGCAGGGAACTCTTCCAGTCAAGCTCCTGTCAGCCGTGGTGACCTCGTCCGTGGCTGACTCCCCTGCAGGGAGCTCTTCCAGTCAAGCTCCTGTCAGCCGTGGTGACCTCGTCCGTGGCTGACTCCCCTGCAGGGAACTCTTCCAGTCAAGCTCCTGTCAGCCGTGGTGACCTCGTCCGTGGCTGACTCCCCTGCAGGGAGCTCTTCCAGTCAAGCTCCTGTCAGCCGTGGTGACCTCGTCCGTGGCTGACTCCCCTGCAGGGAACTCTTCCAGTCAAGCTCCTGTCAGCCGTGGTGACCTCGCCCGTGGCTGACTCCCCTGCAGAGAGCTCTTCCAGTCACGCTCCTGTCAGCCGTGGTGACCTCGCCCATGGCTGACTCCCCTGCAGGGAACTCTTCCAGTCACGCTCCTGTCAGCCGTGGTGACCTCACCCGTGGCTGACTCCCCTGCAGGGAACTCTTCCAGTCAAGCTCCTGTCAGCCATGGTGACCTTGCCCGTGGCTGACTCCCCTGCAGAGAGCTCTTCCAGTCAAGCTCCTGTCAGCCGTGGTGACCTCTCCGTGGCTGACTCCCCCTGCAGGGAACTCTTCCAGTCAAGCTCCTGTCAGCCATGGTGACCTCGCCCGTGGCTGACTCCCCTGCAGAGAGCTCTTCCAGTCAAGCTCCTGTCAGCCGTGGTGACCTCTCCGTGGCTGACTCCCCCTGCAGGGAACTCTTCCAGTCACGCTCCTGTCAGCCGTGGTGACCTCGCCCGTGGCTGACTCCCCTGCAGGGAACTCTTCCAGTCACACTCCTGTCAGCCGTGGTGACCTCGCCCGTGGCTGACTCCCCCTGCAGGGAGCTCTTCCAGTCAAGCTCCTGTCAGCCGTGGTGACCTCGCCCGTGGCTGACTCCCCTGCAGGGAGCTCTTCCAGTCAAGCTCCTGTCAGCCGTGGTGCCCTCGCCCGTGGCTGACTCTCCTGCAGGGAGCTCTTCCAGTCAAGCTCCTGTCAGCCGTGGTGTCAGCCGTGGTGACCTCGCCCATGGCTGACTCCCCCTGCAGGGAGCTCTTCCAGTCACGCTCCTGTCAGCCGTGGTGACCTCACCCGTGGCTAACTCCCCCTGCGGGGATCTCTTTTCTCTGCTCTCCTGCTTTTGTATGAATCTCTCTTGTAGCTCTTATCTCACTGTATTTTATTATTGACTTCCATGTGTTAATCTTTCCTTAAAATACTTTTTATTTTGATTTGAGAAAGAGAATGAGGCAGAGAAAGAGAATGAGAATGGGCACACCAGGGCCTTCAGCCACTGCAAATGAATTCCAGATGCACGTGCCACCTTGTGCATCTGGCTTATGTGAGTCCTGGGGAATCAAACCTGGGTCTTCTGGCTTTGCAGGTAAGTGCCTTATCCACTAAGCCATCTCTCCAGCCTCCATGTATTAATCTTTATTTGATGATGAGCTCACAGAACACCACTAAATGATCACTCTGCATCACTGGGGCCTTACACTGTTCCTGGCCCTTAGTATATGTTCAGCAAACACTTGCTCATAGGAATTAGGTTGATAAAATGCATAAAAGACAGAGGCACAATAGCTGGTGAAGGATGTAGCCCCACATGTAGAAACATAGATTCTTTTTTATTATTTGCAAGAAGAGAGAGAGAATGGGTGTGCCTCTGCAAAAGAACTCCAAATGCATCACTTTCTATAAATCTGGCTTTTCGTGGATACTGGGGAATCGAATTCAGGTTATTAGGCTCTGCAGGCAAGTGCCTTAACTGCTGAACTATCTCTCCAGGCCAAAACCTTGGGAAGGTAGTTTCAACATGACCACCCAGCAGGAGTAAAAGGAGTATCACTGAGTGACTCAGCAGGCTCATGGGGCCTGGGAAGCCTGTAGGCATGCCGGTCTGTCTGTGCGTGTCCATCCCATCACACCATGCACTGGGTTGGGGCTGAGGGATTGATGGCACCAGACCCTTTCTTCCTCCTTTAATCCAACCAGTTGCGGCTCCCATTTTACAAATGAGGGAAGAAGGTTAGAGAGTTACTGTAACTATCCTGAGGTCACCGTTAGCAAGAAGCAAGATCAGTAATGTCACCAAAATTAGGCCAATCCCAGTCAAGGTCGTGAGAATCTATGCTGCCTCTTTTACACTGGCAAGACTGAGGAGACTGGAAAATAAACAGTGGGTGGTGGGGTGCCAGAGTCTCCTGCCATTGCAAACACAAACTCCAGACACATGCCACCTTGTGTGTCTGACTTTACGTGGGAACTGGGGAATCAAACCTGGGCGACCAGCCTTTGCAACTAAGTGTCTTTTGGTTTTTCGAGGTAGAGTCTCACTCTAGCCCAGGCTGACCTGGAATTCATATGGAGTCTCAGGATGGCCTCGAACTCATGGCAATCCTCCTACCTCTGCCTCCCGAGTGCTGGGATTAAAGGCGTGCACCACCATGCCCGGCTTTGCAACTGAGTACCTTTACTGAGCCATCTCCCTACCCCCCCCCATATAACTTTTATTTTATTTTACTTTAATCTTTGAGACAGAGATTTTCTTTGCACTCAGGCTGGCCTTGAACTTGCACTCCTCTTGCCTCTTTCTCTATCAGTGCTGGGATTACAGGAGTGTATCAGTACACCAAGCTTTCTCCCATTTATTTGAAATCAACTCTGCACTGCATATAATGCCTAACAAAATATAGATGACTTGTAAACAGTTAATACACTGTATTGTTTAGGCGATAATAATGGAGAAAAGTCTGTACATGCTCAGATACACTATAAAAAATATTTTTGGCTGGGCATGATGACACATGCCTTTAATCCCAACACTCAAGAGGCAGAGGCAGGAGGATCACTGTGAGTTCGAGGCCAACCTGGGACTACAGAGTGAGTTTCAGGTCAGCCTGGGCTACAGTGAGGCCCTAGCTTAAAAACAAAACAAAACAAAACCCCCCTTTTAAAAAACTTATTTATCTGGGCGTGATAGCACACGCCTTTAATCCCAGCACTCTGGAGGCAGAGGTAGGAGGATAGCCATGAGTTCGAAGCCAGCCTGAGACTACATAGAGTTCCAAGACAGCCTGGGCTAGAGTGAGACATTATCTAGAAAAAAACTGAAAAACAAACAAAAATACATATATAGAAGCCTTTTAACTTTTATTATTTTTGACATGTGTATAGTATGTTGTAGTGCGTGCATGTATGTGTGCAGATGCATGTGCCCTATATGTATATATGAAGAGACCACTGAAGGATGTTGGATGTCCTCCACTATTGTTCCTCCACCTTATTTTCCTGAGACAGTCTCACTGAACGTGGAGCACCCCATGTATTCATTTACACTGGCTGACTAGGGAGCGTCAGTGATCCTCTTGTCTCTGAAACCTTCCTCCAGCTTTTTACATGGGTGCTGGGGATTTAACTTGGGTCCTCATACTTGCCATCTCCCCTGCCTACTGTATAACTTTTTGTTTTTTTTTGACAGAGAAAGAAGAAGAGAGAGAGAGAGAATGGGCAAGCCAGGTCTTTCAGCCACTGCAAACAAACTCCAGATGCATGCACCCCCTTGTGCATCTGGCTAACGTGGGTGCTGGGGAATCGAACTGGGATTCTTTGGCTTTGCAGGCAAATGCCTTAATCGCTAAGCCATCCCTCCAGCCCACTTTTTAAAATTTTTATTTATTTACTTGAGAGTGACAGAGAGAGAAAGAGGCAGTTAGAGAGAGAGAGAGAGAGAGAGAATGGGCGCGCCAGGGCATCCAGCCACTGCAAACGAACTCCAGATGCGTGAGCCCTTGCACATCTGGCTAACGTGGGTCCTGGGGAATCAAGCCTTGAACTGGGGTCCTTGGGCTTCACAGGCAAGCGCTTAACTGCTAAGCCATCTCTCCAGCCCAACCCACTTTTTAAATTTAAACACTTTTTATAGTGTTTTACAGTGTTTACAGTTTTTTGCAGTGTTCGTAAGAGCGCATATGTTCTTGAGTAAGTACGTCTTCTACTAGATAAACTTTTCTCTTGTCCTGTTATGCTTTTATGAGAATTATAGACAATGAAGTTTATTGTAGAAATCTATGAATTTCTATAATATGTAGTATGCATTTCTATGGGCTTTATACAGCTAATCTTGGGCAAAAAATATTCTCTAAAACAAACAAACTAAAATTCAAAGCAATAGCAAAAGTCTCAAGATGAAAACTAGACTTGTTCACACTGAATTCATCAGTGCTTGCTGGGGGAGGGGGCTTCTGTTCTGAGGAGGCAGGTACAATTCTGGACGGAGAAGAAGGAGAAAGTCATGGGACATGAGCTCTATTAATCTGAGAAAAGATCACCTGCCACTTGACAGTGGGCTTCACTGAGACCCAAAGCTTAGAGCAATGTTTGGAATGGAGCAATGGCATGGGGACAAGTAAGGACCAAGGACTAAAGCCCTCTGCTTGTCCGACAGTGGCTGGCATGATCAGAGATCATCACACAAACGTCCAGAAAATTGAGATTTTTTTTTAATTTTTTAAAAATTTATTTGAGAGCGACAGACATAGAGAGAAAGACAGATAGAGGGAGAGAGAGAGAATGGGCGCACCAGGGCTTCCAGCCTCTGCAAACGAACTCCAGACGCGTGCGCCCCCTTGTGCATCTGGCTAACGTGGGACCTGGGGAACCGAGCCTCGAACCGGGGTTCTTAGGCTTCACAGGCAAGCGCCTAACCGCTAAGCCATCTCTCCAGCCCTGAGATTTTTTTTTTAACAAATCCTGAATAAATTCACATAGGGACTTCCTGCATGCACAAGTATGAGGGGCTGAGGGGCTAAAACAGCATGAGTTTGAATCTCCAGAACCCACATCAAGAGAGGCGTGGCCACGCAGGTCTGTTACCCCAGACCTACGGGGAGTGGATGCTGGGGAAGTGCTTGGGCTAGCGAACAACCAGCTCCAGAACCAGCAAGAAACTCCATTGCAAGGGGGAAATGATGGGCGAGTGATGGAGGGGGGCACTTGGCATTTTCCTCTCGTTACAGGTGAGTTCACGGGGTGCTGCAGGTGAGCACACAGTATCAGCACACGTGCCTGCGTAGACCACTACAGCGCACACGCACACACGGCACATACTATGCATGCGCAAAGAGTTAAACATCTGAAAATGACAATGAAGTTTTCTGAAATAATACAAGGTTTTAAAAAACCATCTACTTATTTCTTTGACAGAGAGAGGGAGGGAGGGAGGCAGATAGAGAGAAAGAGAGAGAGAGAATGGGCACTTCTGGGGCTCTAGGCACTGCAAAAGAACTCCAGACGCATGTGCCACCTTGTGCATCTGGCTTACATGGATCCTGGGGAATTGAACCTGGGTTCTTAGGCTTCTCAGGCAAACACCTTAACTGCTAAGCCATCTCTCCAGCTCAATACAAGGTTTTATAAACTCATTCAATCCATGTACCAATGCCATTGACTAAGATCCATCACTTATATCAGGCCACCTTTCACATCTTCTATAAATGATTTTTCTCAAACAAACTTTGTTTATAAATCATGAAATAGCCAGCGTCCGGATAAATTTAATGGATTTTAAAATGTATATAATATTGGAGAGATGGTTTAGCAGTCAAAGCACTTGCCTATAAGCCTAAGAACCCAGGTTTGATTTCCCAGTACCTACGTAAGCCAGATGCATAAGGTGGAGCATGCATTTGGAAGTCATTTACAGTGATAGAAGCCCTGGCTCAACCACATTTTCTCTTTGTCTTTTCTCTAGCCAATAAATAAAAAAAAAAATAATATGTAAGTACAATGATTGTGATGGGGAGGTAATATGATGGAGAATGGAATTTCAAAGGGGAAAGTGGGGGGGAGGGAGGGAATTACCATGGGATATTTTTTTATAATCATGGAAAATGGTAATAAAAATTAAACTAAAAAAAACAAAAAAATAAAAATAAAATAAAATAAATAAATGAATGTAGATACATTAAGTATCATGAAAAATGAAGACAAAACAAATTTATAAAGAAAATTTTGCATGAATTATAAACTTGATAAATGTCTTGATCAAATAACCCATTTATAAAAAATAGTAAATAAATGTCACTATATGTGTGAATATCATGCTCCCATAAACAAAATATAAAAGAAAATTTAGGGCTAGAGAGATAGCTTAGCAGACTACGAAGTCTAAGGACCCATGTTTGACTCCCCAGATCCCACAAAAGCCAGATGTGCAAGGTCACACGTGTGCACAAGGTGGCGCATGCCTCGATTTCGATTACAGTGCCTGGAGGCCCTGGCGCCAATTCTTTCTCTCTCTCTCTCTTGTTTGCTCACTCGCTTTCACCCTCTCTCATTAAAAAAGAAAAAGAAAATATATATGCCAATATCTAAAAATGTATATAAATGCATATATAAATAAATAACATATATGATGGTCATATAAATACATTATGGTCATGTTGGCCAGGGTAAGATATGATAGTTAGTTCCCGTCTTGATGCTGAGACAAAACACCTGACCTGAGGCAGCTTAGAGGAGGAAAGGGTTTATTTCAGGTTATAGTTTCAAGAGAAGTTTCATCATGGCAAGGAAAGCATGGCATGAGCAAGACAGCAGGCTGTCAAGTCAGCTGGCAAGAAGTGGTCTGAGGAGCCAGCTCTGAACAGCAGTGGGCACGCCCCCAGTGGTTCTTTTCCTCCAGCAAGGCTCCACTCCCCACAGGCTCCACAACTTTCCCGAAATGTTCCACAGACTTTCACCAGCTGGGGACCTAGTATTCAAAATGCATGAGGCTCTGGGGGCAGAGGTATTTTACACACAAAGCACAATTATGAGGGATGCTCGCTCTTGGTGGCAGAATGAAAGCTAGTAGAAATAGATGTGACTGGGCCAGGATGTGGCTCTGTGGGAGAGTGCCTGTCTAGCAAGAAAAATAAATGATTATATTTATCAAGACTCACTAAAGCTCTCGTATTTTTCAAAGTAGGATTCTTCTGGAAATTTATCCCAAAGAAGTAATTCTCAAAGTATAGGCCAGGGACAGTTGAGGGTTCCCAGGACACATGAGTTTCAGTCTTTTAACAATAATACTAAGATACTGCCTATATCTCTCTTCATCTCTCAGTAGGAGACCATGGAGCCTTCCAGAGCAACCTAACGTGAGATGTCACCATTGATCTTGCAGCCAAGAGTACTTAGAGAGTGGTAGAGACTCAGGGAGGAATCTTACACCTTATTTTCACACTTGGAATGCCCACAGCATATAGGCTCCTCTAATTCAGAAAGCCTTGACTAACTCCCGTGTTCTCTCTCAAGCACTGCCTGACACTATTATTTAAGTCTGGCAGAAACCCCAGTTTGAAAGTAGAATATCCACAGGAGAGAAGGAAAAATGGCACTAGGGAATCTGACACACACTAATAAGGAACAAGCAGATTACTCATTCGCAGAGCCTTCGCCCGGGGCAAGGACCCTCGCCAAGGCAGGTGTACACATGACCCAGCACAAAGAAGTGCAGAGGCCTGCCAAATCCTGAGACAGGCTCCCAGCCTGGCCACCAGCAACACCCACACCAAGCACGCTCAGGCCTGGCCTCCAGAGCTGTGGGTCCCATCAGTTTAGGGCCAGCACAGGCATGGGCAATTTCTCTCTCTCTCTTTCTTATTTTTATTTTATTTATTTGAAAGAGAGAGAACCAAGGACTCTAGCCACTGCAAATGAACTCCAGGCACATGCACCACTTTGTGCATCTGTCTTATATGGTCCTGTGGAATCAAACCTGGGTCCTTTGGCTTTGCAGGCAAGTGCCTTAACCATTGAGCCATCTCTCCAGCCCATTTCTTCTTTTTCTAAATTGATTTTTAAAAAAATGTATATATATATATACATATATATATATACATATATACACAAATATACATATATGTGTTTAAATATACATATATATTTTTAAAATAAATATATAATAATAAAATATATTGAATATATAAAATAAAAAATATACATACATGTATATATGTATATATATTTTTATTGACAACTTCGATACTTACAGACAACAAACCATGGTATTTCCCTCCCTTCCCCCACTTTCCCCTTCTTTAAATAGTTTTAAATTTAATTTAATGTTATTTATTTGAGAGAGATATGGAAAGAGGAAGATAGAGAGGAGAGGGGGCTGGAGAGAATGGGCACACCAGGGTCGTCAGCCACTGTAAACAAACTCCAGACGCATGCGCCACCTTGTACACCTGGCTTATATGGGTCCTGAAGAATCGAACCTGGGTCCTTTAGCTTCGCAGGCAAACGCTTTCTTTCACAGATAAGTCATCTCTCCAGCCCGGTTTTTTTTTTAAAAAAAAAGCTCCCCAAATTAATTCTCATGTGGAAGCACTTTCAGCCACTACAGCTCTAAATAATGCAAGATACAAAGAATCCTTCTTTTCCAAGTGATGTATTTTGATACCTTCTAGTTCATCTTCAGCATTCCTATCACTTATGCTTCTGTTTTTCTCTCACTTGCAAACCAAGCGGGGAAAGACCACTCAAGTTTTCGACAGGTAAGGCGCATAAAGGGCGAATGGGCATTAACCGCGACCCCTCTGTCGGTGGGGCAGAAAGGAAGCGAAGGCGTCTCTAGTTGAGGGTGAGGTTGTGCTGGAAGCTGGTGAGTGAGGCACAAAGTCACCAGGCCACGCTGGGTTAAAACCGGGAACCCAGATCCACATTCAAGCCAGACCACTGGACCACATGAACGGCCTTGGAAGGTTTATCTTGCATTTTACTGGTTTGGGCTAAACGGCTCTGAACACTGAGGTCAGGGAGATCAAGCAGGGCCAGGGTTCCGGAACCCTGAGCGGATTTCGGGCGGGTTTCCTCCTCTCTCCGGGGGCCCTAACCTCGCGCAGCGGCCCGCAGTGGAATTTGGATCCGTGGGAGCAGAAACGTCCCATGACTAAGTGTTTTCTGCACATAAAGAGCTTAACAAATCCTCTACTCCACACCACGAGTTTTTTTGTTTTTTTTTTTTTTAATGGAAGCCTCAAGTTCTTAGCACCCTTTCCACCCCACCACTGCAAGTGTCTTTGTCTGGGGGACCCATTAAATCTCAGAGTGGATTTATCCAGATGATCACTGAAAACCAGACAGTAAACAAGACCCGGCAATGGAAAGTACGGCCCATGTGGGTCCCTCCACGGACAGGCTGAATGGTCCCCAAGCACCCCTCCCCCAGGCCCCACGGAGGACAGCCCAGAGTGCAGAGCCACAAGCGGTGTGCACCCCCGTCCTGTTCCTCGGGACTGGCCTGTCTAATATCATTTAGCTAACTGCCGCTGAGTTTCAAGGAAGCTGAGAAATCACCTTGTTAGCCACACGAGAATTCATAAGCAGAGCTGTCTTTAGATGAAACCAGACTCCTGTGGAAAGAAATCTCCCCCTGGCTCTCTGCATGACTGACCTTCAGCCCAACATCTTTCTCAGGATATATATATATACACACATATATATGTATTTATATATGTATACATATATTTAGTTTGTCTCATTTGGTTTATCTTATTTTCATGTTTATGCTGGTCAATCTTCACGACATTGTAGCCACAAAAAGACAGACAGGGTGGCTTCTGCACCTCCTTGGGGTGGAAGGGGGCAAGTATGTTTGCTGACTATATATAATGGGGGCTTCTTAGGAGGGAGTTGAGCTGCTATTTCGAAGGGCGCAGTGCAGTAAGTGAGGGGGGTGCCCTGTGAAGGTCTCTGGCAGGAGACAGCCTGGGAAGGGAGGGGAGGGGGCAACAATACGGGGGGCACACCACAGCTTAAGCACCCTTTCAGAACCTGTCAGCACAGCCCTGGAAGAGCCCAGTGTCCACTGCACATTCCAGAAGTGAACCCACAGGAGCCTCAGCTCAGAGGAGTGACTGGTCACAGCACCCTGCCAACAGGCCTGCTGGAAACATCTGGTCATCCCTGGCACCTGCCAAGCCAACCCTTGATCTACTTGGACTCCCGTCCTCTTCTGAGGAACAGTGCCGTCACAGCTTGGCGAGCTGCTAGGATGTCACGTTGTCAATAATGCAACAGGATCCCCACCAACACTAAGGATTTCAAATACTCTCAGAGCTACCAGCAGCAGGACACCAACCAAGGATCTAGAGAGCGAAATACCATGGGCCTCAATCTGTTTCCTTGCCCAAATTTATTTTTAATACTTGCCATTCAAATATGCCGCTAGCTAAACATGTATGCTTAATATTGCATTGAATAAAATGTTATTCTGCCTAGTTATGCACTACCTTGATCTTCTAAAAAATACTGAAGATCGTATTATTTTCAGAAAAAAAAGACGACCTGCCACTCACCCTGCCCTCCCCCCCCCCCAACACAGACACCACAAACAAAGATGAAATCGAATTACAGCAGTGCCACAATACATATTTAGGTCTGGTGGAACATAATTAGAAAAACCAGACATGTGCTTAAGCATAATCCCTCAGGCCAAATGCAAACGGTGACATGTCATATTTTCCCACTCGCACCTTCACCATCAAAGACCCCTTCTGACCTTGTAGCGCATGCGCTCACCGCTCAGGTTCCTCAGACATCCAGTAGCCAGGTCTCCTTGATCTGAACAGCCCAGTGTCACTTCATGGCACACAGGCCCTTGTGCGAGTGTTGAATTTAATAAGAGCCTCTAAGTCCACAGCGAGGAAGCGGAGCTGGTGCTCTTCAGGAACTCTTGGCCAGCCACAGGTAGCAAGAAAAGACTTCCTTTCCCCAAAATACTTTAGTTAGCTCCTAGTCACTCCCCTCCCTTCCTCTCTGTGTCTGAATCATTTTGTCACTCCATGGAGACGCTTGAGGACACAGGAGTAAGAGACCCTTGTGCTGGCCTCAGGACCAAGTCATCAGGGCAGACTTCCGCCTGGTTTAAAGAATCAGAGCTGTGAGGAGAGACGGGACAACCAGCCAACAGGATGTGTGTGGCTGGAGTTTCTGGCATGAAGTCTTGGCTTTTATGTTTATTTTTGGATGTATTTTTCTTAGTCCTTTGATGCAAATTTCTGGCCTGGAAAGTAACCCTCCAGGACAAGCTCCACAGTTTGCCAAAAGTCAACACAGGCCTCGGAAGAAGGCAGGCTCCTCCACCTCCACCTCCAGGGTTTCCTAAGGTGAGGGCGTGGGTCCTGGCTCAGGCTGGTGGTCCTGCCTCAGTATCACGGGTCCTTACCCAGCCAGCTCACCAGTGATGCAAAGGTGGGACAAGCTGACATTGCGAGCATGCTTGACAAAACCATGGACCCCACCCAGAGAACTCCTGAGGTACTTCTGTTCTGAGAGACACGCTATCTTAGGTATGTGGCTTTCATTTTCCTGACAGCTGCTGATTAGAGCATCTTTCCTACTCCAGTAGAAGTAGACAGGTAGATGCCTTTGAATGTATTATTGTAGTACAGTTTGTTTTTTTATGTGTGTGTGGGGGGGGGAGAATTGGTGCACCAGAGCCTCCAGTCACTGCAGTCAAACTCCAGATGCAAGCACACCCTTGTGCATATGTGTGAACTTGCATGCTTGTGTCACTGTGAATCTGGCTTTATGTGGGCAGTAGGGAATTGAACTCCAGCCGCTAGTCTTTGTAGGCAAGTGCCTTAACTGCTGAGCCATTTTTCTAGCCCTCCTTTATGGTTTTTAAAGCACACCAGCAAAGACTCAAATGCTGGCATTCCCATAATTCTTACTCTCATAGAGCTTGAGAGATTACTAATGGAGAGATTCTTTTATCTCCCATGTACTCTAAAGGAGACAATAAACAGAAATAACTAAATAGTTCTTCACCTCAGCCAGTATATCTGGTAGAATCTTCTAGAAAATGTATCACTCTGAAAATTAGGGAACAGAAACATAAACATGTGCCCTCAATAGCCTTCATCACTTTCAGAAATCTCCCTGTTTACTAATTACTTTCTTCTAAGACAGAAACATTTATTATTTTTACCACTTACTTTTGTATTTCATAAAACAGGAAACAGATTTTGATTAGTGACAATATTTACTGAAACCAGAGGCACATTTGGGGAATAAGCTCTATTCTACCAACCATGACATCCCAGCAACAGTTCTGCTGTTTTGCCCTGGTTGGAATGAAATCACAAAAGTGCCAATAATTGTGGGGATAACAATTACAGCTGAGGCCTGTTTCAATTGGTATGGCTCACATAATAAATTTGAAATTTTGCTTTTGTTTTTAAAGACTTTTATTTTACTACTAAGTTCAAACTTCCAAAATGTTTGTTCATAAATACATACCATTATTTAACATGCTCAAATATGACTCGCAGAAAAAGAAACAAAATTTCCAGAATGATTTCCATGCAGTTGAAACATAGGTAAATAGGTAGTGGACCGCAAGTTCAAGGGCATCTCAAAAATGTCTTTTCTGAATGTGACCAAGACTGCCTCTCTCACCCACTTCCCTGAACACACTGGACTAACCATCTTGCAAAGATACGAAAACATTCCCAAAGCATTGACATGGATATGAGATATTAGATATAAGTAAGGAAAAAAAAAAAAAGCTCAAAACCCTCACCATTGTTCTAAACCATCAGAAGCCCTCTCATAGTAGATGTGCTAAGAAGAGATCCATAGATTCAGGTGACAAATCAAGTTTATATTTATTCCAAGGGCCACCATCCATCATAAATACCCATAAGCTTGGATCAACTATTAACAACTGGTTTAAATGCCCAAGCCTCCACTGAACCACTTTGCCATTGAGGGTCCTTACTTTCAGATTAATTTTCTTCTGGGTGTACTTGAAAATCATAACTACCTCCAATCACTTCCCCTCCCCTATTTACCGCTTTCTCCCTTTTGAGAGGTTGCTGAAATGTAAGATGTTTTATATTCTGATTAATATACATATAAATTCGAATATTAAAGAAGCATGAGGAGAGACACCATTGATCCTTTTGGAATATATTCATCACAATTCACTTTAGCTAAGAAAGCATGATTTGACTTTCAGGTACCCTCAATTCTAAACATAAGCTGGAACTAAAATGTGAGAGTGAAGAAGAAAGAACCTCGTTCTCATTAGGAAGGTGTGTGGTCCAAAGAGAAACACCATGCTGCTACCTCAGTAATTTGTTTGGGAATGCCTTTTGTAACCTTGTGACAATATAGTAATAATGTTACTGGTCATCTTATGAAAGTTTAACAAACACACCCTGGGGATGCCCATTTGACTTACAGGATAAGAGATTTTTAAAAGCCTGACGTATTTGACACGGAAGTCAATAGGGTTCCCAAACCTCCCATGCAGCATTCTGAGTGCACACCTCCAGAGACCTGCGAAGCCGACCTTCAACCTGGACAAGGAGAGGAAGTCCCTAGCTCTTCGCTGCCATGACGACATTACCATCCCAGGCAGGAAACAAAAGTCTCACTCAGCCCGTGAGGCTGGGGCTTTTACATGATTAGGAATCACAACAGTCACTTAGAACTAACTCTGAATCCTATGGAAGTGCTTCAGGTCTCGAAGTGACACAAGAGTATTTATAAGGACACCAAGGAAAACACAAAGTTGTTTGCCCTAATACAGATATATATATCATATGTGAATATGATATTCTTCCAAAGTAAATGACCAAATGAGATCACATAACGTATAGCATGCGAATTTCGAGCAACCTTTGCTTCTCTTCAAGTAAGATGTGGAACCTCTGACCTGCTCCTGCCTCGGGGCTCTGCAGCTGACAGTCCTGGAGACAGTGCCCACTTTGCTGCTGCCTCATCTGCATGTCACATGTGTGTCGTTTACATTAACGAGGTCCAACAGGAAAATATGGATGGAAGCAATGAGAACCTCAGGCTGCAGGCTAACACGGCCTAAGCCGAATGTGGGTTCGTGGGTACTCATTGTACTGTGATCTTGTTTGAAAACATGTTTGGTACGTGTGCTTTACTGTTCATGGGCAGCAACTTCGCAAGAGCTTCCTTCACAGCACTGCAGCAGGCTCCTAATTAAAATAAAGTTTGGGGTATTTTCCCAATATCAAAGAAGCTTCCTACTGCATCCAGAAGCTGCAAGTTCCTCTCCCCTAGAGATGTGGCTGGCACAGCTACCTTGCGGCTCACTCTGGGGCTGCTTCCCAGTACAGTGGGTAAGTGAATCATGACGTAATCCAGGAGGAAGTGTTCTGGTTCTCCAAGACTTCACTTGCAGCTTAGTGCGCTCTATACACCACCCAGCTTGCCGCTGGTATCCCCAGAAGTGAAGCTAAGTTAGTGATCATACTATATAATCTGAAATTACCCTGTTGATGTGCCTGTTTATTTTTCTGCCTCTTTCAAGGTCCCACCCTGAGAACAGGATTCTGCCAGTCTTGTTCACTGGTGCCCGACACAAGGAGATGCTCAGAACCGGCTGAATAAATGACCTTGAACTTAGCTCCACTCAGTCCTGCCCTCAGGGTTGTTCAACGTGGGGGATTATCACGCAGCAGATGCCCACAAGCACATCCATTAATACAGTTCTTATTTATAGACAGCGGAGCTCATTGGACTTTCACTTCAAATAGTTTAAGCAGCGACTGGACATCTCATCAGACTCTGCACTTAGTTGAATCAACAGGCATGTGATGTAAGTGTGTAATAGCAATCTTTACTCCTGCGAGTCTAGTCATCAACCTGTAGATGGCAGGGTCAAAACGCCACCTATTCTTTCTGGCTCTGAGTTTTGCCCTTCCCAAACTTATCACTGGAAGGAGAAATCAGGCTCAGAAGTTACTGAAGAGTCTAGACCCACAGCACTGTGGAAATCAGGTGCCAGTT
Source organism: Jaculus jaculus (assembly GCF_020740685.1). Classification (NCBI taxonomy): domain Eukaryota; kingdom Metazoa; phylum Chordata; class Mammalia; order Rodentia; family Dipodidae; genus Jaculus; species Jaculus jaculus. Next base: position 66,419,189 of record NC_059105.1, read on the forward strand.
ACCCAAGGAACACAGGCATTACCTGCCTCCTGATGTATTCCACATCACTTCAACATTTCATTCAAAAAATAAAAGCATTTGACTTGGTCCAATTAAGCTTTAGCCCTAACTTCTATTTACAGGAAACCTGGGGTAGAGGTGTAAAGGAAGACATGGCTTGGAAAGCAATCAGGCAAATTTTGTATTGAAGCAAACAGAACATGCCTTTTAAAGCAGTCACGTCAAAAGAAGGGAAGGAAGAGTGAGAGAGAGGAAAGGAGAAGAAAGAGGAGAGATGGATATACAGAGATGGAGAGTGGAATTTAAATAAATGATCAAGTATAATACATAATTTTTTTTTACCAGATCTTGGTGTGAAAATAAAACATATTTTTGGAACAATTGGGAAGATTCTGGAGGGGCATTTGATGATATTAGAATATTATGTATTTCAAAGGTAAGGTATTATGGTAGCAGGATACTGTTTGGAGATACCTTCTGAATATTCAGGATGAAATGTCATGATGTGTGTCATTTACATTAGTGAGGTTCAGCAGGAAGATAAGGGGGAAAGCAATGAGTACCTGTGGCTGCAGGCTAACAAGGCCTAAGCAGAATGTGGGTTCGTGGGTACACATTGTACTGTGATATTGTTTGAAAATGTGTTTGGTGCGTGTGTTTCACTGTTCATAGGCGGCAACTTCTCAAGAACTTCCTTCATAGCACTGCAGCGGGCTCCTAATTAAAATAAAGTTTTTGATATTTTCCCAAACCCCCCCCATCAGGGTGAGTAAATTATCGCAGACAAAATACCTGTGATGACCCACATCGCGGTTAGGAACCATTCGCTTTCTTAAACCAGTTTTCCAAATTCCTTTATGGAAAAGACTTGTCAGTTTACCTTTTATAATGAAAGACCCCCTCCCCCAAAAAAGTCTTATTTGCCTCAAGCCTGGTCCCTTTTAATTGACAGAAAACCTGTCCCCACACACACACCGACTGTCGCTTTTCCTTCCGAAAACTAGCTTTTGTCTCTGAACTTTACAGAGCGGCGGGAGCTCTTTAATATTTTCTAAGAGAAACATTTCAAACAAGTAGCCCCGCAATTTATTCACTACTGCCAGGAATAAAAGTAACAGGTTTCACCGGCCAGGCCTTCCAAGGCTTCGCACGACTTTTGAGGCAGAGTCACTCATTCACCTGCAGGCTGGCTCCCTTAATACATCTGTCATTTGTTTGGCTCTGGAGGAAACTATTTGATTACACAAAATTCTTTTTAGATCAAGTTTCAAATCTTAGCCACACTGGGACAAGTGGCGGAGCCTGCCAGCTCAGTGGGTTCAACTGCTGGACGTACTGAGCCGGGCACAAAGACAGGGAAACCACCGCAGGTTAAAATCCGAAGCTGAAAGAACTGAAAGGCTTAGCCGGGCTTTTGCAAGTGCTCTGTCTGCCACGGCTGCATACAAGACGGTCCTTATTCCTCGTACTTCCTGTAAATGAGTGCAGTACCTCAAGGGACGTGGGAGGCATCTGTAAATGCAAAAGCCGCCGGGACCAGAGGCTTCCATCCACTGCTGAGCCACCTTGGTGTTTTGAAGTTGGCAAGTAACCAGACATCTTTACAGACCTCCATCTCCCAAACCTTCTGACAGAGCTCATCCTTTTTAAAAGCATTTAAATGAACCAAATGTTAACCCCGTTCATTCCACTTTCTCTGGGAACGCGTCAATAATGATTTTTTTTTTTTTTAACGCAAAAGAAAATGTCAGAGTATTTTGTTCCCTGGTTAAGAATACATCTGTGGAATAGGGAAGAGAAAGTACATAAAACACTCTATGGTCATTCAGGAAATAATTATAAGGTATGTCAAACTACAGAAAACCAAGCAAGCACTACATTAAAAAAAAAAAAAAAAAAAAAAAAAAAAGGATGTCTTGTCTCAAAATGGCTTTTTCAACTCACTCATTTCAAAAGCAAGTTTTGGAAATTCAATTCCATCCACCAGTTCAGGGCAGTTACACATTAAGGCCGACTGTAATGCCATTATCCGTGCGGCAGCTCCAAGTCTCTCTGGCAGCTGCATCAATGGACAAGGACGCCTTGGGGCTCACCTCCCATAGTGCCTTGAAGTCCTCTTGCTCGATGCGGAGTAGCTCGCTGCTCTCCCTCGTAACGATGGTCGCATGGCGAGGCGTGTTGTCCAGAATGGACTCTCCAAACGCTGTCCCTATCCCCAGGGTACAGATAGTCACTGCATCCTGAAAATTTCAAAACCAGTTATTAGAAAATTAAAGATTTAATGGAAGAGAGCGCTGTCTTTTCTTTCAATTGAGATATAACTTGTACAAAAATCAAGCACCTGATTTGTGTGGTCCAACATGCTCTGCAAAGATATACGTTGTGTGATTGCCACCCAAATCTAGACTCAGAACATTTCTTTCCCCTCTGAAGTTCCCCTTGTATCTCCTGTCCAGCCAAGACCATCCCTTGGAGGAATCAGCGCCCTGACTTCCACTCTCAGAAAGGAGTTTTGCTGGTTTGAGAATTTCATGTAGAAAGAGACAGATGCCAGACTTTGGTCTCTGTCAGGTTTCTTTTATCCATGGTAACATCTGTAAGAGAAGCTCAGACTCCTACATAGATACAGATGTTTTCCCTCTTACTGGTGAGTAATTTTCCATTGTGTAGACATGTCACCATCTGCATAGCCATTCTCCTATTGGGGAACACTGGGTGTTTTGGAATATTTTATTTATTTACTCATTTGAGAGGGGGAGCAGAGAGGGACAGAAAGACAGAGGCAGATATATAGAGAGAATGGGTGCACCAGGGCCTCCAGTCAGTACAAACGAACTCCAGATGTACCTGCCGCCTTGTGCACCTAGCTTATATAGGTACTGGGTAGTCAAACCCAGGCAAACGCAGGCATTATAACCACTAATGCATCTCTCCAGCCCCTGAGTTATTTTTTATCGTAAGTAAGATTGCTGCCACGAACCTTGTTATCTTTTTATACAAGAAACTAGTTGCTTTAAGAAAAAGAAAAACTTACTAAAGATGACAAACTCAGCCTTTTTAATGTGCTACACTGTTTTTACGAAATTTACTAGCTACAATATTTAGGAAAGTGGAATATGGCTGTTACAAAGTTTATCTTAAAATGATCAGGAAACAGGGGGCTGCGAGGGATGTACTGGCCGGGCCGAAGCTCACACAGTCAAGTAGTACGGCCAGATTCTAACCCAGCGTAGCCAACTAGAAATCCAGGGTTTCTGTATTATGCTGCCTCCTGCAGGCATGACAGCGTAACAACAGCTTCTGATGCTATAACTGCAAGGCAGTTCATAAAACGCCACAATTCAATGGTCAAGCGGTTTTGGAAAGCGTACTAAAAAAAATTGATTTTCTCTCTGCATGCAACATTGGTAATAATGTTTGGATTTAATCCTAACTACTTTCAAATAATGCAAACAGTCACTGAGATAATGCAAACAGCAGTACTCTAAACTAAGGTAGTTGCACAAGAGTAACCTCATGAGATGGAAGCCCAGTTTTTCTTTTTATGCATCTAGCACATAATCATAAGCAAATGTTATTAAGATCAAGTTAGCGACTCTGCAATCACATTACAAAGACAAATGTCCATAAGGAGCCAGCCCCTTGCACCACTGCAAATTGTGTGTGTGCAAGGATAGTACCCTATAAAATTACGTTCAGGGAAAAAAAAAAAAAAAGTCAGTGCTAATTCAGAAAAGAATAATCAATCAGGGTAAACTTTAAGAGTCATTGTTAATAGTTTTTCCAGAAAAGCAGCTCAGAGAAATTCACTCAAAAAAACATACCCAGAAATTGAATATATCAATACCCAGGAAGTTGAATACCTTGGAATAATTTTCGAATTTTGAAAAAACTGAAGACAGATTATGACAAATTGTAGGCTTTCACAAATTCTCTACAATAGCATGCTCTTTCGAGGATCCCACTAGACTTTTTCATTTTTCTATCACCTGAGTCCTTTAGAAAGAATTCTTTTGCTTAATACATGCTTTCTGGTGTTAAATTTTATTTGAAGACGTGAGAGGGACATCAGGAGTGTGGCAGCTGTTGTGTGATGGTTGGCACTGAGGAGGGTGAGGCTGTTGCAAGGTACAACGCAAAGAAAACATGAACATCTGTTATTTGTGGCCTAACTGCATCTAGTCTGTATTCTTACCAGTGAACCGCTGTCGTAATAAAGACAAAACATAGAGTGTATTCTTGGACCTCCTGCAGAGATTAGCTTACCCAGGTCTCATCATATTACAAAACTTAATTGTGGTAGTATCCCCAACTGATTACTCCGAATATTTTACTGCATAATGACCTCCTTTGCAAGGGATGCCCATCAGGTACTCATTTCTGGGAACTCTACTGTGCAATCAGTCCTTCTATATCTCCTCCTTTGTACTTGATCCCCTCAAATGTAAAGGTAAGGAGTCACAAATGATGGGATATGATCTAAAGCTGATGCGTAGCACAGTGGTAAAGCGTTTGACCAGCGTGCATGAGGACCTGAGTTCAATCCCTAGCACCCAGCACCCCAATCTAACAACACAAAACACAGGATCTTGAAATTAGGACTAGGGAACCTCTCTATATTATTTTCTAGTTCAACTTTACTTTCACTAGATTCGGATTATTTTAGGACAAATTTACTGAGGAGCTAGAATGGATTTGGGAAGTGTGAGTTAGGCACTAAGATAGCTGGGGGAAGTTGAAGGTGCCAAAAAACCTTTTCACTTTCTAAAGACTAACCACTATCTTTGTAACCCATGGGTGCTTGGCCTTATTTACACTGGAAGCCAGGATTTCATGGCTTAGGCAGAAATGATCAAATAAAGAAAGTCACAACCAAACATGCTCTCAATTAGCAGAATTAATAGATGATGCCAAGTGTACAGGTTGAAAGTCAGGATAGAACTGAGTGAATGTGGAAGAGGCCCTCTTCTTATGCATGCATAAACACGCACACACACACACACACACACACACACACACACACCTTCACCAGATCCCTGCAGGTCAGAACTCAAAGCCCTCTAGATGCACTCTGTGTACACCTTTGCCATTTGCTGACCAGGTTTCCACATCTAACACTGATTTCTTTTAAGCCCACATGCAGGCTAGAGGTCTGCAAACACCTTGGTGCACACTTATTAGGAACCACTCATAAGGATTGTTTTGTCCTCTGCTTGTTTGCAGATTGATGTTCAAGAAGGCCATCCATCAGGGAGAAAATGGTTTCAGTGGCAGAGACTGAAGAAGACACTCAGCACCTGCTTGGGGAACATGGAGACTCTACATAAGATGGCAATTCCTTCTGAAGATTTTTCAAATGGGAGGTGAAGATTCAGAAATGTAAAGGCTGGACTGGGCTGGAGAGGTGGCTTAGCGGATAAGGTGCTTGCCTGCAAAGTCTAAGGACCCATGTTCTCCTCTCCAGATCCCACATTAGCCAGAAAGGTGAGGCAAGATCACACATGCCCACTAGGTGGCACAAGTGTCGAAGGTCCCATTGCAGTGGCTGAGGCCCCAGTGCACCAATTTTCTCTCTGCCTCTCCCTCTCTCTAAAATAAAAGTTAAAAAAAATGTAAAGGCCTTCATCAGATGAAGGTGTGCTTAGCTGATACTGTGGGAGCCATGCCAGATTGCCCATGTGCCTTGAAGTGACTGCAGCTTTCTGGGCAGGCAGGCACACCTGAAGGGGGCTGCCAGGGTCATCTGCTCCAACAGGCAGAGCACCGGGCACACGTCTTCAAGGGACATCCTCCTGCAAAGAGGACAGCAGTGGGAGCTGAACCCCAAGTTTCCTTACCTTACTGCCCACAGAGGAAACCCTCTTACCAAAACATCTGTGTTGGCTATCCTTTCTTTCCTGTCTCACTTCCCCAACTCCCTTGTAAATGCTCTGTGTCTCCAAACACAAACAAAAAAATTGCTTTCAGCCAAATCCTTATCCCAGGTCCACTTCTGGTGAAACCCAAAACAAGAGAATGGGGTAGGACTGGAAAGATGGCTTAGCAGTTTAAATGCTTGCCTGCAAAGCCAAAGGACCCAGGTTCGATTCCTTAGGACCCATGTAAGATGCACAAGGTGGCGCATACATCTGGAGTTCATTTGTAGTGGCTTCGGGTCCTGGAGCACCTATTCTCTTTCTATCTGATTCTTTCTTGCTCTCAGATAACTTTAAAAACAATTAAAGTTTGGGGTGGGGAGATGGCCTAGCGGTTAAGTGCTTGCCTTTGAAGTCTAAGGACCCCGGTTTGAGGCTCGATTCCCCAGAACCCACGTTAGCCAGATGCACAAGGGGGCGCACGCATCTGGAGTTCGTTTGCAGTGGCTGGAAGCCCTGGTGCACCCGCGCCCATTCTCATTCTCTCTCCCTCCTTATTTCTGTCTGTTCCTCCCAAATAAATAAATAAAAATAAACAAATTTTTGTTTTAAAAAATTAAAGTTTGCTGGCCGTGGTGGTGGACGCCTTTAATCCCAGCATTCGGGAGGCAGAGGTAGCAGGATCACTGTGAGTTGAAGGCCACCCTGAGACTACATAGTGAATTTCAGGTCAGCCTGGACTAGCGTGAGACTCTACCTCGAAAAAAAAAAATTAGAGTTAAAAAAAGAGAGGGAAATAATGGGGTAGACAAGATGGCTGCAGATCCTTAATTGCACAGAGAGGTTGCAAATGGGACTGGAGCAAGCTAGCATTCCAGAAAGACCTCTGCAACAGAGACAGAGACCAGGGTGTCACTCGCCTGTATAACACGTATCCTAAGTATAGTGCATTGAGTGACACATGAGAGGATGTCCTGTATGAGTGTATATCACCAATAAGCCTAAAATAAAAATTGTAAAATATTTGTTTGGTAAGAATTTTGTCAATCAGATTTTAATATGAAGTATTTTGTTTCTTTATAAACATAATTATCATTGTATGAGTTTTAAGGCCAATTCTTTTGTTTGTTTGTTTGTTTGTTTTATTTGAGAGCCACAGATAAAGAGAGAGAAAGAGGCAAAAAGAGAGAGAGAATGGGCGCACAGGGCCTCCAGCCACTGCAAACGAACTCCAGACGGGTGCACCCCCTTGTGCATCTGGCTAGCACGGGTCCTGGGGAATCAAGCCTCAACCCGGGGTCCTTAGGCTTCACAGACAAGCACCCAACCACTAAGCCATCTCTCCAGCCCTTAAGGCCAATTCTTTGGCATGGTGGTGCATGCCTTTAATCTCAGCACTCAGGAGGCTCAGGTAGGAGGGTCCCTGTGAGTTCAAGGACACCCTGAGACTACAGAGTGAATTTCAGGTCAGTCTGAGCTAAAGCAAGAGCCTACCTCAAAAAATTTTTTTATTTGTGGTCAATTCTACTAAATAACAAGAAGTGATGGGTATGCATGCATACACGCACGCACACAGCACCTGTAACACACCATTGGCATGCATCCAGTTTCTTCCTCAGATGTGATCCATTGTCTTCTAGTTATCTATCGGTACACTTGGTCAGACCTTCCTGAAGTAGCCACTGTCCCTTCAGTGTGCGGCAGGACACGTGGGACCTGCATGCCTGAGTGGAATGCTATGTCACGCACTTGACCGGGGATCTCGACTACGATCTTTCTTATTCTTCACAACTGTTCAATGATATCATGTTACCTAAGCTGATTTGCATATTCAAAATAAACGCCTAGCCAACTGTGGCTGTTCTTACTGACAGTAGAGGTTGAGCGACCCTTATCTGAAATGCTTAGAACCAGAAGTGTCTCAGAGTTCCCAATTTTTCAAAGTTTATAATAGTTACATTCTCATTATATCTTTCCGAGGGGACCCAAGACAAAACACAACATTCATTTATGTGGCCCATTACCTCGTATACATAACCTGAGCATAATTTATGCAATATTCTTACTAAATTTGTTCATGAACGAATGTTGGTATACACTGAACCGTGTACACATTTGTACGCATTTAACCTCAGCCTGTCGCGTGAGGTCAGATATGAACTGCTCCCCTCGTGGCGCTCAAAAGGTGAAAGAATTTGGGACATTAAGGAGTTTGAGATTAGAGACGGTCAATCTGTAGTATTAAAACAATCACCAGTATTGTTTTTTCATATGTTAGGCCAACTCAGGCTCCCGGATGTTCAACTTCTCGCCCAAGCCCATGGCCAGGAGGAGGAGGGCGAGGAGCAGAAACTCAAGATGAGTCAGTGTCGTCACGTGCCCACGGGCTGCATAGATTGCCAAATGAAGTGCAAGGATCTCTTGCCGAGGCTCAGTGGGAACACCAGTTAAGGTGATAATTTGATCTATGTACGATCTTCTTTCCATCAATCCACATGTTCACAGACTATCAAATAAGCCTAAATCACCAAAGAAACACAAACATTTGGCGTGCCCCCCCTTAGCCCCCAATGCCAGCACAAGATCCATGTGACCCTTCCCAAGAAGATGTAGCTCATTCCAGGCTGGGACACCAACCCTCTGCTTCATTTGGAGCAATTTAAGCCATCCAAGCCAGTAACCAAGAATGGAGTCTGTGGCCCAGGTTAAAAAAAAAAAAAAAAGCTGGGCTGGAGAAATGGCTTAGCGGTTAAGTGCTTGCCTGTGGAGCCTAAGGACCACGGTTCGAGGCTCGGTTCCCCAGGACCCACGTTAGCCAGATTCACAAGGGGGCGCACGCATCTGGAGTTCGTTTGCAGTGGCTGGAAGCCCTGGCGTGCCCATTCTCTCTCTCTCTCTCTCTCTCTCTCTCTCTCTCTGCTTCTGTCTCTCTCTGTCACTCTCAAGTAATTAAATAAAAATGAACAAAAAAATTAAAAAAAAAAAAAAGCAGACTTCCCGTGGAGACCTGGTTGGTTGCTGTCTTTATATGTCTTGTCCTTGATAATCTGCCTGGTCTCTCAGTTCACTGTCAGTCAGCCAGTGTGAATGTCTAGCTTCACCTCTGGGCCTGCTTCCTGACTCTCACCCCCTCTCCCCGTTACCAGGCCCTGCCTCAACCGGTGTGTACCACACACTACCACTGTCTGGACCTGCATCGTGCCAATGGAGCTGTCTTAAACGCTGATACTAAGTCAAAGGTGTTAACAAATAGAAATAACTAATATATCTAACATCCTGACACACACTAAGTTTTTTATTTAAATAATGACAAGTGTGTTTCCTAACTCAGTCACATTGGGATACAGATGTAGGTTTGCCAGGCTTCTGAAAAGCAAATGATACCTCCCTATTATTTAAATAACAGAGAATCTCAACAGTCATGTGTATTAAGCTTCACCTAATGAGGGCTTTCAACACTGAAATCCCAACTTTCTCCGGTCCCCCAGTCTGGATGTCAAGTGGTTTGAATGATCCGCATAACACTTGAGCTCTCTGGGGGAGCTTGTATTCAAAGAAGCCCTTCTGACAATCCTGCTGCAGATGAAAGAATCCTTTTGTACCGTGACTAATCACCCTTCATTTATCTACTTTGTGCATCTGAAGATGGGACACTTGCTTCTCTAGAGCATGCATTCTCCTAGGGGGCACTTCATGCTTGTTTCATTATAAACATAGGTACAGTATGGAAAATGCAAGTGGTGTTAAGAAAACCCACGGTTACATGTCATGGGCAATTAAGATTGTTGTTGTCCATGCTAAGAAACTCGGGGTCCGCAAAGTGTGCCTAAGCAACCAAGGACACCCAGTTTACGTGAGTTATAAATGTTCTGATGAAAGTTTAAGTGAGTTGGCATCAGTAAATAGACATGAGAACTCTCAGTAGTAATTACATCTAGATTTTTATTTAAAAAAATATAATTGTCCTGTAATATCAAGAGCTATCAGATCTTTAATTGGACCTATTTAATTCACTTCCATATTAGTGATTCAAGAATTCACTGTCTCATGACAAATTTATTGTTTTGGATACATGTTGGTTTAAGACTAAGGAACAAATCAGCTGCCAGGAATACAAATTCTTATAAAAAAAAAAAATTTTTTTTTTAATTTCCACCTTAGACCTATAGGCAATCCATGCCATTAAGTTTCATAAAACACGTGTTTAGTCATGAGCTTGAATTTGTTCCTTCCTGACATTTATTGAGTCCTCTCTGGGCTTTTAAGTAATAAAATTGAGTGGGACCCAATCTCAGAATTTGTCAAGACTGTGCTTGTCATGGAAAGGGCTTACTGCCAAGCAGGCAGACAGAATACTTCTAAGTCAGACGTGCTTCCCAGCAAACAGCAAAGGGCAGGTCTGCAGGGATGGCTTGATGAGAATTACCTGACAGTGGTGTTTTGGTAAACCAAATTAGGAGGCCAGCCCTGCCCCCCCCCCCAAAGAAGAGCCCCTCTGCCCAGCACTGTGCACACAGTATTGCTTCCCCCAAACAAAGATGCTATGGTAGCAAAATTAAGTGACGGTCGCATTACACAGGTTGTTAAGTAACCTCCCCGTAGTCCCTAACCAGTAGCATGACTGGAGCACAGACAAGGAGAAAGAAATTACAAACAACTGCAACAAGCCCCCCATGCTTTGTGTGCTCAATAAATGTATGTGCTCAGAAATACGCTCCAAAAAAATAAAAAGTCTTCCAATAACAGTGACGTCTCTGAAATTGTGAAGTCAGTGAGCGCCAAAATCAGAGAAGAAACGACAAAGAGAGAAAGATGTACTAGTGAACAAGGGCCTGCCTTTCCATTTCATTTTATAAAACAAAATTCAGTGTATAAAATCATCTTTATTGTAAGAGTAAATAAAATCACACTATTTTACCTGAGACATAAAAAATACAATGAAAGGCTAAAACTTGCCAGACTACCACAATGACAAATGAAAGGACACAATCCAGAGAAGACCAAGGCCCAGTTCCGCCAGCCTCTCTGATCCCATGAAATGGCTGAACACTGCCGAACTTCCTGTGGTTTCAACAACCAAGTGCATGTCCTGCTTTTTGTGTTCTTACACTGCCCTCTTGTGGCAAGATGTCTGCATTGTAGCCATTGCAACCAGTTTCTCTCCATCTAGGCAACCAAACTTCATAGTCACAGAAAAACCCGAAAAGCTTTGCACAAAGTGTTTTACATACATTGGAGCAACTATTAACCTCAGTTGACAGGTCACTTAAATACGCATGTTCGTATCCATATAAATGACACAGGGTTTCAAGGGAGTTTGAACGTAACCACAGCGTAGTGCATCAAGTACATATTACATTTTAAATAAGTGTCTATCGCCGAGATGTGCAAGTTTAATGAGTTCATAAACCACCTCATTTTCTGTTTTTTTTCTTTTTTACTCTCTTTTAAAGATAGACAGAGAGTGGGCACACCAGGGCCTCTAGCCACTGCAAATGAACTCCAGACACATGCACCACCTTATGAATCTGGCTTATGTGGGACCTGGAGAATCAAACCTGGGTCCTTAGGCTTCGTGGGTAAGCACCTTAACAACTAAGCCAACTCTCCAGCCCCTCGTTCTCTATTTGTAATGTGAACTTCTATTCTGCCACCAGCCTGCAGAAGTTGGCAACTGGACAGATGACATGTTTTTCTGGTATAAAGGTTAATTTTAAGATGTATATGTTTCTAGAATTTAGATATTTGTTGTGCCAGAAAGATAAAATCTGAAGAAAATAGCAAGTCTCCCCCACCCCCGCGCCACACACACACTTGGGTGAGGCTTATAACCCTACTTATAGGGTTAAGATTGTTTATAACTTATTCCAATGCCCACTTCTACTTGTACACTATTAAAAGCTTAATGAGAAAACTATGCCCTTACTCAAGTGGGAATGTTTAGCTCACTTAAGCTGAATGGGCCTGAAAGTAAGGAGAGGCTCTCATGAGTGAGAGTTCCCATGGGCTACACAGGCCTGTAGGTCCTGGGTATGGTGGTATGGGGATGGGCAGGTATCACAGGGAAACAGAATCCTACTGTTCAGTAGAAACCTACATGAACAGGCCATCCAGGCAGGTCCCCATACAGGGTGTTCTAAAATCTTACAGGGTAACACAAAGAATGGCCAGACAGAAAGCAGGGATGCCATGCTGAGAGGGAGACATTTGCACATCACCCTCGGTAAGAACATGGGCTCGGTGTGATAGAGTAAATGTCAAATTATATAACCATATGTGCAAGGATTTGTGAGTCTCTAAAAGTTCCTCTACCCAATAAGAACGGAATCATCTACATATTTCCTAGAATTCTTAAGGCAAACGTGGTTTGCAGGTAATGATGACAAAAAAATAATAAAAAATGAGAGCACTATAGCTTCAACTCCAGAGCTTTTGTCTCTCTCTTCCAGGCCACTCTGGAAGCCTTGGCCACTCTGGAAGCCTTGGCTGGGGTGGCTACAAGGAAAGCAGCGTGTGGCTCGGGTCCTGCGGCGGGGCCCTAATTGCTTGAGAATGCCCAGCACTGTTTGGTACCATTTGGGGATAGACACACCCTAAGTGAGAAGGCGCACAGGGTGAGGCAATCTGCTGCGGTCCCTGCCTCCTTGCTCCTATGACATTTGCTGGTAAAGCTGGCTTGCAAGGCTGACCCAGGGCAGCAATGGCAGATGAGCCAGCCCCCTGCCTGAAGCCCAACTTCTCTATCCCCGGCTTCGCAAAGGGCCTGAAGTTGACTGAGTACTCACTCCCTGTACTGTTCCAAATACAGAGAAGTGTTTTCAGACTTCTCCCATGGGATCAACAGCTTTCTTTATTATGTATAACCTAGGCATCAGCAATTCCACAAGCAAAGATGAGCATGCACCACCCTTTTGGTCGCCATGGATACTGGCCAGACGCTTGTGGACAACCCGGGCAAAGGGCCACATGCACATGATGACTCACGCTGAGGACCCGCAGGAGCAGAGCACGGGCCTGGCCGAGGAATCCTGGGGTAAGTCCAGCTCTAGGCTCTCCACTCTGTCATCCAGAGCAGCCAAGTGTTCTCTCTGGATGGAGCAAGACAACATACAAGCATCTACCTACTGTGCCAGGCAAGCCAACACTGATGGTGATGTACAAATGATACCTGCTGGGACAGCACAAGCCACCGCTGGTGGTGACAGGCTCTGTAGATGATAAGCGTTCATAGTCATGTGGATGGGAGGCCACCAATGACAAACAAGTGTGGCCCTCAGCCTAGTATCCAAAGAGTTCAAGAAAACACCAAACCAGTCATTGAGGGAAAGAAGCTGCGTTTTCAACCTTTGAATGATGAGAAAAGAGGGAAGGTGAACCAGGAGTGGTGACACACGCCCTTAATCCCAGCACTTGGGAGGTAGAGGTAGGAGGATTGCTATGAATTCAAGGTCACCCTGAGAATACATAGTGAACAGTGAATTCCAAGTCAGCCTGAGCTAGAACAAGATCATACCTCCAAAAGAAAAGAAAAGAGAAGAAAGGAAAGGAAAAGAAAAAAAAAAGAGAAGAAAATGAGGGAAAGTATATTGAATGTGCAGGTTGGTAATATAAAGTTGTGAGCAAAATAAAATATTTATGCCCTATGTATTCTTGGGAGGTTATATGAGTTACAACTACATAGGATAGAATAATTTTTTTCAGAAAAATCTCGCCAAATCAACAACTAATGACTATGGTCTGCTGATGCTGTGTCAGAAGTGAGGAAGGTTTTCTTCCTTGAGTATTGTTTCACTGGGGGCTTCCCCACCCACCTTTGCAGCCAAGCTTTCTTCCATGTGTACGCCCACCACCAACACCCTGTCTCACAGCTGCACTTCTGTCCTGTACCTGCGGTGCCCTTGTCCTCCCTGGTCTATTCCGGTCTCGGGCCTGGAGGCCCTGTGGAGTACTGGGCTACGAACCGGGCTTTGCTGCCTTAACTGTGCGTTGCCAGATCTAAGAGGTGGTGGAGGAGGTGAGTAAACACCGCGAGGTGAGCAGGAGGTGATGGTGTGGGGCTGGGAGCTAGCATCACATGCCAGAGGGTGGTTAGAGGTGTCAGTAAAAGTTGCTTCTCCTGACGCTGGAGAGATAGCTCAGTGGTTAAGGTGCTTGCCTGCGAAGCCGAAGGACCCAGGTTCAATTCCCTAGGACTCACATAAGCCAGCTGCACGAGGGGCACATGCGTCTGGAATTCGTTTGCAGTGGCTAGAGGCCCTGGTGTGCCCATTCTCTCTGTCTCTCTTTTGTCTACTTGCAAATAAATAAATTTTTTTTAAAAAAACTTTTTTTAAAAATTTTTATTAGCATTTTCCATGATTATAAAAAAAATCCCTTGTTAATTCCCTCCCCCCACACTTTCTCCTTTGAAATTCCATTCTCCATCATATTACCTCCCCATCACAATCATTGTACTTACATATATACAATATCAACCTATTAAGTATCCTCCTCCCTTCCTTTCTCTTCCCTTTATGTCTCCTTTTTAACTTACTGGCCTCTGCTACTAAGTATTTAAAAAGTTACTTTTCCAATATCTGTTGTTCTGAATGCCCTCACTCTATTCCCTCCCTTCCTTTGTACAGCACCTGGGTAGCCATCATGGTCCAAGGACATGGGTCCTGGAGTCACAAGGGCAAGTTACTGAGCATCTCCCAACCATAGCTCTCAAGGGGGAAGGGCGCTGGCAAGGTGCTTGTAGGGTGCGCAGCCCACGGCTGCCTGTAGGGGGCGCCCGAGCACCAGAAGCCATTCCTGCTCTTCACTCTTGGTCCAGAAAGCAGCTAACAAGACACACAGGGGCTGAAACTCAGGAGTAAGTTCGGGAGTTTATGACATCACCCCTCTAACACAGGTGAGAAAGCAGGCATGGAACAGAGAAGGACTTAGACAGAAAATGGAGGACTGGCAGAAACTCTGAACACTTGATTCAGGTCAGCTCTCCTAGCTCTGTTCACAAGTCCAATTTTCTCGCTACCCACCTCTCACCTAGCTTTGTTCACGCGTGGGAAGTAGGAAAAGCATGCAAGTTGGAGTATGTCAGACCTGAATTCAAATTCCTGGCATAAAGCAGGAGAGCCCTGGGAGGTGCAGCCTGTCAAGGGGCCTTGTTTGCAAGCTGGGTGCTACAGCCCACCATGCCTGAGGACCAGGCCCATCAGCGCACACAGCTCCTGGCACAGCGTCGTCACCCAGCGAAGGCACCTGGCGACCACCCATGGTCACTTCTGGTTTCCAAGAGCAGGAATCCCTGGCCTTTCCTGGCTCTACCCCCACTCCCTTTACCCAAACCCGTTTCACTCCATCTGGGTTAATCTTCTATGTCAATTTGATGACCATGTGTTTAGCAAAATACTAATCTGGAAGTTGCTATGAAGACTGTTTTTGTTTGTTTGGTTTGGTTTTCTTGTTTTGGTTTTTTTTTTTTTTTTTTTTTTTCTTCAAGGTAGGGTCTCACTCTAGCTGACCTGGAATTCACTATGTAGTCTCAGGGTGGCCTCAAACTCACAGTGATCCTCCTACCTCTGCCTCCTGAGTGCCGGCATTAAAGGCGTGCACCACCATGTCCGGTGATATTTCTAAGGTATGGTTAATAGACAGTAAACCAACTCTACCGAGGACATTAAGTGGGTGGACCTCATCCCGATCAGTTGAAGGCCTTAAGAAGAAACCCATGTCCCTTGAGTCTCCTGCAAAAGACGGGGCTGTGCTTCAAGGCCACAATATGAACTATCTGACCAAGTTTCCAACTTTTGTGCTCAAGACCAGCGTCGACTTTTACCTCAGTCTCCAGCTTGACAGCTGGCCTATGGGCTTCAGAATGCTAAGCTCCTCGAGCCCATGAGAAAACGCCTTCCTTAAAGTTAGCTTCTCTCTCTCTCTCTCTCTCTTTCCTCACATCTAGGACACTGTCCTTTCAGGCTAAGCCATCGCTCTAATTTGCCTGTTGCTATTGGACGGAGACGAAGCACCCATGACACAGCTGATACCCATAGATGTGACTTGTTATTCCTCCCTCTTGGGCAGCCTGGGTGTAAGAGCTGACCTTCTTACTCGTTCTTAGTTTCCTCCTGCTACTTGGCTGGGACCATGTCCTGCCTCTTGAGCTGACCACAGTCTTCTTCAGGCTACATGCTAAAGGACAGGAGCTGCTAAGGTCAGTGTCCATTCTCTTCCTTGTATCTTAGTGATCTGAATCAACCCAGAAAACTCTGGTAAATAACATGAAAGCTAGATTCAGTGGCTCACACCTGTAATTCCAGCACCTGGGAGGTAGCGGGAAGAGGATTGCCATGTGTTCGAAGCCAGCCTGGGCTATGCAGTGAGTTTCAGGTCAGCCTGGGCTGTAGTGAGACCCTGCTTCAATAAATAAATAAACAAACATAGGGCTAGTGAGATAGCTTAGCAGTTAAGGCGCTTTCCTGAGAAGCCTAAGGACTCGTGTCCAATACTCCACATCCCATGTAAGCCAGACGTGCAGTGACGCAAGGTCGCGCTGTGCACAAGGGGCGTGTGTCTCTAGTTCGACTGCAGTGGCTGGATGCCGCGGTGCTGAACATTCCAACGACGAAGTAGAGAAATAGTGAGGTCTTAGGGACAGTGCATGAGCTACGTTTCCTCTGCAGCCCTAGGAGTGCCCGGCAAGCCAGTGGAAGTCCACTTCTAGGATGAAGGAAAGTCAGGACATAAGGTAGAAGGAGACTTCAAGAGGAAAGAAGGAAGACCTGATTTCCCGTTGCTGGTGCCCACGCCTCGCCTTATGCAACAGCAGTGGAGACAGCCAGGTCCCGTGGGACAGGCAGTATGTCCCTGCATGATGTGTTCCCACACCTGGTACCACGCTCACATCACGCGAGACACTCGGCACACGAATCTGTGAGGTAACTACATAAAGACATACAGCGCACACTCAGAGAGAAGGAAATGGATTTGAAAATGTGTTGTCAGGGTCGATTACCTGGTGACTGCTAGTTTCAGACACTTTAACGTCCAAAGACCCCGCCAGGACAGCATACCAGTTGGTTCCAATGTCACCCTGGCGGAATACTGAAAAAGAAACAGTGATATAAATATACCAAGTACAGCTTGGTTTTGCTCTCTAACCTGATAGCTTTCCACTGACTGGTTATGACAACCATGCCTTAGCCCCAGACTGCTCCAGTGTGTCCCCACAAGAAGACGGTTCCGCCCCATTTCATCCATCAGTGAGGGTCTGTCCTCTATTCAACAGGCAGGAAGTGGAGAACCTTCCAACAGAATTCTTCCAAGTATACAGGGCTGCGGGCACAGATGCCAGCCCCAAATGCTGCCAGCTCTTTGAAACTTAAGAATTCACTGAGGCTGTGAATAACTTATCTTAACTACACTCTATGGTGATTCTTGGAAAATTATGACTCTTAATGTAGTAACAAGGTTATTGAGAGCAGAAGATACCACCCAATCCCTAGATCAGGATTAAAAACAAAACAACTGTGGTGGCATGTACCCACAATCCCAGGGCCCGGGAGGATGAGAGAGGAGGATCATGAAGTCAAAGCCAGCCTGAGCCATGTCGGGAGACATAGTCAACAAATAAGTAAATGAATGTAACATGTTTCCTGGAACAACATATCTCCTTTTAAACTAATCAATGAAGGATTGAAATTTGTCCTTTGTTTATAAAAATGTTAAGAATTATATTATCACTGTCTATTTCCTTATTCAACTTAAAAAATTACTCATTTAGGCATTTGGAAATGAAACACATTAGAAATTTCTGAATCTGGTTTTGCTAGAAGTTTGTAATCTTGAAGAGAAACTATGTAGATATTTAGGCCAAACCTTAGTCAGCATATCATATTAAGATCAGACTTTGGAAAGTTATTCTAAAACACTAGTTCCCAAAATCTCATGCTAACTAACTCTCCTCTTAAATATCCATCCAAGACAACCAGACAGAGTGATCTGAATATTAAAAAGAAAAATTCTGTTTCACAGTTACAGTCAAGTGACTCAATCAAAGTCACAGACCATCTTCGCAAGACGAAGCTGGTGCTCAGCACTTTACAGCCAGCTTCTAGGAGACACGGTCAAGTGACAGCTGCTCTACCTGGGTGGACCATGCTGTGGAGATGCACACAGACCACAGGAGGCCCCTCCAGCTTGCAGCTCCAAGCCTTTGTGATACAGTTAGAGTTTGGGTTTTGCCTGTAACAACGTCATCCTCACAGACATTATCATTTACATATCACACAAGATTCGTTCCTTTAAAAATATTTTTGTTTATTCACAAGCAGAGACAGAGAGAGAGAGAGAGGGAATGGGTATACCAGGGCCTCGTGCCCACTACAAATAAACTCTGAACACATGTGCCACTTTGTGCATCTGGCTATACATAGGTCCTGGGGAATCAAACCCAGGCCATCTGTTCAGGCTTTGTAATCAAGCACCTATAGAAATAGAAAACAAGGCTGCAGTGATAGCTTAATTGATAAACTGCCTGCCTTGCAAGCATGTAGACTTCAGTGTGATCCCAGAACCCAGTGTGATCACACACTGGCTTATAATCCCAGCACTGGAGAGGTAAAATCTTGGCCAAACCAGTCTATCCTAATTGGTGAGTTTCAGACCAATGAGAGACTTTAACTTAAAAAAAAAAAATGTCGCCGAGCATGGTGGCGCACGCCTTTAATCCCAGCACTTGGGAGGCAGAGGTAGGAGGATCACCGTGAGTTCGAGGCCACCCTGAGACTATATAGTGAATTTCAGGTCAGCCTGGGCTAGAGTGAGACCCTACCTCAAAAAAAAAAAAAAAAAATGTGGACAGCCTGAAGAATGGTTGTCCTCTGGCCTTCAAATGCACATGGATACACATGCATGAACACACACATACACAGAAGAAACAACCCCAAAATGCAGTCTTGATACCAAATGAAGTAAGTTGGGTTGGAGAGATGGCTTAGCAGTTAAGGCACTTGCCTGAGAAGCCTAAGTACCTAGGTTCAATTCCCCAGCACCCATGTAAGCCAGATACACAAGGTGATGCATGCGTCTGGAATTCATTTGCAGTGACTGGAAGAACTGGTGACCCATTCATTCTCTCTCTCTCTCTCTCTCTCCATAATAAATAAAAGATTAAAAAATAAAATATAAAAACAGAAGTCATGAGGAATCCAAGGAAAAGCAGAAGCTGCATGTTGGTAGCTCTCCCCCCACCACCACCACCAACACTCTCTCTCTCTCTCTCTCTTTCTCTCTATTGAGGTAAGGTCTGGCTCTAGCCAAAGCTGACCTGGAACTCACTCTGTAGTCTCAGGGTGGCCTCGAACTCACAGCAATCCTCCTACCTCCACCTCCCAAGTGCTAGGATTAAAGGCTTGTGCCACCATGCCCAGAGGTAGCTGTCTCTTGACAACAGAATGCCCCTTTGTGGTTAAACATCTTGAGGCTGCAGTTAAGTTGTTCCTGTTGTACTGGAAATTAAGCACCATGGCATTTTCTTACACTTAGTTATAGTTCTGATCCTCCCCTTTGTGGGCTTTTCCTAGTAGGTAACGGGAGAACATGCCCTAAAATGGAGATCTGATCTAGCATGATTTAGAAAGCAAAAAAAGATCACTCTATCCCATAAGTTTGTAACCCAATTATAAACATGTGTAGAAACTTCTTTAAAATCCATGATGCGGAACCCACTGGGTGCCCCCCATCTTTGGGGCAGCCAACTCCTTTTTCTCTTTGGGGTGCTTGCTTTGTGAAATAAACTTCTGCTTGACTACCTTTGTCTCTCAACTGAGTTTCTAGTTTTGCAAAGACAGATTTGGGTGGAGAGATGGCTCAGTAGTTAAAAGCACTTGCTTGCAAAGCCTGCCAGTCTGGGTTCGATTCCCCAGTACCCAGGTAAAGACATGTGCACAAAGTGGCACATGCAACTGGAGTTCATTTGTGGTGGAAAAAGGCCTTGGTTGCCTATTAAATAAATAAATAAAAATTAAGAAGAGAGAAGACAGATTTGTAGAGTGTAACTCCACTGTGCTCTCTGCTGACTCTGAATGCACCACCGTTGTCAAGATTTGGTTCCTGTCTCTGCTCATCACTCTGAGACAGGCAACAATGAGCTGTGTACTGATTTCTGAAGTATGACTATGTGCAACTGGGTAAAACACCATGAAAAATGCTTACAAAACGTTAGTGGTCATTTCTGGGTCAAGGGATGATAGGCAACATTTTTGTTAATTTTCGAAACTTCTCACAATGATGTGGGACAAATCCCTTCTTTCCTACTCAGAGCCATGATGCCCTCTTACCCAGCTGAACCAGATTTTACAAAGTTTTCCACCCTAATCAACAGGGCCAGGTCAGACAGCATTTGTCTTCCTCCCTTGGCTCCTCTGGAGTAACTGTGCTTGTTCAAACCAGCCCTGGTCATCTCCTTGCCTTTCCCAGTAACTGGCTTAGACTTGGGCATAGAGTTCAACTCTGGCCAATGAGACGACAGGGGAAGTCAACTGGGTGGACTCCTGAAAACGATATAGACAGGAGTTGTCCTTCGGCAGGGCAGTTCTGTGTTAGCACACACATAAGTGCTTCCGACTGCTGTAGCTGTCAGAGACCATTGTAACAAGCCTGAGGATCAAAGCCGGCACCCGAGGGTGCCCTGGGCCAGAAGGAGGTCTGCTGCATACTGTCATCAAGCACGTAAGCGTATTATCTCCCCTCCAGGCTTTTCTATGTGAGTAATGCTTTGTCCCTTTCCTTCGTGAGTAACTGATGAGTCAAGGCAGTTGGATGGGATGTTTGTTACTGCAGCATAAAAGATACCAACAGATGGGGAGGCGTGACTTTTTAATTAAAAATACTTTTTTTAACATGCAATTTTTGGGCCAGAGGGATGGCTTAGGGGTTAAGGTGTTTGCCTGCAAAAGCAAAAGATCCAGGTTCGATTCCCCAGGACCCACATTAGCCAGATGCGCAAGGGGGTAACTGTGTCTGGAGTACAATTGCAATAGCTGAAGGCCCTGGCATGCCCATTCATTCTCTCTCTCTCTCTCTCTCTCTCTCTCTCTCTCTCCCTCCCTCTTTCTCTGTCAAGTAAATAAATAAATAAAATGTTTTTAAAATGCAGCTTTCACCCAGTCATTTTATTCTTTCTGCCACTGATTCACAGCTAGAGCAGATAATATTGCTGAGGTGAATTCAAAACTTCACTATTAGCACTATTTAAGAACACTTTTATCTACATTTAATACCCTGTTGGCCCCATAGTCTTGAATTAAAGAAGATTATTCTTTGAATTTCTAAGGCTACAGCTGAATGACTGAGTCAGTCTGTCCTTCCAGCTCCATCTGGGAAGTAGACTGCCCTGGAAAAGAGCATGTCCTCGCTGTGAACAAGGAAGGGGACTGTCATCTTACTTCGACTGAGCCCAAAGAATCCGGCCCATGAGCCCTCTCATGTTAGACACCACAGTGCGCGCAGACCACACAAGAACACATGCTGGGCAGTGTCAGGCTTACATGTTATTCCTTTTTCCAGGTTCTCATAATAACCACACAGGCATATCTGATGGAGGAGGTTTGGGTGAAATTTCTCAAAAGCTTTCACTGCTTTCAGTCGTGTGAAAATTATATCCACATCTTCACTGGAGCGCTCCAACGGCCTGCATGGGGAAGAGAGGAGGCACAAGATGCTACTTCAGTCAGGGGTTACTTAAAAATAAGCCAACAGGTCTAGTTCTAGTTATAGTAATTCACTAATAATAGTTATAGTAATTCACTAATAATAGTTGTTATAGTAATTCACTAATAAAAGAACTAATTTCGAGACAATCTCATGCGGCCCAGGATGGTCTCAAACTTGCTACATAACTAAGGACAATGCCTGAATGGCCTGCCTCCACCTGCGAAGCGCTGAGATGACTCACATGAGCCATCATGGCCGGTTCAATTACGTTCAAATATAGGCAGCTCTCCTAAGTATTTTATTGAACATATTTATCCACCTATCCCCATCACAGGTGCCCCTCGTTTCTGTCTCCTATCTACCTTAACGTTCTACTATTTTTTTTTGTTTTTTGTTTATTTATTTGAGAGAGACAGAGAGGGACAGAAAGAGGCAGAGAGAGAGAGAGAGAATGGGCACGCCAGGGCCTCCAGCCACTGCAAACAAACTCCAGACGCATGCACTCCCTTGTGCATCTGGCTAATGTGGGTCCTGGGGAGTCGAGCCTCGAACCGGGGTCCTTAGGCTTCACAGGCAAGCGCTTAACTGCAAAGCCATCTCTCCAGCCCAACCTTCTACTATTGTTGGCAGCCATGGCAGGTCTATCTCAGAGTTATGAGCTCAAGGTAATGTTTGGAGGTTACATCTGAGTGCTTCAAAAGCACCTGAAAATGTAGATTTTCGTGAAAACTTGAAGTCTCCAACACAAATGCCTGCAGGGGCCAACTGTGTAAAGCAGATGTGTAAAACGAGCCAAATATGAGGAATAAAAGTTCTGCTATTACATCACAATGGCTCGCGAGAGGTGGCAGCCTTGTACAGGAAACCCTATAGAGGACGGTGAAGGCTGTGACAAATTGCACAGATGTGAATGTCTGTCGGAAGCAGCCCTTACTCCTTCGTCTCCTGGTTCCTGGTTCTCTGTAGAAACTCATGCTCATACGTTGGCAGAGCCCCCATATGTGCAAAAACCAGCTACATGCCAAGCTGTCTGTACACACATACACACACACACACATACCCCTGTGGAATGGGTATATCCTACTGAGTACAATTTTGTATAATTTCTCGATTAAAATAAAGGGCTACAGGTAGTGGCGATGGTCTTTGGAGGAAGAGAAGCAAGAGGATCAAGAGATCCAGCCAAGCCTAGGCTACATAGTAAGAACCTGTTGAAAGAAAGAAGGAAGGAAGGAGAGGAAGGAAGAACAGAGGGAGAGCAAAGGGCTGGGCAGATGACTTGGCAAAGTGCTTGGCCTGCAGGCATAACAGCCTGAGCCCAGATCCCCAGTACCCACGTAAAATCTGGGTGTGGGGTACACACCTGGAATCCCAGCGTGAGGAAGCTAAACAGCCAGTCTAGCTGAATTGATGAGCTCCAGATTCAGTGAGAGATTCTGGCTCAAAAAAGAAGGAGTCTAAGGGACTGAAGAAAACACCCAACATTGACCTCTGACCTCCATGCACACGCATATACCTGCACACAAATCACACACATGAACATGTGCACATACCACACACACACACACACACACACACACACACACACACACAATCTAAAATAAAATATTACCCAAGAACCAAACAAAAGTAGTAGAGTTTTGGCTGGAGATATGACATTGTGGTTAAGGCACCTGCCTGCAAAGCCAAAGGACCCAGATTTGATTCCCCAGGACCCACACAAAGCCCGATGCACAAGATAGCACATGCAAATGAAGATCATTTGCAGTGGCTGGAAGCTCTGGTGTGCCCATTCTTTCCTTCTCTATCTGCCCCCCTCTAACAAATAAAATAATAATGATAAATTAAGAATGTTTTTTTAAGTAGTATAGTTTATCAAATTATATAAATGATTTTCTTTGAGCAGTTTCCAAGTTTAGCGGTGTTTGCGATAGACATTTTACATGAAGTTGCAGCTCCCCAGCCTCAGGTGCACTTTGAGTGCCCCAGAATCTGAGGGAAAGAGCTGTCTGTGTTCACCAGAGAAAAGCAATGTTCATCTGACACCCACATGCTTCCTGATATTCATTGCTCTCTTCTATAGGTGTTGGGACCGTGTTCGGTGGATTGTGAACACAACTGCCAAGTACCACCTCTGAGGTGAGATCGCTAAGAACGAGCTAACTCTCTCCTCTCTGCCCCCCTCCATCTTGAGTGGGGGTTATAAGTTGAACTGTACTTCCTCCAAAGATATGTTGAAGTTGACTGGTGTGCAGCTTAGTAGGATAGTGCTTGTCAAAATATGTTGAAATTCTAATCTGCAGTGCCTACGCCTGTGATCTTATGGAGACTCTGTGGTAGAAACCACGTTAAGATGAGGTGAAAGCCAAGGAGTGCCTGCCTTTACCCTCAGCACTTTGCAGGCTGAGGTAGGACGACTGCCATCAGTTGAAGGTCAGCCTGGGCTACAGAATGAACTCTAAGTTGGCTTGGGCTACAGTGAGATCTTGCCTCAAAAAAATAAATAAATAAAAGATAAAATGACTTCTTTAGTCTGGGAAGACAGCTCAACAGGTAACTGCACGTCCTGGTGGAGCAAGCATGAAGGCCCGAGGAATCACCAGAGTTCGAACCTACAGACTTCATGAGAACAGCTGGATGTGCCCGTGTGCACCTGTAACCCCAGGCCTGCAGGGAAGCGGAGACCTGGGAAGCATGGGAACCCTGTAAGCTCCAGAATCAGTCACGAGACTCCAGCTCCAAACAAGCCCGGGGTGAAGAGTGATGGAGTGAGTCAGTGGGCATCCCACTCGGGACACCAGAGATGGGCACTCCTCGCCACAGACAATGTATGGAGTGCCACCACACACACACACCACATTCCACACACATGGGCTAGCATAAGCAAAAAAGATGAGGTGAAACTGGCTGTGGGTGGGCCCTAATCCACTGACTGATGCCTTACAAAAAGGGGGAGGTTGGGACCCAGGAACACAGAGCAGTCAGCTCCATGAACGTGGAAGGAGAGATTAAAATAAGGCATCTACAAGGAATCGCTAGTGACCCTCAGGATCCAGAAAGGCATAAGGAAGGATTCTTCACCAGAGACCTTAGAGCTTCCTCGGCCCTGCCAAACAGCTTGATTTCATACTTCCAGCCTCCAGAACCACGAGAAATACATTTGCGCTGTGGTTAAATCACAGTTTGTGGTATCTTGTGCCAGCAGCCTTCAGAAACTAACACAAAAGGTATGGTGAACCTTATCATCCACTTGACTACATTCAGGAGCACCTAGGAGACCAACTTCCGGGCTTGTCCAGGAGGATGTTCCCAGCAAGGAGTAACTGAGAAGGGGTGATCCACCCTGAATGTGGGCAGCACCATCTCGCCTGGGGTCCCAGACTGAATAAAAAGCGGAAAGTGGGCTGGAGAGATGGCTTAGCGGTTAAGCGCTTGCCTGTGAAGCCTAAGGACCCCGGTTCGAGGCTCGGTTCCCCAGGTCCCACGTTAGCCAGATGCACAAGGGGGCGCATGCGTCTGGAGTTCGTTTGCAGAGGCTGGAGGCCCTGGCGCGCCCATTCTCTCTCTCTCCCTCTATCTGTCTTTCTCCCTGTGTCTGTCGCTCTCAAATAAATAAATGAATAAATAACTAAATAAAGCAGAAAGTGAGCTGAGCCCCGGCATTCCTCTCCCTCTACTTCCTGGCTGTACATGTTACTTCGCGCTCCCGCCGCCATAACTTCTCTGCCCCAACAGACTACTCTCAAATTGCCAGCAAACACGTGTGTGTTTCCAGTGCTGCCACCCCAGAATGGAGAGCGGCGTCCAACCCACCGAAGGCTTTGTGTCAGTGACAAGCCTCCACCGAGTGAAGACACTGAGGTGGGGAAGGGGATCGAGCACAGCGTCACGTAGCATTGCCCGGACTGGCAGAAAAGCAGGACTAAATGCCCCCAGGAACTTGGGCACATTATCCCAGGAAGACACATGCCCCCAGGAGAGAAGGACACTTCCAGGGGACAAGAGCAGAGGACAGGTCACAAAGACAAAGACTGAAGATGCCAAGTTCTGTGAGGATATATCCGCCTCTCCAATTTTCATCTCACCATACTTGGAGAACCAAATCCAGAGCACTGTGGGCCTCCCAACTAATTCCCACAGGGCATGGTGTCTAAGTGCTCCGTGCTTGAGCTGATGACAAAGCACCTCAAGGAACTACAAACCTCAGCCAGTGCAGTGATTTGCATGTGCCTCTGCCTCCACAACAACAACAAAAAAAACACCCGTTGTGGAAACATAATGCCTAGTACGACCATATTGAATGGGGAAATTCAAGAGGTAATTCAGCCACGAGGCCACATGGATGATGTGGTTACCATGCAAGTAGGTTCATGATAAAAGGATGAATGTGATCCACTCCCCCTCCCCCATCTTCTTCCTCTCTTTCCCACCCGTCTTTTGCACATGCACATACACCCTCTTTCCTTCTGCCCTCCACCATGAAGTAGCGCCCTAGCAGGCCCTGCCGGATGTGACTTCCCCATTCCAGTCTCCATCACTGTAACAGATAAAGTTCTTTTTAAAGTTACCCAGCCTGTGGCGTTTTGTTACAGCAGTGCAACGTGGACTGATACCCTCCACGAAGGGACGGCACCTCCTGTGACCCTCTGGAGGACTTTCAAACTCCCTGGTTGAAGCAAAGCCCTCGGGCTTCCAGGCTTTGGAACACAGCCAGAACTTTAGCAGGGAACGAAGTATGGCCAGCAACTCGCAGCGAGAGTCCATGCGCCTGGCCAGACACATTTCAAGAGCACTGAGGACCACAGCAGCTGGTGGAGGTGCCCCTCGGTGGGCATCCAGCCCAGCAGGTACATGACACACATCCTGAGAAACACTGCGCTCCAGCAGGGAGTCAGGCCACCGCTACAGGAACCCTGGGACTGGCCGTAAGTCAACTTGGAAATGGCCCAGGAGGAAGTACAAAGCCAGGGGAGCTGGAAACTGGCCGGAACATTGATGCAGTGGATTCTCGGGGACTAAGAAATGACAAGCGGAGATCAGAAAGCAGCTTCCATTCCCAGAAGGAAACATCGCTGCTTTTTGTCTTTTCTCCCCAGAGTATACTAGGAAGGCAGACCAAACCAGCATTAGATTTCTGGCCCACCACTTCCCAGGAGAAACTAGAAAATGGTAGGATAAGCAAACATGCACTTCCAGACAATTCAAAGTAGACTAAAAGATGGATGAGATTCAGACCTAGATAGCTAGATGACCAAACACACTGATACTTTTTTAATTTATTTACTATTTATTTATTTGAGAGAGAATGGGTTACCAAGGCTTCCTGCCACTAAAATGAACTCCAGATGCACAAGCGCCTTTGCGCTTCTGGCTTTATGTGGGAACTGGGGATTTGAACCGTGGCCATCAGACTTTGGAAGCAAATACCTTTAACCACTGGGAAATCTTGCCACACTAGTATCTCTATGTCTCTTCAAATTAGGTCCCAGTAATGCTACCCATTATTTAAACATTTATGCCCAGAAACAATAAAAAGTAATACTTTATCATCATTTTTACTGCATCCTTCATAGAGTGGACACCTTCAGTAATCCACCTCTGAAATCTACCCTTGGTGACAATCCTATAATCTGTTTTCTCTTGTGAATTTCCTAATGCTGCATATATTCCCATCTCTGGAGATGCCATGTTTGACACTTTTCTTAAAGATTTTTTTTGTTTGTTTTTGTTTGTTTGTTTGTTTGTTTGTTTTTCGAGGTAGAGTCTCACTCTAGCCCAGGTTGACCTGGAATTCACTATGGAGTCTCAGGATGGCCTCGAACTTATAGCAATTCTCCTACCTCTGTCTCCCAAGTGCTGGGATTAAAGGTGTGCACCACCATGCCTGACTACTTTTCTTAAAGATTTAATGGTACTGGTCAGGGCCAAGGGTGCAAGAAGTCTTGGTACAATGCCTGACAGCCAGCTCAGACAGACTGTTCTCTCCCCTAGGAAGGCTCTGTCTTCCTGCACACATCAGTGCTATTGTAAAGAGGGCTGGTGAGAGTGGTCAGCCCCTTCCACCAAGGCTACATGATAACAAGGCCCTTACCAGAAGCTGAAATACTGATCTAGGATGGCCCAGTCTCTACAACTGCATCTTTCTGTTCTTTATAAATTACCCAGTCTCCAGTCTTCAGTAACAGCAGCCTAAAGAAGACTCCAAGAGCCTCTATCCCCACATCCAGGTAATTCTACCTGCTAGTGACTCTCACATCCATTCCCTCCTTCAACCCCATCTCAGCTGAGCAGGAACTGGGGGCATTCAAGGCAAGTGTTGGGGTATGAAGCTGCACAGCAGGGCGGGCCTGTCGTGGAGGCTGGACTGCTGGGTTCTGCCCAAGAGTCAGCAGAACTATGTTAAGCAGGAAGTGACAAGATTATACGCAGGCTTTGAAAGATCACCTTGACGGCGAGAAGAGGCAGATGGGAAACAGCGAAGACCAGCCACCAAGAGAGCGTTGGGAAGTTCTCGCTGTGTACCAAAGTGATGATGCAGTTTCTCTAATTATAACTCACTCTGGGCTCCTTTCCCCTGCCTTACTATTGGTGGACAGCTGGTCCCCCAAGAAAATGCTCCAAGCACATCAACTTGTTTTCTTTAGCCTGGCATTTAATACCCATGGCTCATTTAAAAAGCACTTTTTAAAAAAATTTTCGCTTTTAAAACATGGTCAAATAACCAAAAGAGAATCATTTATAATTCCTACAACACTGTAAATAACCCTAGTAACCTAGTTTAAAAACAGGCAGCCAGGCGTGGTGGTGCACACCTTTAATCCCAGCACTTGGGAGGCTGAGACAGGAGGATCTCTGTGAATTCAAGGCCACTCTGAGACTACATAGTAAACTCTAGGTCAGCCTGGGCTACAGTTAGACTCTATCTCAAAACAAAACAGGCTACATGAGAACTAGGGAGATGGCTCAGTGGTTAAAGGCAATTGCTTATAAAGCCTGATGGCCTGGGTTCAATTCCCCAGTACCCATGTAAAGTCAGATACACAAAGTGGTGCATATGTCTGGAGTTCATTTTCAGGGGTAGGAGGTCTTGGTGCACCCATGCTTTTTCTCTTTCTCTTTTACTCTCTCTCTCTCAAATAAATCAATAAGAATATTTTTAAAAATAGACTACAGGTTCAGATACAGCTCAGTAATATACCATTTGCCCAGCACATATGAAACTCTGGGTTCAAAGTCCATCAATGCATAAAAAGAAACCAAAAATAGGGGCTGGAGAGATGGCTTAGCAGTTAAGGCACTTGCCTGTAAAGCCTAAGGACCTAGGTTTGATTTCCCAGGACCCACATAAGCCAGACACATATGGTGGCACATGCATCTGGAGTTTGCTTCCAGTGGCTGAAGGCCCTGATATGCCCTTTTATTCTCTCTCTCTCTCCCTCTCTCTCTAATAAATAGTAGTACAAAATTTAAAGAAAAATAATTAATTAAAGTAAAAAATGGGAGACTGGAGAGATGGTTTAGCAGCTAAAGTGCTTGCCTGCAAAGCCAAAAGACCCAGGTTCAATTCCCCAGGACCCATATAAGCCAGATGCACAAGGTGGCGCATGTGTCTGTAGTTTGTTTACAGTGGCTGAAGTCCCTGGAGTGCCCATTCTCTATCTGCCTCTCTCTCTCTCTTATAAATAAATAAAGAAATAATTTTGAAACATTTAAAATGGTGGGGGGGCTGAGAAGATGGCTCTGTGGCTAAGGGTACCTGCCAACTGGGTTCAATTCTCAAGCCACCCAAATCACCCTGAATGTAAAAAGTAGCATGTGTCTGGCATTTGTTTGCAGCAGCAAGAGACCTTGGCACACACACACATGCATGTGAGCATGCACACAAGCACACACTCACATAAATGAATAAAAGAAACCGCAG
This sequence comes from Jaculus jaculus, assembly GCF_020740685.1. Lineage (NCBI taxonomy): Eukaryota > Metazoa > Chordata > Mammalia > Rodentia > Dipodidae > Jaculus > Jaculus jaculus. The sequence continues at coordinate 66,448,661 of NC_059105.1, forward strand.
AAATGGAAGCTAGGGAGGGAACTCGGCCTCCAGTACGACATATGGACGCCAGGTGTGGTTCACTATTATACTTCCAGCGGTGGGGTGGAGGACCAGGCAGATCCGTGGCCAGCCAGTCTTGTCTACTTGGTGAGTTTGAGGTCAGGGAGAGAACTTATCGCCCAAAGAGGTGGATGATGCCTAAGAAACAATTACCAGAGACTGTTCTCTGACCACCACATATACATGCATACCCATGCACATGCACACACACACACACACACACACACACACACACAGAGAGAGAGAGAGAGAGAGAGAGAGAGAGAGAGAGAGAGAGAGAGAGAAGAAAACATACAAATGGCCAGCAGGCATATAAAAAGTTACTCACTGTCACTAATACCAGGGAAATGCAAATGAAAGCCACAATGTGCTATCATCTTGCATCTGTCGGGATGAGTATTTTTGTGAGTATGTGTGTGGTGTGTTTGTATCCATGTTTGCATGTGAGGGCACATGTGTGTATGCTCACACAGGAGGAGGAGGCCAGAGGACACCCTTGGGTGTCTTAGTGTATACATCTTTCTCTGAGACAGGGTCTTTCATTGGCCTGGAGCTCACCAGTTAGGCTAGACTGGCAAGCCAGTGAACCCCAGGGATCTGCCTCCCCAGTACCGGGGTTGCAGGTATGCATCACCATACCCCACATTCAATGGATACCTGCTTATTCAGCTCTTCTAAGGTGACTTTCATAGCCAATCACTAAAAAACTGTCTATAGCAACCTAGGTTAATCATCTGAGTTTGCAAAAGGCTCAAATGTAAAGCATTTCTGATTAAATAAAACCATTTCAAGGACTGTGTAAAATGTAATGGTTAATAATGTCAATTACTAGTATCTGAAAAGATCATTTCACTGAGTGCTTTGTGATCTTGTAATGTCCATTTTCATCATGTCTGCCTTTCATAATCATGGCATTCGGATTAAAATGTTGAGTGTGATGGCACATGTCTGCAAGCCCAGCACTTGGGAGGCCGAGGGAAGAAGACAGCAACCTGGGCTACGGAGCGAGATACTGTCTCAAGGAACCAAAAGACTTAACCTTGCAATAGGAGTCATTCAACGCCATAAAACTGTCATGAGTCTATTTGCATTTCATGAATAACATTCATGTAATCCATCCATTGCATGAGCCACACTGCTTTCCTAGTGTTCATTAGACACTTTTTTTTTTTCTTGGACAGAATAAAGAAAAGTGGGGCCCCACCTGACCCGCAGTCTCAGAGGGAAGGGAGCTACCTAAATACAGCAAGTCCTGTTACATGGGGGCTGAACTGTTCTGGGCTGGGTCTTGTTTTCCTACCAGGTAGGTTATAAAGAGCAGCAAGCACACTGGATTCCCTTACAACAATGTAGAAATGGCACGTGCAATTTAATCCAGTCACCTCCAAAGCATAGAGAACAAGGAACTGGTTTTTGGGTTAGCTGGAGCCCAGAATAATAATGCACCGCCACTATGAGAAAGAACCATAGAGAACCACAAAAGTGCCACCTCGTCAATGATGGTGCTGTGTGGCTATGTAATAGTTGGCATTTGCAAGCCCTGTGTCATGGAGAGAGACCGTGAGCTGCTGAGTAGACCCCTGAGTGTCATGCTTTTGATGCTTGGGGGCCCTCCTGGGATAGTAGAACCTAACACCCAGCAGTCAGAACTGTGGGGCTCCAGGAGAAAGGGGAAGGAGGGAAGAGGAGGGAGGGCGAGGCAAGACTGCTCTCGGCCCAGCCACTTTCTCATAGTCATCAGCAGAAAGTTCCTCCAAGAACTGCACAATGCGATGGCCCATCGCCTTACAGGACTGTACGTGAAGCTCACCTTCCTCAGCTACCTCACTGCATTGTTTCCACTTGTTTCGAATCCTCTGTGTAGCCTCGTAGTTTCGAATCCTCTATGTAGCCTCGTAGGGCCTTGAACTCCCCAGTCACCTGCCTTCACCTGCCAGAACTGGGATTATAGACATGAGCCTCCACACAGCGTTTATACAGCCCAGGGCTTCGTGCACGCTAGGCAAAGCACTGGACCAACCGAGCCACATCTAAACCCCATTGTCTTCATTTTCAGATGTCTTCTGAGGATTGAGGCACATTATTTCAGAACACTGCAGAAAATGCTAACTAAATGCACTTGCATGAAAAAGGTTTTGTAAGTCAGTTTGATTCTTTACTTCAATGGGAAGTTAGTGTTGTGAAAAATTCTTCTCCTCCCCTAATGAACGACTATCAAACCTGAAATGATGGGTGAGCTTTGTAAACATAAAAGGCTACAAAAGCAATTACTATCATTACTAGTACCATTGCATGATCAGTAGTCACCAAAAGAAAGTAGCTAATGAAAGTCATGAATACAAAGCTTGAGAGATATTCCAAAATACTACTGTGCCTTTAGATAGACACGCATGCCTTCTCTCCCATTATAACAGGAAGAGATTAAACAATACATACCCAACAATCTCAGTCTCTTTATAACACTTAACTTTTCAAAGAGCTTTGATGCCTATTGAAATTGTGGATCACCCTAGTCCTGTTAGATAAAGCAGGTACAATGAATCCCATTTCATGCGCAAAAACATTTAGACACAGAGGTTAGGTGACTATCAAGATGCTAAAATCACGTGTGTCTAGAATGCCAGCTACGACATAGATGTGTCAGAAGTCTTTGAAACTCAAGATGTTTACCACTTATCATGTTATCATTTTAATTATATGATTATTAACCACTTAGAATCCTGAAATGTTTACTCTTTCCTAATTGCAAGTTTTCCCAATAATGTCAACAAAATTCAGAAGGGAGCTGAGGATTCGTTCGTTCAGTCTGCAAGGATTCGCGGAGGAGGTAACACAGTACAACTGGGTGGGGTGAAATAGAGAGAGAGAGAGAGAGAGAGAGAGAGAGAGAGGCGCAGGCCACTGGAAGGCCAACCTGGCTGAGGGACATCTGTACATGTGCTGAAATTCCAAGGTGCAGTTGTCGAGGAGGCAACAGGAATTCAGGACAGAAAGAGACATGTCCTGAGGACAAACTTTTTTTTTTTTAATTTAATTTATTAGTTTTCATTTCAGTGAATACAGGCAGTTTGGTACCATTATTTAGGCTCATCTGTGATCTACCCCCTCCCATTAGACGCTCCTTGTTAATGAAAATGGGTCGTGCATTGTGGAGTTAGCCCCCAGTTATTAGTATGATAAATGTCTCATGTTGGGTCATGATTTGCTGAGGACAAACTTTTACAAAGACCTCACAGACTGCAAAGCAACCCTCCAACAACCCCGTCTCACTTCTCTTTGGATAACTGTAGTGCCACCCTTGTTTGGTGACTGAGTGGATAGGGCTTGCTATTTCCCTGTGCCCCCGCCCCCAAGGGACCTGTGCGGATCTGGTCCGAGCCAGTGAGGCTGGGGTGACTGAAGCCGGACCAGCGCTCCTCTGACCTAGTGCCCACCTGGAGCCCCGGGCAGCGGTAAAGGGAAGCCGAGCGTCAGCAGGGAGGCTGTGCAGGCGACTCGCCAACTTGGCCAGCTGCCTGGCACTCTCTGGCTTTAAGGGAAAAGTAGTTCATGCGTTCACGGCCTTAGGGCTTTTAGCTGTTTATTCTATCTCGGTGCCAGCTAGCCACCGAACACACCCTTTTCGTTTCGCTGACTGCCTCCCCATCCTGCACCAGCTACTGGCGCCCCCTGATGGTGACAACCTAAAAAACCCACAGACTGACTGAACAAAGATGCTGAGCTGCGCTTCTCACCAGCTTGCAAATCTGTTACCACACCCCAGCGATTCCCAACAATCAAAGTCCTATAGGTGTCTCTAGGGCACTGTCGCTTATATTTAAAGGTGCAGATTGGCCACTTAAACGCCACGGAGTAGGACAATTTATGTCTTTCTAGTACAAGGAGATTCTTGTTTACTGAAAAAATTCTATGGGTTGGAGATGGTGCTCAGCGGTAGAGCACATGCTAGCATGCATGAGGTCCTGAGTTCAAGTCTCTACACCACACATGAACACACAAACACACACCCCTCAGAACCCCACAAAAGAAAGAGAAGGTCACTCGGGGCCTTGATGGAAAACTGCTTTGGATTAACCCTCCTGCAGTAAATGCAAACAGAAGAAACACATGACGTATCTTCTTTCAGACACTGGACAACAGGTAGCACAGGCTTCCCACCCCAGAAAGAATGAGCCTAACAATAGCCTTGGTGCTTTGCCCAGAAACACTTTCTAGAACATGGGCAAGGAGGGAGCATAACAAAGGACGAGTCTCACTGGGCTGGAGGGGCAATCAGCAGTGATGAGAGTCAGAGGGAAGGATGTAGGGATGTGCGGTTGAGCCTGGGGGCCTCCCTGAGTCGAGTCTTTAGCGGGCATGTGCAGGCACAGGGCTGGCAGACAACAGCTCCCGAGAGGAAGCTGAACGAAGGTTCTGTAGTCGCAAGGTCTCCGAGACAGAGCGGCTCCAGCCAGCCAAAGCAGAGCAGCCTCTAGATCTCTGTGGATGTTCAGCTAGATTCCAAAAACTTAGACCTACCCAAGCAAAGCTTCCCAGTAGGCCCAAGAGAAACAAGCTGACTGGTCAGTAAGTTAAAGATGACCTTTTTTAAAAAAAAAAGAGAGAGAAAGAGAGAGAGAGAGAGAGAGAAAACAACAGCACTCTAGAGGGTGGGGTAGGAGGATAGCCATGAGTTAAGGGCCAGCCTGGGCTGCAGAATGAGTTCTAGTTCACCCTGGACTACAATGAGACCAGCCACAAAAAAAATCCAAACTCTCAATATCATACACCCATAATATCTAATACACAATTATAGAATACTCAACAATATACTCAAATGGAAAATGTGACCCATGATGGGGGTGGGTGACAATGGAAACACGTGGAGATGATAAAGATATGGAAAATGCCAAAAGAGGGCATTGAAACAGCTATGATTAATGTGCTTAAGGATTCAAAGGAAAAGATTAACAATGAAAGAACAGAGGAGGAATGGCAGAATAAAAGCAATAATGTGGGGCTGGGCTTGGTAGCTCACGCCTTTGATCCCAGCACTCGGGAGGCAGAGGTAGGAAGATTACCATGAGTTCAAGGCCACCCTGAGACTACCTAGTGAATTCCAGGTCAGCCTGGGCTAGAGTGAGACCCTACCTCAAAAAAAACAAAACAAAACAAAAAAGCAATAATGTTAAAAAAAAAAAAAAAGGCGCAGAGGCTGGGAGAAGGCTCAGTGGGAAAAGTATTCCATGGGGACCTGAGTTCAGATCCCCAATACCCATGTTAAAACGGGGTGTGCCTATAATCCCAGCACAAAGAAGGCAGAGGCAGGTGGAATACCTAGGTTTTACTGGCTAGCTAATCTAGCCAAGTTGGTAAGCTCTATGTTCGGAGATCTTGTCTCAAAAATAAAGTAAATAGTGACTGGGGGTGACAGCCAGTGTGACCTCTATCCTTGACATGCATACACACGTGCATGTATATCCTCACACACATATGCTACCCCCCACATACGAAAAGGTATATGTACACATGGCACACACATATACAGGCAAAAACAAAGAAAATGGAAATTCTATAACTGAAAATAAATACAAAAAAATCACTATGGAATTAAGAGTAGATTGGGTGCTTTGGGGAGGGGAAACATGATTGGCCCTTAAGTCAGGCAATAAAAACTATCCAAAGCAAAACACAAGTAAATACGGGATTGGAAACAGCAAATAGGCCTGTGGGAAAAATCCAGGACACTCTGAAAGTTCCAGAAGGAGAAGAAAAAAAAAGAGAGAGAGAAAGAGAAAATGGAAGAAAAAAAATATTTGAGAAATAGTGACTGGATTTTTTTAATTAAAAAGACAGTAAAGGGCTGCAGAGATTGCTTAGTGGTTAAGGCACTTGCCCGCAAAGCCAAAGGACCCGAGTGCAATTTCCTAGGACCCACGTAACACAAATGTACAAGGTGGCACATGCATCTGGAGTTCATTTGCAGCAGCTAGAGGCCCTGGCACACCCATTCATTCTCTCTTTCTCTCTCTTTCAAATAAATAAATAATAAAAATAAAAAAATTTAAAAGCCAGTAAAAACCCAAGCTTCCAAAATATTATGCACTAACATTTTCTAAAATATTTCATTTATTTATTTATGAGAGAGATAGAAGAGGGAGAGAGAGAATGGGCACTCCAGGGCCCCTAGACACTACAAACAAATGCTCCACCTTGTCCAGATGGCTTGCGTGGGTACTGGGGAATCAAACCTGGGTCTTTAGGCTTTGCAGGCAAGTGCCTGAACTATTAAGCCATCTCCCCAGCCCTGCAGCAACAGTTTTGCTTTATAAGAGTGGAGAACTAAAGATGACCACAAACACAGTGTCATTATCTCCATCAAGTAGAGGGACTTCTTTTCCTTCTTTCTGAATTGATGCTGGCCTTGTGACCAACAGGGCGAGACAGAAGTGACTCTATGCCACTTACATGCGACACTATTTCTTCCAAGATCTGCCACTCCCAGTCAATTGCTTACTCTACCTGTGTCTTGAATTTTATATAAGTTTAGACATGAGGCTAAACTTAGCCTAGGATTCTGTCCAGATTTTATTTTATTTCAAAAATATTTTTATTTACTTATTTGAAAGACAGAATGGGCACACTAGGGCCCCTTGCCACTGAAAATTAACCTCTTGGACACTGCAGATACATATGCCACTTTGTGCCTCTGGCTTTACATGAGTAAAAAATCCGTGCCTTTACCCACTGTGCCATATCCCCAGGCCAGTCTGTCCAGCTTTCTAAAAGTCTATGTTCTAGGAGTACATATTGGGCCAATAAGTAAAAACTACATCAAGGGCTGGAGAGATGGCTTAGCAGTTAAAGACATTTGTCCGTGACCCAGGTTCAATTCCCCAGTACCCATGTAAGCCAGATGTACAAGGTGGCACATGCGTCTGGAGTTCGTTTGCAGTGGCTAGAGGCTCTGACACACCCAGTCTCTCTCTCCCTCCCTCAATAAATAAATGAATAAAATATTTTTAAAAACACATCAGGAGGCCCTTGGTTTCCCACCAGGAATCAATGGTAAGACCCTATTGCTGAAGACTCCACATACTTTGGCTGCAAGGCCACTGAAAAATCCTGCTGGAACTGAGCTGAGAACCTCCTCCATGTAGACCAGCTGACAGAAAGCTGGAAGAAGCCATTCTGCATGTAGTTCAATGGGAAAAAGAGATACCACCAGTGAAGATATTCAGCAGTGGACACTGTAAGCCTTACAATTGGCTAGCCAGGCCAAATGAGCCAACGGGTGTAATAGTGGCATGTCTGTCATGATGGAAACCAACTGCCCTCCAGTTGGACTGCAGGCCCGCTCCATGCGGGGGAATGCATCCCTGATACTGAAAACTTAAAACAGGGGTAGTCATGAACCCTAGGGGTGTAACATCTGCTGATGTCTGGATAAGTGTATATACTATGCTTATCAAACTGCCCAGTAAGCACTTCTCTTAAAATTTATACACTTATATTAATGCTACTCTCACTTTGGGTAGAGAATCTTCTCTTTTCAGATGGCAGTGACCTTGGGATGAGTCAGAAGGTATCACAGGGCTGGAAAGAAGTGACTGGAATACTGAGTAACATCTTGATCACACCTTCCAAGGCTCAGGGTCTAATGTGGAAGAGGTGGTGGAAAGAATGTAAAAGCCAAAGGAGGGGTAGGACTCCTTACGACATGTTCCTCCAGACACAAAATGGCCTGGATATCCATGACCTCACAGGGCCTGACACTACCTACACAAGACCATCATAAGAGGAGGAAAAGATCATGACATCAAAATAAAAGAGAGACTGATTGACATGTGGAGGGGATATGATGGAGAATGGAATTTCAAAGAGGAAAGTCGGGGGGGGAGGGAGGGTATTACCATGGGATTTTTTTTTATAATCATGGAAAATGTTAATAAAAATTGAGAAAAAATCAAAATAAACACGTCAGAAGCATATGTCAAAGCATCACCTTATATTTACTTGGCACTTCAGAATTTAAATATTGTAACCAAAATGTCCTTGTCATATACAATGCTAAGTCAAAATATGCTAGAAATTTGGTTTTAATAATGTTCTCTCCATGAAATAACTGGCTCTGGCCTCAAAACTAACAATACAGTATCCTCTCAGCTGTAGTGCCTTAGTAAACTAAAGGTTATCCAAGGCACAATAATACATAGTCAAATGATGCTGTCCTTCCCAGTGCCCAGGCATAGGAGTGGATAGACTGAGAAACAAATCTTAGATAGCTGGGAGAGAAAATATCTACTATGATTTTTATAAACTTTCACAGATGAAAATGCTTTGCCATTTCTGCTAGGTCTAATGCACATGATTTCTATCGTCTCAAAATCACAAATGCCAGGGAAAGTGAATGCCCTGGATTTCATCTTTTTGGAAAGTGCTTCTGGCACCCCCCACCAGTGTGTGAAATAACAAGAGCAGTTCTCAGAGACACAGATTTCCAGCACGCCTCGCTGCCTAGCCCGAACAGCCCCAGGCAGCATGAAGCTTGCCAAGGACATATGGCAGGGTGATGGTCCACGAGGGGAGAAGATTCCACTCCACAGTCTTTCCTTCCACCGCAAAGTCATTTGGGCTTTCAAAGTGACCAGGATTAACAGTCCAGAGCAAGAAGGCTAGGGTATAGAAGGCCGATTTAATAAAAAGAAAGCTGGCCTTGCATACAGTTTCAGACAAAGTTCAAATCGGTGCATTTAATTATAAACCATTGGCAATTCTGTCTACCCAGGCAAGAAGATGCCCGGAGACAGAGGTTGTAAAAAGAAGAGCGAAATTGGTGTCAGAAAGGGGCCTTGCTACCATCACGTATGGTCCATTTAGCAAGAGGACATTAGGACTACCCACTATGCCAAAATAATAGCTCTGATTTGAGAGATCACAACACTTCCTAAAAGCCACCCTGAGGGACAGCAAGAAAGATATGCCCACACCAACCTCAGTCCCTAGCTTCTGAGCAAGGAAGTACAACTTCCCTTCAACCAAACAGAGATAAACAGCCTCAAAAGTTTGAATTACCATCTCTTATCATTCAATGAGACTGTTTCCCTTCCACCCAAGGCTGAACACAGAGGAAGTTCTTTGAGCATCTGCCAGCACCTTAAAGGATCAGAGACATTTATCTAAATGACTACAATGCAAGGATAAAAACACCCGTTTCCATACAAAAGTACACAGAGATCTGCAAAAACTGGGCTAAAGAAATGGCTTAGTGGTTAACGCACTTGCCTGCAAAGCCAAAAGACCCGGGGTTGATTCCCCAGGACCCATATAAGCCAGATGCACAAGGTGGCCCATGCTTCTGGAGTTCATTTGCAGTGGCTGGAGGCCCTGTGGCGCCCATTTTCTCTCTCTCACTCTGTTCCTTTCTCTCTCTCAAATAAATAAAATAAATGTTAAAAAATGATCAGAGGTCTGCAAAAACTCAAAAACTCTTGGGGTAATTCTGAGCTGGATTAAATACTAGAAAGTAGAATAGGCTCCACAGAGAACCCCCTTTCTTCCAATTCCCACCTTTCTCAGCATTACTGCTTTTTTTTTTTTTTTTTTTTTTTTTTTTTTTTGGTTGGGTCTAACTCTAGCCCAGGCTGACCTGGAATTCACTATGGAGTCTCAGGGTGGCCTCGAACTCATGGTGATCCTCCTACCTCGGCCTCCCAAGTGCTGGGATTAAAGGCGTGTGCCACCACGCCCATCTTAGCCTTACTGCTATTTTAACTAGGCCAGGGAGAGTAGGCAGAATGGTGCAAATGCCAACAGACAGTAAAAGGTTCCTGGGTAGCCAGACGTAGGCAGACATTGGGGTAGGAAGTCAGGACAGGACTGGCCAGCAGTCCTGGTGGTTGGAAGCTCCAAGGGTTCCTCAGAGAGGAAGACTGCGAAACGAATGTGGGATGTGATGGAGCAGGACTCAAGACGGCAGGCAGGGGCAGGCACTGAGTCAGCTGAGGTTTGTTGTTAAGTTTTAGTTTAGTTTAGTGGGTTTTTTTTTTTTTTTTTTTGTCTATTTCAATCAAAAATAGAGCCATTTGGGCTGGAGAGATGGCTTAGCGGTTAAGCGCGTGCCTGTGAAGCCTAAGGACCCCGGTTCGAGGCTCGGTTCCCCAGGTCCCACGTTAGCCAGATGCACAAGGGGGCGCACGCGTCTGGAGTTCGTTTGCAGAGGCTGGAAGCCCTGGAGCGCCCATTCTCTCTCTCTCCCTCTATCTGTCTTTCTCTCTGTGTCTGTCACTCTCAAATAAATAAATAAATAAATAAATAAATAAATAGAGCCACTTATCAGAAAAGATGTCTTCTAGCAAGGGAGCGAGCTGAGGGAGGAAGGGACAAAGGTATGTAACTATCTAGTGCTGAGCTCCTAGGGTCACGGTGACAGCTGTCCTCACTCTGCTCTGCTGCGACAAAGCAGCACAGGCTCCCTCAGACACGGTGACGGCGACGGCGGAAAGTCTCTTTGCTCCAACACTCACTTCAAAGTTCCCGGTCTTTGTAGAGACAGCTCTGGCTTACACTTATCATTCCCTGAAATCATTCCTAGTGCCCTCATTCAGTCTCAAAAAGTCACCAAGTTTAGGGGTTGGAGTGATGGCTTAGCCATTAAGGCACTTGCCTGCGACGCCTAAGGACCCACGTTCGATTCCCTAGTATCCATATAATCCAGAAGCACAATGTGGCAGATGCATCTGGAGTTTGTTTGCAGTGGCTAGAGGCCTTGGCGTGCCCATTCTCTCTCTATATGTATCTGCCTCTTCCCCACTCTCCCTCCTTCTATCTCTATTAAATAAATAAATAAATAATATTTTTTAAGTGCCCTAGTTTCGACAATACATTTTGCATGTGCTAGAAATAACCCTTATCCTTTCTCCTCCTTGTAGATGCCTCCTGGGCATCAGCTGATAACTATCCTCCACTCCCTTAGCATGCCTGTAGGGGAAAGGTTGTCTCTTGACCAGGTGAGCAATGCAGAGGACTTTGTGCCTCTGGTCAGGAGGAAGTGGCCCTTTCCTGTGGATGGGGCTATTGAGATGTCTCCCTTTTTTTTTTTTTTTTTTTTTTTTTTGGTTTTTCAAGGTAGGGTCTCACTCTGGTCCAGGCTGACCTGGAATTAACTCTGTAGTCTCAGGGTGGCCTTGAATTCATGGCGATCCTCCTACCTCTGCCTCCCAAGTGCTGGGATTAAAGGCGTGCGCCACCACGCCGGGTGAGATGTCTCCCTTTCAAATGTTACTAGGGGCACCGGAGGTGGGGTTGCCCTTCAGTGACATTTCCTGCCATTTGCCGCCCTCAGCCCTTGGGAGAATGAGGCGCTGTTTCCCTGTCCCCCCCACGTACAGGTGGTCCACATTCCTCTGGCTTTGCAGCTTCTATTGCGTCTTTCGCCTGTGGGGCAGAACGGGACCCCAGCTCTGGATAAAGAAGAGGTCTTGTCTACTGGGGAGCAGGGCTGGGACTTGCGGCACTCCAGAGGATGACCCATACGCCCGGGGCAGGGAAGATGGAGGACAAGGGCTCCCGGCTGTTGAGTAAGATCCCAGGCCTTCATCTTTCTCATCTGTGAGTGCCAGTGGGTGTGTGAACATGATGAAAACTATATAGTTTGGGGAAAACAAAAAATATATATATGGCTTTGACTACATGAAAGCCCTACTAATTAATAGTCATCGATCTGAACATCATGTGGGCCATTTGTTTCTAATTACCATGCTGTCCAAAAACAAACATGTAAATCACGGAAGGTGTCAAATGGTTCTTATTGTAGTTCTATCTGATTATCACTGCAAGCGCTCTCTGCGTTCATAATTACAGCTTGCTATGCCTGATCCTCTGAGGCCGACACGAACCCTGAGGCTTTCTATGGCTAGTGAGGCATCTTGCGCCCTCAAAGATCTGGAGTTGTCAGACATCCATGGACTTCTCTAGGAAATGCCAAACCAATAGAAGTGATCTTCACCAATGTAAAGGTACAAAAATGTCACACTACACTTCTGGCTAGGCCCAGGACAGCTAATGAAAAGGAGAACAATCCAGCAAGTCTCACACACACACACACACACACACACACACACACACAAAGTCAGTCCAGGGCTGGAGAGATGGCTTAGTGGTTAAGCGCTTCCCTGTGAAGCCTAAGGACCCCGGTTCGAGGCTCAATTCCCCAGGACCCACGTTAGCCAGATGCACAAGGGGGCGCACGTGTCTGGAGTTCATTTGCAGTGGCTGAAGGCCACTGGGCTTCGAACAACTAGTGCAAAGAAATGAAGAACACGTTGAGGGTTGTGTCGTTAAATGGACTTTGGACTTTAGTTTTGTTTTTGCTTTTGTAGAGCTGGAGATTGAACCCAGGGCCTTGTGCATGCAAAGCAAACACTCAACCGCTGAGCTATCCCATAGACTGGAAAGTGCTGGGTATGACAGTAATGACATCTGAACCTGGTTGCCTCAGCTTGGCACTTGGCATTTCCTAGGTGCTAGATTATTCATTTATTAATTTGATAAACATATTGAGTACTTAATGAATTGTCAATTATTAAATCCACTTTATTTTAAGATAACCTTGTACGGTTTTAAATGTTTATTTTATTCTCTGTATTAAAATATTCTTTTTTATTATTACTTAAGATTTAGAGCTGGAAAGATGGCTTAGCGGTTAAGGCATTTGCCTCCAAAGCCAAAAGACCCAGGTTTATTTCCCCAGGATCCATGTAAGCCAGATACACAAGGTAGTACATGCATCTGGAGTTAGTTTGCAGCAGCTAGAGGCCCTGGCTTGCCCATTCTCTCTCTCTCTCCCTCTCAAATAATTAAAAATTTTTTTTTTTTAAGATTCAGCAGATATTTATTTGATAGAATAGCTATGGCCCTCCCTGCTGCCCGGGAAAGCAAACCAGCCCCTGTCTCCAGGGAGCCCTGAGGCCAGCTGGGTTATGGCCACAGGTACTGTCTAAGAACAGGGCAGTAAGATCAGCCCCTCCCGCTTAGCTTAGTGTGACCAGACACCCCTCCCCCCAGAAAGTCTTACACAGGACCACCTGGCTTTGCTCAGATCTCCAAAGCCTTTCTCTATGCCCCCCCGACCCCCGCCTCTGGCTTTGGATCTCTACTATGCCTCCTTGCCATAGCACTTCCAACTCTCCTAATAAAAGCTTTAACTCTAAAGGGGCCTTGTTGCAGCTGCCTGTCCTCAAACCAGTCTGTTCTCCTTCCCATTCCTGCTTTTTTTTTTTTTTTTTTTTTTATGAGAGCAAGAGAGAGCATGCGTGGGGGAGGGGGGAGAATTGGCATGGCAGGGCCTCCAGCTACTGCAATAACTCTCCAGACACATGCACCACCTTGTGCGCATGTGCGAACTGCATGTGTGTGTGACCTTACGCTTCTGGCTTAGATGGGATCTAGGGAGTCGAACCTGGGTCCCTAGACTACTCAGACAAGTACCTTAACCGCTAAGCCATCTCTCCAGCTCCCATTCCTGCTTTTGATCAGTGTTACTTTCTACTGAGTGAACAGCTTTTCTTTTTTCCTTAAGAAACAAACATTTTTTATTTGGTTAAATGTGGGCTTTAGCCCTCATTTTATGGCTGCTCTCTTGTATATAATAAAAGCATCTACCTTATCATTATCTAAAGTATATTTATTTGTAAATACCCATAGGTTAAAAACTTTTCATATAACATTTAAAAATGGGCTAGAGAAATGGCTTAGTGGTTAAGGTGCTTGCTTGCAAGCCTAACAGCCCAGGTTTGATTCCCTAGTACTTACATAAAGCTAGATGCACAAAGTGGTGCATGCATCTGGACTTTATTTGCAGTGGCAAGAGTCCCTAGTGCACCCATTCTCTCTGTTTCTCTCTTCCTCCCTTTCTCCCTCCCTCCCTTCCTGATTGCAAATAATAACAAATAGACTTATTAAAATGTTTGTAAGATAATGCTTACAAGGATTTTATTCCTCCTAGTTACAGAAATGTACTTAGTGAAAACAAACAATTATAGACTCTCAATAACCTCCATATGCTTTGTATATTTCCAATATGCATCTAGCATGCCAGCTAAATAAAATCAAAAACGTTTTTCAAAGATGCTCAGTGGTTAAGGCACTTTCTTGCAAAGCCTAACAGCCCAGGTTTGATTGCCCAGTACCCATGTAAAGCCAGATGCACAAAGTGGCACATGTGTCTGGAGTTTGTTTGCAGTGGCAAGGGACCCTGGGGTGGCCATTCTGTCTTTGTCTCTCTCTGCTTGCAAATAAATAGAAAAAAATGATACTGCTATTGACTGAATGTTGGTATTACCCCAAAATTCACATACTGAAATCTTAACCTCCAAGTTAAGAGGTGGGTCTGAGGCCGGACAAAAAAAAAAAAAAAAAAAAAGAGGTGGGTCTTTGGAAAGGCTCCAACTTCATGCAAGAGATTAGTGTCCTTATGAAATATGGCCAACAAAGCTACATGCCTCTTCCATTATGTGCAGACACAACAAATCCCTATTAAACGATCAATGGGTTGGCATTTTGTCATGGATGTCCCAACCTGCAGAGCTATAGGCAGTATGTTTTTATTACTTGTAAATCACAGGTTTTTTTTTACAGCCTAAAAGACTAAGATAGATACCATAAGATATTTTGAAATCATGAAGGTTTCACATTATATCCTAAAATCGCTTCCCAATCTTTAAGTCGTGACTCATAGGGAATTACATTTGCATGCAATTACTTGGCACACTGAGGTAACCGGATTCCTGCCTCGAGCCACCACCTACTGGACCGAGGCTTTAGTAATCAGACCCTCAGGTTAAGCAAGACAGCTGTACTTCAGTTGGAAGGTTCTGGCCTGGAAAACCGGTTCTGGAAGTGTGACTGCTCCAGAACCAGCATGGGAGTTGATTTCTAAATAAACATTCATTCATTGTGACCGCCTTTATCGGGTCCTGCCTGCGTGTCCCTGCATGTGGACAGGGGCACCTGACAGGACCTGTCCCCTGTCCTATCAAGTCCATAGGTAAACAGCCGGATCACAAGTGTGAGAGCACTGTGTTTGGCAAAGTAACAGTACAACGAACACATTGCTATTGGAATGTGCTCTTTTTTTTTAATTTTTTTTTGTTTAATTATTTGAGAGCGACAGAGAGAGAGAGAGAGAAAGAGAATGGGCGCGCCAGGGCTTCCAGCCACTGCAAACGAACTCCAGATGCGTGCGCCCCCTTGTGCATCTGGCTAACGTGGGTCCTGGGGAATCGAGCCTCGAACCGGGGTTCTTAGGCTTCACAGGCAAGCGCTTAACCGCTACGCCATCTCTCCAGCCCTGGAATGTACTCTTGTTAGGGGCTTTGCATGTGGTAATGAAAATGTTAATATCAATCCCCACACTAGCCTGCCTAGCAGGTGTGGTTGTCCTGAGGGTGGTGATCTGGGCTTAGAGGGTTCACCAATGTCCTCCAAACCTCAGTCAGGGGAAACAGCCCACACCGGGGCCCAGTCCTTGTCTACTTTCTTCACGATCATATTCCTAATCAGAGGCTCTCAGAGGTGGGAGACCAATTACTCCAGGCAGGTGGATAATTGGACCCCAGTTCAGTATTCATCAGTTTACTATGTATTCTGCATAAACGCTGGACAGAGGAACAGTGGCCGAGGCAGCCCTCTGGTATTGCTTCATGTCCTCCGGCAGCTCAACAGTGACCCAAAGGGTTGTCCTGCTTGGCAAACAAGCACACATACACTGTCACCAACAGCAGTAAACTCACCTAGCATTTTCTTAGTCCTGCCTTCTGTAGAAGGGAATTACCTGTGGTTGGTCCTTATCTCCTTCTCCATCCTCCCTCTGAATATCTTATTAAGGTCAATCGTCCATCCCTAAGCAATAGTGTGTGTGTGTGTGTGTGTGTGTGTGTGTGTGTGTGTGTTGTGCTTGTACACGTATGTGCATCTGTGGGCGTATATATGTGTGTGCAGGAGCACAGGCACATGTGTGCATGGGCATTTGGGGGTCAGAGACATCAGGTGACTCCTTCAATCCCTCTCCACTTTATTTATTTTATTTTATTTTTATTTATTTGAGAGTGACAGACATAGAAAGAAAGAGGCAGAGAGAGGGAGTGAATGGGCGTGCCAGGGCCTCCAGCCACTGCAAATGAACCCCAGATGCGTGCGCCCCCTTGTGCATCTGGCTAACGTGGGTCCTGGAGAATCGAGCCTTGAACCGGGGCCCTCAGGTTTCACAGGCAAGCGTTTAACCGCTAAGCCATCTCTCCAGCCCTTTTTGTTTATTTTTATTCATTTACTTGAGAGTGACAGACAGGGAGAGAAAGAGGCAGAGAGAGAGAGAGAATGGGCACACCAGGGCCTCTAGCCACTGCAAAGGAACTCCAGACACGTGCACCCCCTTGTGCATCTGGCTAACATGAGTCCTGGGGAATTGAGCCTCGAAATGGGGTCCTTAGGCTTCACAGGCAAGTGCTTAACCACTAAGCCATCTCTCCAGCCCTCCACTTTATTTTTAAGACAGGTTCTCTCACTGAACCTGGAGGCCATCAACTTGCCTAGACTAGCCAGTCCACAGGCCTCAGGGAGCCTCCTGTCTCCACCTCCTCCTCTCTGGGATTACAGGTATGTAGTACCACACCCAGCTCTTACCTATGTGCTGGGGATACAAACTCAGGTGGTCATGTTGGCACAGCAGGTACTTTGCTCACTGAACCATCTCTCCAGCCCCTAAACGTATCTTTTTATGTGAAAATAGTGCTTAAGCTTAAGGTTGCCGGATTTTGCAAATACGAATACAGAACACCCACCTAAATTTGAATTTTAGATAAATGATGAATCATTTTAAGTGGATCCTGCTGCAATGACTGGGACATCTTTATATTCCAGAACTGTTCCTTGATTGTGCAAGATTAAAATTAAATGGGTGATTTGTATTTTAACCAGGAACGCTGGGCAAGCCCAGTTTTCTACCATCTGTTGCCCATTTGGAACCTCTGTGACATCAATGCCCCAGGAAGACTGCCCGGAAGCCTCATGGCTTTTCCTCGGTCTGCTTTGGCCTCTCCCCAGTGTGAGTTTCGAGAAGGGGAAGAGAGAACAGACCCAAGATCTGAGCCGCATCCCTAACTGCCAGCTTTGTGTTTCTCGGGTGGCATGCTTATTTTCTGGGTGACAAGGCAAGGAGAGTTACACAGACAATAAAAAGATGCGTCTTGAGCCAGGCATGGTGGCGCACGCCTTTAATCCCAGCACTCGGGAGGCAGAGGTAGGAGGATCACTGAGAATTTGAGGCCACTCTGAGACTGCATAGTGAATTCCAGGTCAGCCTGAGCTAGAGTGAAACCCTACCTCGAAAAAAATAAGTAAATAAAATTTTATTTAAAAGATGTGCCTACTTGGAGCATGAATTTTACTAGAAGATTTTAGGAAGGAAAGTTTTGCATTTTTGGATTTTTACAAGAATTTGTCACAGGAATAGGCTATAGACTTCTAGGTTTTCCTCTTAGCCAATGGACTGCTTTTTTTTTTTTTTTTTTTTTTTTAATTTTCATGAAAACAAGCAGGCCAGAATGTTTTTGGGCACAGTGAGGGACCACAAGCTCTGGCACTTGGGAAGGAAGCAGGATCCCACAGAATTAGCACCGCGGGCAGAAAACGTCACCCAGCACAGCTGGCGCTCCTCCTCATGCCAGGAAGTGCTGCTTCTTGATGAATCCACAAACGCTTTTTAACTCCCACTTCTGGCTGCAAAATTTAAAAAAATAATAAGAAACTACCAGCTCCCATAAACTAGAGCAGCTTCTGACTGGAATTGCTTTAAAATGTGATAAATCAAATATTTCATTTAGAAAAACAAGATTATATGTAACTCCATGTTCTGTTCTAGTGAATATCCACATAGCATAAAGCCAACCAGAACAATGAAGTTTTTTTAAAAAAAATTTTTTTTTAATTTATTTGAGAGAGAGGCAAGCAGATAGAGAGAGAGAATCGGTGTGCCACGGCCTTTAGCCACTGCAAACCAACTCCAGACACATGCATCCCCTTGTGCACCTGGCTTATGTGGGTCCTGGGGAATTGAACCGAGGTCCTTAGGCTTCGTAGGCAAAAGCCTTAACCGCAACGCTGTTTCACCAGCCCAACAATGAAGTTTTTAAAATCTTTTTATTTTATTTAATAGAGAAAGAGAGAGGCAGATAGAGACAGAATGGGCACACCAGGGCCTTCAGCCACTACAAATGAACTCCAGGCACATGCACCGCCTTGTGCACCTGGGGAATCGAACCTGGGTCCTTTGGCTTTGCAGGCAAGCACCTTAACCTCTAAGCTATCTCTCCAGCCCAAACAATGAATTTTTTAATCCATAGGTGTGTTTCCTCTTTACATTTCCAATCTGCATGATTGCGTGTCGGTGCACACATCCTTCCAATGACCTTGAGCTCTCTGATGTAACAACTCCCTAATTTTCCTCTGCGGAGACCTAGGTCTGTCTGCACATAGGCGGTGCCTCTATTTTGCCTCAGCCAATAAAATCCACCTGCATCAAAGCAACATGAGTCACTAAAGACCACAGAACCCCATGTCACCAATTATTAGGTTATCCATAAGTAGCTCAAGAGAGGTTCTGGTAGCCAGCCTCGGCTCACAGTACCAAAAAGCACAGAGTGTGTGTGTATGTGTTTAAGGCACATGGTTGATCTTTGTGGAAGATGCAAATGAGCCCAAAGCTGATTCCATATTAGATGAGCTTTCTCTGAGGGTACATCTAGAACTGCCTTGAAGGGTGAAACATGCAGAATAGGAGGACATCTGGTAAATCACTATCCAGTAGCTTTGTCCAAATCTATTTCCGGTCCCAGAAAAGAGACAGACCATCTGAGAAGACGTTCCCACTGAACAAGCCCTCTGAACGAGAAGTTAGGCTGAGAGCCTCTGAGGTCATCACCAGCAAGGGATGCACATCCACACACCACCGAGCATGGCTCCACAAAGCAGTCCCAGCAAAGGTGAAGGGCACTGCTTTCCACAGGCAGCCATGCATGCTCCTAAACTTAGGTCCTGTCCTTGGGCATACAATTCAAGCCTGCTGGCTATACCTCACAGACTTAGAGTCCCCGCTGCCCCTTTGTTGAGACAGGTGAGACTACATCTTCCAGACACATCCATCACACCTGTGATACCTCCTCTGACTTAATTTCCATTGAAAAGCCAAACAAGGGCTGGGGAGATTGCACAGTGGTTAAAGGCGCTTTCTTGCAAAGCCAACTGCCTCAGGTTTGATTCCCCAGTACCTACGTAAAGCCAGAGGCACAGAGTGTCTGGAATTCATTGGCAGCAGCATTTCCAGCAAGATGCCCTGGTACCATGACCACACACTCATTCTCCCCCACCCTTTCTCTCAAGTAAATAAATAAAATATTTAAAAAACGCAGACGGGGGATTGACCAACAAGTGGATGGTACCCTGGAACTTACATATTTGTTCAAACATCAAATAAAATTGTACTTGGTAGCTAGTTTGCAGAAGAATCATGTAAGGAGATGAGTATGTTTAATCATGAACTGGGAAAAGATGTAAATCCTGAAATAATGGTATCCCTTTTCACATGGACTAGATTTTCCTTATCATGATCAAAAATATGTTAAAATGCATACATTTATATTTTTGTAGCATGGTAGCAACTCTTGCCTAGCATTGAGAGACCCTAAGCTCAATCACCAGTACCACAAAAACAAAACAAAACCTCCAGGAGTAAAACTTCATAACATACAATAAAGATTTTTTTAAACTTAATTTTTATTTTTTATTTATTTGAGAGTGACAGACACAGAGAGAAAGACAGATAGAGGGAGAGAGAGAGAATGGGCGCGCCAGGGCTTCCAGCCTCTGCAAACGAACTCCAGACGCGTGCACCCCCTTGTGCATCTGGCTAACGTGGGACCTGGGGAACCGAGCCTCGAACCGGGGTCCTTAGGCTTCACAGGCGAGTGCTTAACCGCTAAGCCATCTCTCCAGCCCAAAGATTTTTTTAAAAAGAAAAACTAGGCAATATTTTCATTACTTAAAATTGGAATAGCCAAGCCACCAAGACCATATGTACGAGCAAGATACTTAAGTTTGACTTTTTGACTTTTTCAGAGAAGCCTTCACTCACTCTCAGGGGCGTACCACGTCTCTCTCATCTATGACTGTTCATGCTTAGGTCATGGTAAAGCCTTTTCTAATAAACTCCAACTCTGCTTTGAAAAACTGAATTGGTAAACTTTAATTATTTATTTCAATTCTTTTTTTCTTTTTGGACATAGAAATTAGCCATCAGATTTGCTAGTCCATATATGACTGTCAAAAAGATTCACACGGAGGCTGGTGAGATGGCATAGCAGTTAAGGTTTTGCCTGTGAAACCTAAGGATCCAAGTTTGACTCCCCAGTACCCACATAAGCCAGATGCACAAGGTAACACATGGATTTGGAGTTCGTCTACAGTGGCTAGAGGCCCTGGTGCACTCATTCTCTCTCTCTCTCTCTCTATCTCAAATAAATAAATAAAATATTATAAAATTTAAAAAATTCACAGTTAACATATTCACGTCTAAATCAGGACTTCTCGAGATGAAATGATAAACCACATGTACTGAATTCATACGACCCTCTGTTGTTCTCATCCCCTCCTCTCATGTACTGCTTTTTTCTCTTCCTAAAAAATTGTTTTATTTGCAAGCAGAAAGAGAAGAGAGACAGACAGAGAGAATGGGCATGTGGAAAGAGCTCCAGATGCATGTGCCACATTTGTGTCTGGCTTTACATGGATACTGGGGAATCTAACCCAGGTCATTAGGCTTTGCAGGCAAGCACCTTAACTGTTGAACCATCTCCCCAAACCCCTGGCTTACTGCTTTTCTGCCCCCTACTCTGAGGACATTTGATTTTGGATCCCTTGCTTATGTTTGCCCAGCCTGGCCTGACTCTTTACAACACATGAAAACACATGAAATCCAAATCATTCTCTAAAAACACGAGCTTGCTTCTCTCTCAGGAACAAGTCCAACGTCAGAACACAGTACACTGCTCAGTGCAAGGTCAATGGACTGATACGCAGCGTATCTAGATTCTATAGAGATTCTTACAGGGGCTCTGTGGTTAAAGACAAAGCCTACCAGCCAGGTTAAATTTCCTAGTACCCGTGTAAGGCTGGATGCATTGATTAGGGAACACATGCACACAAATAAATTTTTAAAAAATTAAATCTTTTCAAAAATGAGGTAATACTGGAAGAACAGTAGTCCTCAATCTCAGACCCTCACATTCCACTGGTGACTTCCTCAGTTGGGCACACCCTCTTGTGTATGTTCATTTCATCACACAGCCACTTCCCTGGTCTTCAGTCACAACAGAAACCAGGAAACCATTCTGGGCTATTCTGGTGAAAATTTGAAAATACTAAGTGCAGAGAGAATTGTGTTGGCTTTGGAACTTTCAAAGGGTGTGTGTATTCTGGAAGTTCAGGGAAGTCCTTGGACTCCAAACCCTGAGTCTGTGTTCTTATTTAACCAAAGAATTGGGCAAACCAAACTGAGAAGGATAGTTATTACATCACTATATTTATTTAGGGAAGTATAAAACTAAAGGAAGGGAAATGGATACTTCATGTGGTCTGAGAGCACATCTGATGGGTCTGGAAGAAATGTGAAAAGAGATTTAGAGAGGAAAGAAAAGAAAGTGCAGAGAGCTCCTGCCATTTGGCACCAGGCTGGGTGAGGAGGAAGCCAGAGTCACATGTATCCAAGCAGGTCAGGAGAATCTTGCAGAGAGAAAAAAAAGCAAGATAGGAAGAAGATGGGAGCCTTCATACTCAGGGGCAAAGACCCAACTGGTTTGTAGATTTGGAAGGTGAACCCCAGGGCCCACCCACCTAGGTCAGCTCACGTGGGCCATCTATCTAGGTAGCATACTAGACTGTGGACAGCAGGGGGCGCTGTCGATCAGTCTTGATCAGACATGAGTTCCATTTCTGATTAGGAGTTTCATGCTTGTGTCAGGAGGAGGTGGCATGTGGTGTGGCATCTCCTGGTTCTCTCTGGGCCTCAATTTCTAACTAAAACTGCCTAAAAGAAGCTAGCTTTATTCTATCCTTCGAAAGTATGTAACTTGTTTTGGTATTACAGGATTCATAGTTAAGGGACAGTCTTAAACATGGTAAAGCTTATGAGACCTTTAAAGTTGGACTAAATGCAATATACATTGTGACATGATTATCATTTATGGAGCCAGGGGCAGAGTGTGGTGGTTTGAATGTTAACGTGTGTGCCCCATAGACTCAGGTGTGTTATCAAGCTTGTAACTTGGGTCTCTAGCTGCCTGGCTGAAGGAGGTGTCACTGGGGGCAGATCCTGAGATCCAGAACAAAGGTGTGTTTGGAGGCTGATCTGAATTCCAGCCCAAATGTGTGGAGAGCAGTCTGAGCTCTGGTGTGTTTTGGTGTTTGCTAGCTAGTGATGGTTTCTACCTCGCTTGAATTTATGAATGGGATCCAGCTTCTTTCACCATGATGGAACTTCCCCTGGATCTGTAAAAGCTTGAAATAAATCCCTAAACTGTGTTTGGTTGGATGTTTGTCCCAGCAACATGGAAGCTACTTACTATAGGGATTCATTCTATGTTTTGAAATGTACTTTTGTTAAATTTAGTAAAATTGCTGCCATTATTTCAACTACTTTTTCAGTATGTTCCTCTTTTTCCATTCTTGGATTTTTGTTTACAGACCCCTAAGACTCTGCTCATTCTGTTTACAGTTGACTTTATGTTGTTCAAATTGAAGAACTTCTATTACACTGTCTTCATGTTCAAGGATTCTTTTGGCCTCTCCATTTCTTTCTGTCTACCTATCTACCTACCTATCTATCTATCTATTTATCCAGCTATCTGTCATCTCTCTAGCTATCATCTATTTCTCTGCTAAAGCTTTCTATTGACTTGCTTCTTTTTTTCTTTTTCTTTTTCTTTACTTTTATTTATCTATTTGAGAGCGACAGACAGAGAGAAAAAGAGGCAGTTAGAGACAGAGACAGAGATTGGGCACCCCAGGGCCTCCAGCCACTGCAAATGAACTCCAGATGCGTGCACCCCCTTGTGCATCTGGCTAATGTGGGACCCGGGGAACCGAGCCTCGAACCAGGGTCCTTAGGCTTCACAGGCAAGCGCTTAACCACTAAGCCATCTCTCCAGCCCTATTTGCTTCTTTTTTTTTTCTAATTATTCCAAGTGTATTCATAATTGCTCACAAAAGTACTTTTCTTAAGATCTAGGAGGGAAGGAAGGACCACTTCTCAACAGCCAGCCAAGGGAGAAAGAAACCAAGTACATCACTTGGCCTTTGATAACAGGGGTCAAGTAAGCCTGTGGTTTTATCTGTGGGGTTGAACATAGAGTTGTTATTGTCTAGAATTTTTCTTTGTTCCATTGCCTTTCCCTAGCCTTATCCTATGGCTACAGAGAAGTAGAATCTGAGCAGGAGAGATGGGAATTGTTTCAATGTTTCTGAGACTAATTGTATCCATCCTGGAATATATGAGGCGAAAAGAAAGTGTAAAGAACTCCACCCCTGTGTCCTTCTCTAAGCAGAGATACCTCAAGCCCATCCGCCCTTTTGCTCTACCTTTTAGACCTTTTTGCTTGTGTTTTATATGTCAGAGTTGCAGGGAAGCTTAGGAGGAGGAATAAGTACAGTTGCATCCACTCAATCTTATCCAGAACCAGAAATCTATGATCACCTTTTTTTGGCAGCAGCTTTTCTTACATAAACCGAGTAGGTGCGATTTCACAACCAGTGTATGTCTCAAAGGCTAGTATGCACGAACTAGAAACTCATTTACAGAGACACACTATCTCCCAAGAGGATGTTTCCAGGGACATGGCAACCAATGAGCCATATGTTGTTTATTTGTTAATCACTTGCCAACTCTGGCTATATTGATAATATCACTTCTGAGTTTCACAGCAGCCTGTGTGTCTCAGCTGTGATGGTTTGCTTCCTTGCTATTCACTATTTATCTCAGGAATGTCAATTCTTTGTGCTTATCACCATCTGTTATAGAGAAATAACACCCTAATTTCACAAACTGCATCCATGTTACCCTCCCTCTTGTCCTCTGTACCTCCATATCACAGATTTTCAGCTTCCTTACCTGGACTGTCCCTTTCACCTGCTCTCTGGTTGAATGGCCTCAGTGTAGGCTAAGCAGTAAGCTATGCACTTGGTGTATACATGTTTGATTTTTGGTTTTGGCACTTCCAGTGTCCTCACAACAGCAGTCCAAAACCTGACAGAGTTTGCAATCAGCCCATGGCTGGAAAAAGGAGATTTTAAGTCATACTACCTTAAAATATAAAACAGTACTGGAGAGGTTGTTTAAGGTTAAGGCACTTGCTGAGAAGCCTAAGGACCCAGGTTTGATTCCCCAGTACCTACGTAGGCCAGATGCACAAGGTGGCACATGCATCTAGAGTTCAGTTGCAGTGGCTAGAGGCTCTGGTGTGTCCATTCTCTCTCTCTCTCTCTTTCTCTCTCATTCTCTCTCCCCACTCTTTCTCTTTCTCTCAAATAAATAAAATATCTTTAAAATATAAACATAAGATAAGGGCTGTAGAGATGGCTTAGAAGTGAAGGTGCTTGCCTGTGAAGCTTAAGGACCCAGGTTTGGCTCCCAGAACCCATGTAAGCCAGATGCATATGGTGACTGAAGCATGTGTCTGGAATTCATATGCATTGGCTAGAAGCCCTGGTGTACCCATTCTCTCTCTCTCTTTCTCTCTCTCTCTCTCTCTCTCTCTCTCTCTCTCTCTCTCTCCCTCTCTCTCTCCCTCTCTCTCTCTCTCAAATAAATAAATAAATAAAATATTTAATTTTTTTTCCAAATACAAACCCAGTCAGTGGCTTTTCCTATTTTGATCATCTTCTGTCATATTTGGCCAACATGACACAATCTATCTGAATATTTGAAAACATTTTTACTTGCCTTTTAAGGCTGATTCCACATTCTTTTCCTCCTGCCTTACTGGTCCCTCCTACACAGCTTCTTTTGTTAGTTGCTTCCTTTTCTCATGAACTTTTCTCTTTCAGTACAGGCTTCTTGGTCTTCTCTAGTCTTATGGCTTTAAAGATCAACTATGAATGAATGAACTCAAAATTTATATCCTTGGCTCAGATCTGTCTCCCAGATTGCAGAGCCATGTATCTAATATCTTAGCATTTCCAGCTAAGAGTCTTTTAGACTTATCGACCTCAACAGGTCCACATCCACATGAACTCCTCTTTTCTTCCAAACATGCCTTATCCATAACTTTCCCCAGCATAATAGATGGTCCCATGACCCTTCCAAATTCCCAGTCCAAATTTCTTAGAATTGTCCTTGGTCTTCTTCCCTACACAGCCCCATTTGCAACGTGTGGGTAGAAATGCTGGTTCTACCTCAAACATGTGTCCTAGCTCTTCTCACCACGCCCACTGCTACCACAACATGGCCTGAGCCACCACTGTCCACTGTCCCTCACCTGTCCACTGCAGCAGCTTCCTTCCAGGTCTCCCTTCCTCTTCCATTGTTACCTTTCCCAAAACTCCTTCTTAACATCGTAATCATAGCAATATTTTAGAAACAGAAGTTATGTCATTCTCCACCCAAAACCTTTTGATAGTGTGTGCATAGTCCATGGCGTGTATATGTATGCGTGTGGTGTATGCAAGTGTGTGCAGATGTGTTTGCCCAGGCACATGTGTGTGGGGACCAAAAGAGAATATCAGTGCCTTCTCTCATTTTCCCACCTTCTTTCCTTGACACAGGGGCTCTCAATGAACCTGGAGTTTACTGGTCTTTGGCTAGACTGGCTGGCCAGTGAGCCCCAGAAATCGTTTTTCCTCCACTCTCACCCAGTCTGGAGTCACAGGAATGTGTGGCCATGTCCAGCTTTTCCCATGGGTGCAAGTGCTCTTACCCATGGAGCCATTTCCCCAGACGTCTACTCAGAGTCTTTTAGTGGCCTCCATTTCACCCAGGGTAGAAGCCAAGACCCTTATAAAAGCTGTTAAGAGCTGGAGAGATGGCTCAGCAGTTAAGGCACTTGCCTGCAATGCCTAATAATCTAGGTTCAATTCCCCAGTACCCACGTAAAGCCGGATGCACAAAATGACACATGCATTTAGAGTTAACCTGCAGTGGCTAGAGACCCTGGTGTGCTTGCTCACTCATTCTCTCTCTCTCTTTGCAAATAAATAAATAAAAGCTGTTTTGACCCCCTCATGGCCTGCCCTACTCTCTGTATGATTCCTCTCTTACTCTTTCCCTCACTCACTTTTTAGCCACAATAGTCTTCTTCTGGATCTCAAGTAATTGATAAACTCACACCAGGGCCTTTACACTGGCTGTTCCTCTTCTGAAGTTCTTACCCTAAATGTATGCTTAGTTCAAATCTGACTCTGGGCTGAAATGATTTTCCCAGTGTACCCTATTCTGACCATACTACTTAATACTACAGTCCTATGTAATTAATTTGTTCATTGTGTTTATTATTTATTACCTGTTTCTTCTATTAGAAAATAAGCTCTATGAAAGCAAGGACATTCTGCTTTCCATACTGAAGAGTCTGAAGCCCTAAAAAGATATTTCCTGGGCTGAGAGTTGGCTTAGCAGTTAAGATGCTTGCCTACGAAGCCCAAGGACCCAAGTTTGACTCTCCAGATCCCAGGTAAGCAAGATGCACAAAGGTGAGGCACATGCAAGGTTGTACGTGCGCACTAGGTGGTGAAAGTGTCTGGAGTTTGATTTCAGTGGCTGAGGCCCTGGGACACTAATTCTCTCTCTCTCCCTCTGTCTCTCTTTTAAAAAATAAAAATAATTTTTTTCTTTTCTTTCTTTTTCTTTTTCTTTTTCTTTTCTTTTTTTCTTTTTTTTTTTTTTTTTTTTTTTTTGGTTTTTCAAGGTAGGGTCTCACTCTATCCCAGCTGACCTGGAATTCGCTGGGTAGTCTCAGAGTGGCCTTGAACTCATGGCAATCCTCCTACCTCTGCCTCCCAAGTGCTGGGATTAAAGTCATGTGCCACCACGCCTGGCTCAAAAAGTAAATAAACAAATTCTAAAAATTAAAAAAAAAGATGTTCCCTGGGCACTTAGGAAACATTGTTTAAATGCAGGAATTCATATCATTACAGTAATGTCTCAAGTATTCAAAGAATATTCATTTAGAAATCCAGTTATTTAAAAAAGAACATTACAGGAATGAGATCATGTGGCAAACAAATTTAAAAGGTTTTTGTGAAACTAATGTCAAGGCTCCAAATACTAAAACTCTAAATGCATGCACTTTACTTAGAGGAGAAATAAATACTTGGAGTACAAAATATGTAAGTTCATATTATACATATACTAATAAACTCATATACATAAACACATATACAGTTTGTGGTGGTTTGGATATAAAATGCTCCCACAGGCTCATGTGTTTGAACACTTGGTCCCCAGCTGTTTGGGAAGGCTGTGGAACCTCTAGGAGGTACAGCCTTGCTGGAGGAAGTGTGTCACTGGGTGGTGGTGGGGTCTTGAGGTGTTACAGCCTGGTCCTGTTTGCTATTATCTCTCACTCTAGTTCCTCCCACCTGATGTCATGATGTAACACTGCTTTCTCCTCCTGCCATGCTTTTCTGGTCAGGACAGGCTCTATACTCTGGAAATGTAAGCTAAAATAAACCCTTTTCTTCCATACACTTTACCAGAAAGCATACATCTCTAACAAATGCAATCACCTGGATTCAAAGTCCAAAAGATGAGAAGCAACATACTATGTTTGGTTAAGGGGAGAAAACAGGCCAGAACCCAAAAGGGCAGTGAGCAAGCAGTAATAAGCTTCTTCGTGGCCGGGAAGAGACAGAGGAGCACAGCAAAGGCTGGCAGACCAGACAGTGAGTGAATTGGGCACTGGGGCATTTGATACTAAGAGAACCCACATACTTCAAAACCATGATATTATAGCAAAGGGTATGACTTAGATTCAAGAGACAGAGCCTCACCATTAAGTAAAAGAAAACTAACGCTCCTACCAGATTTATTGAGTAGTGCTAAGCTTCACTGATTCCATGGTTGTTATTGTTTTGAGGCAGGGTCTCACTCTAACCCAGACTGACCTGGAACTCACTCTGTAGATCAAGTTGGCCTCAAACTACAGTGATCCTCCTACCTCAGCCTCCCAAGCTGTGATGTGTGTACCACTATGGCCAGCATTGTGGGTTTTTTAAAAATTATATTTATTTATTTGTATGTGTGTGAGTGTGTGTGTGTGTGTGTGTGTGTGTGTGTGTGTGTGTGTATGGGCATGCATGTGCATAGTGCATACGTGGAGGTCAAAGGATGACCTTGAGGTGTCAGCTCTTCTTCCACTTTGCCTTCTTTGAGACAGGGCCTCTTGCCACTGAAAGGAAATGCCAGTCTAGCTGACCTGTGAGCTTCATACTCTCCCTACCTGTGTCCCGCTGTTGTAGACACTGTGGGATCATAGATGCATTCACCCCTTCTGGTCTGACGTGATGGAGGTGCTGCAGAGAATGGAACTGGCATAGGCAGCTTCGCAATTATCCTTTTTTTGTGGGGGGGGGGGGAGCTGGGTATGGTGGCACATGCATGTATGAGCGAGAGAGAAAGAATTGGCACAAAAGGGCCTCTAGCGACTACAATCAAACTCCAGATGTGTGCACCAACTTGTGCACATGTGTGACTTGTGCACTTGTGTCACCTTGTGTGTCTGGCTCACGTGGGATCTGGAGAGCTGAACATGGGTCATTAGGCTTCACAGGCAAGCGCCTTAACTGCTAAGCCATCTCTCCAGCCCTGCAATTGTCTTTAAACACTGAGCAATCGCCTCAGCCCCTCAATGATTTTTTTTTTTTTTTTTGAGTAAGCGTGAATAAAATTAACTTCTCTACAGTGCTGGGTGACTACAGACTGACTGCAAATAACCACATTGTTGATCTTTCATTGCTTTATTGTTTTGTATATAAAAAATAATCCTATGGTTCCAAGCAGAGTGCATGCTGATCAACTCTGAAATTCAACAGGTTTTTAGAATTCGATATCCCGTGAAGTTCTTATAATCCAGAGCTACATATAGAAAATGCTTGCTTGGGGCTGGAGAGATGGCTTAGCGGTTAAGTGCTTGCCTGTGAAGCCTAAGGACCACGGTTCAAGGCTCGGTTCCCCAGGTCCCACGTTAGCCAGATGCACAAGGGGGCGCACGCGTCTGGAGTTCGTTGGCAGAGGCTGGAAGCCCTGGCGCGCCCATTCTCTCTCTGTCTCCCTCTATCTGTCTTTCTCTCTGTGCCTGTCGCTCTCAAATAAATAAAAAATAAATTTAAAAAAATTAAAAAAAAAAAAAGAAAATGCTTGCTTGGCTAAGTGCTTGGGAAATGGCATGGCCTGAGCAGGTACATGAGGGCTAGGCTTAGGGTTAGGTTAGAAGGTACATATTAGTAATGTGTGACTCAAAGGAGCCACCAGGCCCTTTCTGTGACTTTCGATCTGATCTTATTTGAATTGACGCTGTAAAAGCTAGACACTAGCTAGGCAGCAAGGTGACAGGACCCCAAAGTGAATAGCTTTCTCTTGGATAAATGCGGGAATTGTCCTGGGGCCTGTAGGGGAAAATCTAGTTTATTACACTTTACTACAGGTCAGAAACATCAGAAGGATCTAGAGTTTCCTCTCTGTCACGTACAAAGTCCTTCTACTCGCTTTTGAGAAAGCCCTTCCTAGAGAATCAGGATTCTGAGAAGACTGTCCTTTTCCAGAGATCTTGAGTGCAGACACCTGGTGTCAGGACTAGATGAGCTAAACCAGCCGCTCATCCATGGGGCTCATAAAAATTCTAACCCGAGTCTTGAGGTGAGCTTCTCAAACCCCTTCTTGCCTCCCTGGATGAGCGCTCTGCCTTGCACCTTCCTGTTAAGTTTGGGGCTTCCCAAATACCATCTTGCCTCCTTTTTGTTGCTGGTAGAAAGCTCATGAATAAAAGTAGATTGTTGGAGGAAAGGGTTTATTTTGGCTTACAGACTCAAGGGGAAGATGGCAGGGAAAACATGACATGAGCAGAGGGTGGACATCACCTCCTGGCTAACATCAAGTGGACCACAACAGCAGGAAAGTGTGCCAAACCCTGGCAAGGGGAAGCTGGCTGTAACACTCATAAGCCCGCCCCCAACAACACATCATCTCCAGGAGGCTCCCGTTCCCAAATTGCCACTAGCCGGGGACTTATCATTCAGAACACATGAGTTCATGGGAAACACCTGAATCAAGCCACCACCTTCTGCCCCTGGCTCCAGTAAATTCACAACCATCCATGGCTATAAAATGCAATGCATTTATTTCAACTTTAAAAGTCCTCATGGTTTTTATCAATTCCAATGATGTTCAAACATCCCCATAGTCCAATGTCTCTTAACTGTCAGCCTATTAAAAACAAACAAATAAAAAACCCAAAACGGTACAGAATAATAATTCACACTGCAAAAGATAGCACTGGACACAGCAAAGAAAGACTGAACCAATACAAGATTTAAAACAACACAATAGGGCTGCAGAGATGGCTTAGTGGTTAAGCACTTGCCTGTGAAGCCTAAGGTCCCCAGTTTGTGGCTCGATTCCCCAGGACCCACGTTAGCTGGAGGCACATGCATCTGGAGTTCATTTGCAGTGGCTGGAGGCCCTGGCACACCATTTCTCCCTCTCTCTCTCTCTCTCTCTCTCTCTCCCTCTCCCTCTCTGCCTCTTTCTCTGTCTGTCACTTTCAAATAAATAAATAAATAATTTTTAAAAAAAACAACAGGGCAAACATTAAATTCTGTAGCTCCAAGGTTGACAACTCTAACAAGAAACAAATCTCTGAAGTTCAAATTCCACCCTTCCAGCTGGGCTCCTCACAGCTTGGAGAACTGTGCATCCCAAGCCAGCAGCTCTTTTTGGTTGGCCATCTTGCAGCCCTGGCATTTCAAAAAGTTCTACAGGCTCTACTGTAATTCATAGTCCATGCTCATTGCTTCACTGATCTCCAAACAAGGACTTCCAACACCTGTTTCACATTGCCCATGGCCATTTCCAGAAAACATAACCACATTGCAAATACAATGACCCTCTCTTTCCTGCACTTGCTATACTGCATAGTAGCAGGTGGGCTACCAACATTTTTAATCCAATGGGGAATAAAGCCGACCTTCAAGAGCAGGAAAACTCCTTCAGTATTCAGGCCCCTGACTTTCAAAAGAATCATCATTCTTACTGCGGCCTCAATTCAGAACAGCTGGCCCAATCTCAATGGTTGTAATCTCTAAAACGACTGCAACTGAACTGAACTGTTGTCTTTAGCCCCAAGCTTTCATAGTTTTCTGAGCCATATCCATCTGCTCACCAGTCTACTTCTACACAATACAACCCTATACACATTCTCAGGACATAGGAGTAACTTAGTAAGCCTCTCACACAAACTGCCTTTAGACCAGTCCTGACAAAATTCTTTCTTCCCCTCCTAAGCCAAACCTCACTGACCTTAGTTATTACTCATGCAGGTTTTCTCAGCTCTGACCAGGATGGTTCATCAAACTCTGTCTTCATCAGTACAAGGCATCTCTTAGAACAAGTTTTCAAATCCTTCCACATTCCTGCCTATGGTGGTTTGACTCAGGTGTTCCCCACAAACTTAGGTACTCTGAGTGCTAGGTTCCCAGCTGATGGGAATTTTGGAATTAATGCCTCCTGGAGGGAGTGTATTGGTGGGGGCAGGCTTATGGGTATTATAACCAGTTTCCCCATGCCAGTGTTTGGCACATTCTCTTGTTGCTATGGTCTACCTTATGTTGGCCAGGGGATGATGTCCACCATTTGCTCATACCATTGTTTTCCCCTGCCATCATGAAGCTTCCCCCTTGAGCCTAAAAGCCAAAATAAACCTCCTTTTTCTCCCACAAGCTGCTCTTGTTTGGGTGATTTTTACCAGCAATATGAACCTGATGGCAACACTCTCAGAAATCAGTTCCAAAAGCTAAAATCCATATGGTCAGGTTTCTAACAGCAACAACCCCACTTCTAGGTAACAATTCTACTGTTGTAGTTACCTTCTCATTGTTGGCAACAATAACAACAACAAAAAAAAAAAACCCACCCAAGAGCAGCTTGTGGGAGAAAAGGGTTTATTTTGGCTTACAGGCTAGAGGGGAAGCTCCATGATGGCAGGGGAAACAATAGCATGCATGAACAGAGGATGGACATCACCTCCTGGCCAACATTAGGTAGACAACAGCAGGAGAGTGTGCCAAACACTGGCAAGGGGGAAGCTGACTATAACACCCATAAGCCTGCCCCCAACAATACACATTCTCCAGGAAGCTCCAATTCCCAAAATGCCACCAGCTGAAGACCTTGCATTCAGATCACATGAATTTATGGGGAACACCTGAATCAAGCCACCACACCTCCATGGGTAAAAGCTATAGCATCCTTCCTTTCCCTAAGCTCTTCCCTCTTTAAAGCCCTAAGGTATAAGAAAAATCTTTCTAAACTGTATCATCTGGTCTGTTGATTCATTCTTCAAATTTTTAAGACAAGAATCTGGGAACACCCTCAAATTTTCAGTGCATTGGTCTATATTGGTACATTGGCAGAAGAACCCCAAAATTCCTATATAACTTCTGGTGAATTGGCAAGGACCTCTACAATTCCTGTATTATTGCCAGGAACCTTAAATTCCTGTATCAATGGTTCCACATCTCTAGGATTTACTTATTTGTAATACAATGATTTTTGCAACTTCTTAACACATTAGCTCAAATTACTTTGTTAATGATTAAGAAAGTTAGAACTGTAGGGCTCAAAACAGATACAAGATAGGTGTGATATCTTCCCATCCTGAGACTGCTTCTGGGGTGGGGTCCAACATGTCTATCCTACTTTTCTTAATTAACATACTGACCAATAAGACAGATACAAGACAGGGTAAAATGCCAACACAGAGCATCTAGACATAGGAGTCTCAAATCCTTCAACAAGGGACACCTGAGTAATCAAATGGGTTGATATGGCTCCTTACAGGGCTTCTGGAATTCATCCATAGTAGAAAAAGTGGTGTGACAGGAAAAGTTGAATTAGTTCATTCTCCCAGCCCTGAGTTTTTGAGGTGTCCCAGGAGGTGCAAAGAGATGAGGCAAAGGGAGATGGGTGTACTGAGGGCCTTCTGGAACACATGAAAGCACATTTCCATTTTACTTAAGGGTCACCTCCAATCTAGCGAGTTAGGAGCAGCCTTCTTGGGTATTAAAATTATTTCCAAACGGCACTGCTAAATTTCCTGTCCTGGTAAATGCTATCTACCAACTAATATTTAAAAAGCTTTGTTAGATCTGTGGTGGTTTGATTCAGGTGTCCACCATAAACTTAAGTGTTCTGAATGCCATGTCCCCAGCTGTTGGCAATTTGGGAATTGAATCCTCCCTGAGGCAGTGCATGGTTGGGGGCAGGCCTAAGGGTGTTATAGCCACACTCTCCTGTTGCTGTTGGCCACCTAATGTTGGCCAGGAGGTGATGTCCACCCTCTGCTCATGCCATCGTTTCCCCTGCCGTCATGGAACTTCCCCTGAAGTCTGTAAGACAAAATAAACCCTTTTCCCCACAAACTGCTCTTGGTCGGGTGTTTTCTGCCAGCAATGCAAACTGAGTGCAATACATGACAACATAGAAATGGATGAGAGATAGGAACTAGCATCAGATCTAAAACAAACCAGGTATTTTTTTTTAAAGAAATGATTGTGACAGAAGAGGGGTAGTCATAGCGACAAAAGCATATCAGGGAGAAGCCTTGCAGATAGAGCCCATCTATGTCAGGATTATGACGGTTCACAGATGACAGAAATGATAAAATTACATAAAACTACATAGGTTCACACACACACAGATGCATGCATGAATGCACTTAAACTGGGCAATCTGAATTAATCTGCATTGGTAATGTCAGTTTCCTGATATGGACATTGATTATCCCATGGAATAGTTATGTGAGATGTTATTATTGGGGGTGAAGGTGATATGGGTGGCCCTCATCATGAATGTTTTGTAGCTTTTTATGAAGTTTTGATTATTTTAAGATAAAATATTTCTTTAAAAAAATTTAAAAATAGTTGTTGTTAGATTAATTTGTTGCTTTGTTATTTTTTTAAAAAATCATAAAACCTCAACAGTCTGAACTTGGCAAAATTTTAATATCACTACACTATTTCTCCTTTCTTGTTTTGTTTAATTCTAACTGAAGAGACTAATGTTGGACCTTTATGAGTTCTTACTTAAGCATTTCCATACTGAGCCAGTAGGAGAGAAAGTAGGGCTCGCCATCAAGAGCCTGGCCCATTCCCCACCACGCAGCCTGTGCTGACCAGCAGTTCCCCAGTGTTCTTCAGCAGCAAAATGTTGATGACCAAGGCTCTTGGGATTTGTTAAAAGGTTAAACATGACAGTCCTCAAATTTCTTCTTTCAGTCACAAGCCTTCTGCCCTTGTTCTATCTGCTCATATTCCGAATGATATACTGATACACATATGTTACACTAGAAAAGACCTGGGGTTCAACGCCATGTTAGTGCCTAGCCCTTGCCAGCTCTGTAACAGTGCACAAATAATCTCACACTCATTGACTTCCTTGTTTGTAACATGTGGGTTATAGCAGCTACCTTTGCTGGTGCGTTCATGACCTTGTGATAAAGGTTACTAACTCCTTAAGACGTGCACAGCACTGAGCCCATTAATATTTTGACATATGTCATGGAGGAGGGAAAAAAAAAAAACAGACCAGAATGAGATGTCAAAATAGAAGAAGGAAGTATTACTTGGAAAAAGAAGGGGGTTCAGTGGAATGGGGATGAGGAAAAGAGACAAAAAAGGGTAATATGAGAGGCTTGTGATCAAATTACAGTATGTTCATGTATTAAAATTCTCAGTGAAAGCTATATTTTAGACCTTAAAAATAGTTTGAAGATATATCTCAAAAATCTGTAAGCTAATTGAATAACCAATAAGTAACACAGTAACTGATTTTAGGACTATAGCCAACTCTCTGTCTGAAGGAAGCATGAATCTAGAACATAAACACTGAAAATAAAATAGGCACTCATGCTAAAAATATACTCATATCAAAAATACTACAAACAAGCCAAGCGTAGTGGCACATGCCTTTAATCCCAGCACTTGTGAGGCAGAGGTAGGACGATCACCATGAGTTCAAGGCCACCCTGAGACTATATAATGAATTCCAGGTCAGCCTGAGCTAGAGTGAGACCCTACCTCAGAAGTCCAAAAAAAATTTTAAACAATACTACAAACATATAGTAAAGTAACTGAACTTGCAATAAGGTTTCCAGAAATAATAATTATAACCCAGAAATTCTTTAATTTGGCCCCAAATAAAATCTCATTTAAATCATAATCTATAACTTTGCATAAGCTACTATAATTTTCCATTTGGGAGGGAGAAAGATGTGTCAACAAATGTGAGCTGGTAATCATCTCAGAAAGAAGCCAGAGTGGGGGTGCAATCCAGCAGCCCCCACCCCCAAACACAGGGAGGAGGAGGTATGAGGTCAAGGCCACTGCACACAAAGCATTTCCATGGTGGTACTGCAATCTCACCTACCTGGCTTAGGATGTAAAATCATTGGGCTTAAAAAAGTTTTTCTTAAAGCTGAATAGAATTCCACTCTGTAAATGTACCACAACTTCGTTATCCATTCATCCAATGATGAGCAGCTGGGTTGATTCCAGTTCTGAGCTATTATGAATTGATCAGCTTTATAAAGAGTAAGCAAATATTTCCATAATGAAGCATTCAGCCTTTAGGGTAAATGCCTTGTAAGGGAATAACTGGGTTTGTTGGTAGTTCTGTATTCATCTTTTTCAGGAATCTCCATATTGATTTCCATTGTGGTTGTACAAGTTTAGATTTCCACCAATGGTGAATAAGGGGACCTCTTTCCCCATACCATTGCCAACATTTGTTGTTGTTTGATTATTCAATGATTGCCATCCTTATTGGAAAATGGTGAGATCTCATAGCTGTTTTAATTTGCATTTCCCTGATGATTAGGAATGTTGAATATTTTCTTAAGTGTGTGTTATGCATTTGTATTTCTTCCTCTGAGAACTCCCTATTCAGATCTCTGCCCCATTTTTTGAGTGGGTTGTTGGACCTTTTATTGTTTAGATTTTTTAGCACTTTGTACATTCTGGATATTATGTCTCTGTCAGTTATACAGCTGGCAAGAATTTTCTCTCATTCTGTGGGTAATCTATTGGCTCTGATAATGGTATGTTGTCTGTGCAAAAGTTGTTTAGCTTCATGAGATCCCATTGGTTGAGTGATTGTTTAATTTCCTGGGCAACTGGGGTTTTGTTCAGGAAGTATTTCCCAGTCCTATATTGTGGAAAGTTCCTCCTAGTTTTTCTTCCAGTAGTAGAAGAGTTTCAGGTCTTATATTGAGGTCTTTAATCCATTTGGACTTGATATTTGTGTATGGTGAGATGAGTGGGTCTAGTTTCATTTTTCTACATATGGTCATCCAATTTGCCCAGTACCATTTGTTGAAGATACTGTTTTTTCTCCAGTCTACATTATTGGCACCACTGTCAAAGATCAAGTAGCCGTAGTAACTTAACTGAAGATCTTCAATTCTGTTTCACTGGTCTGTGTTTCTGTTCTTATACAAGTACCATGCTCTTTTTGTTGCTATGGCTTTGTAATAAAGCTTTAGATTGGGTTATGGTTATACCTCAACAGGTATTTCTTTTTCTAAGGATATGCATGGCTAACCAAGGCCTGCTGTCATTCCATATGAATTTTGAAATCATCTTTTTTCTATTTCTGTGAAGAGTGATGCTGGAATTTTTATTGGTATTACATTAAATCTATATATTGCTTTTGGTAGAATTTCCATTTTTACAATATTAAGTCTACCTATCCTGGAGCATGGCAAGTCTTTCCATCTGCTCAAGTCCTCAATTTCTTTCCTGAGTGTTTTCATGTTTTTATTATATAGGTCTTTCACATCCTTGGTTAGTGTTATTCTAAAGTACTTAATTTTATTTTTGTTGCTTCTGAAAAGTGGGACAGCCTCACTGATTTTTTTTCTCTGTATACTTGTCCTTTGCATATAGAAAAGCTACTGATTTGTGTGTGTGCGTTTTTTAGCCTGCTACTTTGCTGAAGGAATTAATAACCTTCAGAAGTTCTCAAATGGAGATTTTCAGATCACTTATGTATAAGCTCATGTCATCTGCAAATAGGGATAGTTTGACTCCTTCCTTTCCAATCTGTATCCCTTTTGTTTCTTTTGCCTGTCTTATTGCTTGGGTTATGACTTCTAGTACTATGTTGAAGAGTAGTGGTAAGAGTGGGCAGCCCTGTCTTGTTCCCAATCTCAATAGGGACTCCGTAAGTCTTTCCCCATTAAGTATTATTTGGGATTTGGGTGTTTTGTATATAGCCTTTTTAATGTTGAGATATATCTCAACACAATATCTGTGTTTAATATGTGAGATATCTGTGCTTATTCTCTCCAGCATTTTGATCATGAAGTGATGTTGTCTTCTGTCAAAGGCCTTCTCTGCATCTATTGAAATGATCACATGGTTCTTGTGAATAAGTCTATTTATGTGGTATATTACATTGACTGATTTCTATGTGTTGAACCATCCCTGCATTCCTGGGATGAAGCCTACTTGACCAAGGTGGGTAATACTTTTGATGTGTTGTTGAATTTGATTTGTGAAGATTTTGTTTAGGATCTTTGCATCTAAGTTCATCAGTGCTATGGACTTATAATTTTCTTTCCTTGTATCTCTGTCTAGTTTTGATGTTAGAGTGAAGCTAGCTTCATAAAAGGAGTTGAGGAGCATTCCCTGTTCTCTTATTATGAGAAGCAGTTTGAAAAAAAAAAATGGTTTCACTTCTTCAATAAAGGTTTAATAGAATTTGGCTGAGAAGCCATCCAGTACTAGACTTTTGTTTTTGGAAAGGGATTTTTTTATTATTATTACCTTTTCAATCTCAATAGATATAATACGTTTTTTTAGGAGATTAATCTACTCTGAGTTAAGTTTTGATAGGTAGTATCTGTCTAGGAATTCATCCATTTCTTCCAGATTATCCAATTTTGTGGACTAGTAGTTTTGGAAGTAAGTACTCATGATTCTTTCAATTTCATTGATGTCTGTTGTGACCTCTCCCTTTTCACTTCTGATTCCATTAATTTGGCACTTCTCTTTCTTTCACTTGATCAAATTAGCCAGGGGTTTATCAATCATGTTTATTTCTTTTTTTTTCAAAGAACCAGCTCTTTGTTTCATCATTTTCTTAATTGTTTTCTTAGTTTCCAATTCATTAATTTCTGTTCTAATCTTGATTATTTCTTTCCATCTGGAGCTGTTAGGGTTGGGTTCCTCTTGTTTTCCCAATGCCTTTAGGTGAATGGTTAAGTTATTAATTTGATATCTCTCTGTCTTTGTTATGAAGGCATTTAGTGCTATGAATTTTTCCCTTAGTATTGCCCTTATGTGTGTCATAAGTTTTGATAAGTTGTGTTCTCATTGTCATTAAATTCTAGAAACTTTACAATTTCTCATTTGATTTCTCCCACAACCCAATAATTGTTTAAAACTGGGTTGTTCTGGGTCTCCAGGAGTTGGTGGAGTTCCTGATGTGTCTCTCATTATTAATTTCTAGCTTTAAAGCATGGTGATCTGATATAATGCAGGAAGTTATATCAATTTGCCTAAATATATGGAAGCATGCTTTATGGCCTAGCAATAAGAAAAAAAAATGATACAATGAAATTTATAGGAAAATGGACAGACTTGGAACAAATCATACTCAGTGAACATACACAATCACAGAAAGATAAACGCTACATGTTCTCACTCATCTACGGTTCCTAACATGGATCAACTTGATTTGCTGCCATACCTGATAGGCAACTTGAGGCCCAGACAATATAGATGGAAAGGTTTGGGTGTAACAGAAGGTTGTGGGGAGGGAATAAACACAAAACCAAACCCAAAATGAACTGGTACCATAGAAACGTCTTTGAAGGTAGATTGAAAGATTTACCCCTCAACAGGAGGGGAGTGCCTGGAGATGGTGGAATGATGCCTAACCTTTAAAAAAAAATTGTCTCTGGCCTATAACTCCCAGTTCCAGAAATTGGTTGCTACACACAATGAGCTGTTGATCGTAGAGACCTATGAAGTCCCCAAAACAAGACAGGCTTCTGTCAAAGTGCTTAATTACCCCCCTGAGGCAAAAGGTAAGACCCTGTTGCTGAAGACACCCTATGCTGCCAACACAGAACAGAGACCTGGCTGGAATCTCGAAGACAGCCAGTCCCCACACAGTCTGTCTAGTGCTACTGGGGAAAAGTGTCCAATAAGGGTGTGAGGAACCAGGGGTCTAAGCTACTCAGAAGCAAGCACCCTGACAATAAGTACACACCAGTACAATGGTGGCACACAGCCCTGGTGGGTAGCCAGTGGCTTTCTGATTGGCTAAGAGATCCACTCAGTGGAAAGGAACCCATATCTGGAACTGGGAACCAGGTCAGAATCCTATGGAGACAAAGATTATGCTCTCCAATGACAAACTTCCTCTAGTATTTGGCTAAAAGAGGGACTACATCCCTCAAATTCTCCAGAAATTAATAATGCTTCCCATTTAACCTATACTGACTTCCCTCTCTGTTGGAGAATCTGTTTTTCTTTTCAGAAGGTAGAGAAACCTAAGGAAATAAACCTCCTGCTGCCCTTCAGCCATGAACCAGGTGAAACCACAGAGGAGCTGGGGAGATGAGCATGAGAGCTGCTTCCATGTAAGTCTCACAATCAGCACCAGAGTGAAGGAGACAGATGCTGAGGATGCTCAACACTTAACAAGGCAGAGATCCAGAGGCTCCAAAGAACTCATCACTGAAGTAAACTTAAAGCTCACCCACCATGACTCAAGGAATTTTGCAGAAGAGAAGGCAGAAAGATTATAAGCATGCTGAGACATCATGCCAGAGGCATTGCCCCCACCACTGCCTGTCCAATATCTGACTGTTACTCTCACAATGCATTACCCACAACCCCATGAGGAATAGCAGCAACCCCACTGAGGAGGTCCCCCAGCTGAACGAGGACAGGGACGAGGGAAAGGATGGTACTAACACATGATGTATCCATACTAAGAATGTCTGTAATTAAAAAAAAAATTCCTCTTCTATAATTTCCCTTATCATTTAAAAAAATTTTAGATCTCTTGGATTGCTTCAGTGCAAATACCATGAGATAAGCTTGCATCTATGAAGTCTCTTCTATATATTTATACAAATAGGCAGAATGCAGCACATCCATGTGTATATGGCCTAAGAGAGAGTTAAATGCTACAACTCTGTTTGCAGAGGCAATCTCAGGTAGCAGAATTTGACTGTTGAAGAAAAGAAATCAATAGCAGGAGAGTAAATAAAAGAAAAGCAACGTTAGTTCAGCTATAATAAAAAGAAAAAGGGCTGGAGAAGATGGCTTAGCTGTTAAGGCATTTGCCTGCAAAGCCAAAGGACACCTGTTCTATTCCCCAGGTCCCACATAAGCCAGATGCACAAGGTGGGGCACATGTCTGGAGTTTGTCTGCAGTGATTGGAGGCCCTGGCATGCCCATTCTCTCTCTCTCTCAAATAAATAAATAAATAAATATTGTTTTAAAAAAGGGGGGGGGCTGGAGAGGTTGCTTAGTGGTTAATGAATTTGACTGCAAAGCCAAAGGATCCTGGTTCAATTCTCCAGGACCCATTTAAGCCAGATGCACAAGGTGGCACATGCATCTGGAGTTTGTTTGCAGTGACTGGAGGTTCTCTCTCTCTCTCTCCCTCTTTCTCCCTCTCAAATAAATAAATAAATAAAATGTTTTTGTTTAAAAAAAAAAACAGAATGAAAGTGACCTTTCAGGTAATTTTTTAGCATTTTAAAAATCATTCCAACCGGGGCTGGAGAGATGGCTTAGCGGTTAAGCACTCGCCTGTGAAGCCTAAGGACCCCGGTTCGAGGCTCGGTTCCCCAGGTCCCACGTTAGCCAGATGCACAAGGGGACGCACACATCTGGAGTTCGTTTGCAGAGGCTGGCAGCCCTGGCATGCCCATTCTCTCTCTCTCTCTCCCTCTATCTGTCTTTCTCTCTGTCTCTATCGCTCTCAAATAAATAAATAAAAAATATTTTTAAAAAATCATTCCAGCCTACATTTATTTTGTTCCTGCTCACTTTTCCTTATCATACCTGTATTTGTTCCCTAAAAGCGATGAATAATACATGTATATATTTAAATTATTTGAATTTTGCCATTTGACTTTATTATTATCTTTCAGATAAACCCAAACAACAGCAGGGTTATATAGTGCCCACTTTGGGTTTGAGTAAGCTCCTCTGAGGAGGGATTTTCTTGCTCAATCCTCCTAGGGTTAGAACTTCTGGTCTGTCCAGGTGTGGTGCCACAGTGCCACAGGCCTGTGATCCCAGCCCTTGGGAGGCTGAGGTAAGAGGATCACGTGAGTTTGAAGCCAGCCTGGGCGACACACAGGTTCCAGGTCAGCCTGTGCTACAGTGAGAACTTCTGATAAGAGACACAATATATAAATCATCTAAACCCACAAGGGTTTTTTTTAATCAAATTAAATTTGCCTTGACATCCAGAACCGTTGACTTCTAAAAGGAGCCTCAAACGTTAAGATAAACATCCACTGACGTGCTGAAAGGGCAGGACGCAAAGCAGTAGCGATAACACAAAATTCAATTGAGGGGAAGATAAGATGCATTCACAGGCAGATAACAGGCAGCTGCGGCTCCAGGAGAGGAAAGAGGCAGGCACATTACATCCTGTTCGCGCTCAGCCAGCGGGGCCTTCAGTTCAGACCTGCCTTATAGATAGAGCTGCCTTATAGGATTCCCTGCATCTTCCCTAACTGCTCTGTTGTATCCATAGAAAGACCCCCATCTCTGCATCCAGGGATCTGGTAATTAAACAGGGATTCCTGCTCCAGGTTTTAATTGTTTTAAGTAAACAAAACGTAAAGCCTGGCTAATGACTAAATAAGTCTAACTCTACAACTTACATCTTCAAATACTATCGGGGAATAGTTTCAGTCTGACGTATACACTTGCCCCAACTTCATAGTAGAGACACTATCCTCATGCCTGAAATTTCTGACATAATAAAGTAAAACATACTGCTTCATCG
Organism: Jaculus jaculus; assembly: GCF_020740685.1. Lineage (NCBI taxonomy): Eukaryota > Metazoa > Chordata > Mammalia > Rodentia > Dipodidae > Jaculus > Jaculus jaculus. The sequence goes on from NC_059105.1 coordinate 66,491,035, forward strand.
CAAAGAGGAAAATGTGATAAGAACCCAATACGAAAATGTTATGAAAAGGCCAATCACATAATAATAATAGAAAAATGCCTAAGACTGCCAATATATCCTTCAAATAAGAAATTGTCAGGATTTCTAGGAATTCAGGACCATTTTTCTGCTCTTCAGCCTGAGGCCTAAGGGGGCACTGACTCTTCACAGGCCCCAGACTGACCCTGATAAAACCATGCAGTTAGGGCTGGAGAGATGGCTTAGCGGTTAAGCGCTTGCCTGTGAAGCCTAAGGACCCCGGTTCGAGGCTCGGTTCCCCAGGTCCCACGTTAGCCAGATGCACAAGGGGGCGCACGCGTCTGGAGTTTGTTTGCAGAGGCTGGAAGCCCTGGCGCGCCCATTCTCTCTCTCTCCCTCTATCTGTCTTTCTCTCTGTGTCTGTCGCTCTCAAATAAATAAATAAATAATTTATTAAAAAAAAAAAAACATGCAGTTAAACATGAGAACCCAAAGCCCATTCAGAAGACAGGGGTGATGATGCCAGTCACCACGCACAGCCCGGAGCACCCTCAACACTACCCCAAACTTACCCACCCAAAGCTGCTGCTTTCCTAACTCAATGGTGCTCATCCATTCTATAAAGGTACCTTTCTTTTTTCCTTAAAAAAAAAAAAAGATTACTATAAAGAAAAATTGTAATCTAAGCACTCCAGAGGCAGAAATTGGGGATTGTATATTCAAGTCCAGACTGAGATATGTTGCAAGACTTTTCTGAAAGGAAGAAAAGAAGAGAGAGAAGTGGGAAAGGAAGAGAACAGATGAGAGGAGAGAGGAAAAGGAGAGGAGAGAAATATTGAGTCTGTCTTCACTTCCCCAGTGCTGGAGGATTACAAACACACACTGCTGTGCTTAGCTTTTTCATGGGTATGGTGCATGCATCTGGAGTTCATGTGAAGCAGCTAGAGGCCCTGGCATGCCCATTCTCTGTCTTTTTTTTTCCTCCCTCTTTCCTTGCACATAAATAAAAATGTGTTTTCAAAAGATGAATCTGTCATCAAAACAACTTGCTACAAATAAAACACCCACTCCAAATGATGAACGTTTCTAAAAGAACCAATCTTTTGCATCAATCTTTGACAACTTCTTTTAAAATGAGAAGCAAAAAGTAAGAGGAAAGTAAATTCTCCTTAATTTTTTGTGAAGTTAGAATAATCATGATATTAAAAATCTGGAAAAAAGGTTACAAACATAGTCACAAGCTCATTTCTTTCATTGATATACATTTAAAAATAGCATTAATAATATACTTAAAACTTGAAAATAACAATATATCAAAATTACAATATCTCATGACCAAGCAGTATTTATTCTAAGTAGATAATACTGATTTAACACTGGAAAAGCAACCAATATAAACTCAACATGTATTAAAAAAAAGAAAATAAAATTATATGATTAGTTTAATAACTTCAGAAAGGGGTATTTTTCTGAAAGACATAGAGGGAGGGAGCAAAGGAAGATGAAGGGAGGGAAAGTTTACAACTACAATTTCATGGAAAGATGTAAACTCATTCCTGCAAGATAAGAACCAAATAATGATGTACATTTTCAGCTCTTTTCTTCAACCTTGTCCTAGAAGCCCTAGCCAATGCAATAAGGCAAGAAAAATAATGAAAGATACAGAAATTAGAAAGAATAAGTAGAATTGCCTTATTCATAGACAAAGTGATTCCACTTCAAAAAAAAATCATGAAGATTATACATATAGCAACTACTAGAACTGAATATCTCTCTATAAATTGTGCCATTAATAAAATCAAAACTGGGACGTGAATCTATTCACTATCACTCCCAAACTCTCAACATTTATACTACACACACACACACACACACACACACACACACTTTTTCTGTACTTATGGATAACCAATCATGTATACTTGCATACAAACCTCAACACTGCTGTCACTATAGCTATTGGTAGCCTCATTTGAAGATCTGAGAACAGAGGTTTAAAAAAATTCATAGGGCTAGAGAGATGGCTTAGCGGTTAAGTGCTTGCCTGTGAAGCCTAAGGACCCTGGTTCAAGGCTTGATTCCCCAGGTCCCACATATGCCAGATACACAAGGGGGTGCATGCACCTAGAGTTCGTTTGCAGTGGCTGGAGGCCCTGACGCACCCACTCTCTCTCTCACTCTCTCTGCCTCTTTCCCTCTCTGTCTGTCGCTCTCAAATAAATAAATAAAAGTAAACAAAAATTTTTTTAAAGAAAACTTTTTAAAAAATTAATAACTTGGTTTACACAGCTAGTGGATAAAGTGGATAAAATTTGAATCCAGATCCAGCTATTCCTAAAAAAAGCTGATTTGAATATTTGACATTTTCAGACTGCAAACAGGAAACAGTAAGAGCCCTAGATGATAAGGACTGAAATACAGCAGTAAAATATAAAGACTAATGGAAGAGTTCATGCCTGGTTAGATGTCCAAAAGGACATAGGAAAGGAAGAATATACTTAACTTTAAAGATTTCATAATGAGGGGATGGAAGATGGCTCAATGGTAAAAAGCACTTGATTATAAGACCTGCTGTCCAGGATTCAGTTCCCAATCCAACCACCAAAGCATGGCACAAAAAGTGGCATAAGCATCTTGCCTTCATTCGCAGTGGCCAGAGGCCCTGGCGCGCGCGTGCGCGCGTGCACACACACACACACACACACACACACACACACACACACACACACATACACACTGTTGTAAAAAGATTTGAGGATGATAGAATCATGATGCCATTAATAAAATAGAAAAGCAAGAAGGAAAATAATGGGAAGGGGTTGTTAAGAGAAGTGAAAACTTTAGACACATATCAGCTTGATAGATGAGATCATTTTTTAAATTTATTTTTGTGCACAAAGTGAGGAGAGAGAGAGAAAAAAAAAATGGACACATCAAGGTCTCTTGTTCCTACAAAGGAAGTCCAGATGCATGCCCCATTTTATGCATCTGGCTTTATGTGGGTACTGGGGAACCCAACTAGGATCAGAGTGTTTTGACAACTACCAAATCGAGATTCACCAGCTAAGCAAGGTCAGGGCTGGACTTCTCCTTTCTCTGGGTCTTTCCATATGGATAACAAGATGGCTGCCACTGGCCCAGAGTGTCATTCTGGGCAGAAAGAAAAGAAGAGCTATCAGCTATCTCCATTCTTTCATCAGTCAAGCAAGACCTCTCCTGGAAGGTGTCAGTAAACTTCTGGTATGTCACATTTGGCCGCAACTGTATCACATGGACACTTGACCTCCAAGAAGACTAAGAAAATCAACATTTGTTTCTATAACAGAGGCTGGTGCAGGAAAATGATGTGTGCCACCATATGTCAACAGGATATTCACACAAGAATATCCAGTGATCTGCTGGAGAGAGGGCTCAATAGTTAAGTAGCTTACCTGTAAAGGCTAAGGACCCTGGTTCAGTTCCCTAGTACCCCTATAAATCCAGATGCACAAGGTGACACATGCATCTGGAGTTTGTTAGAGGCCCTGGTGTACCATTCTCTTTCTCTCTCTATCTGCCTCTTTCTCTCTCTCCCAAATAAATAAATAAACCTTTTAAGAAAAGAATATCCAATGATATTCACGCAAGAATATCCAACAGAGCTGGGTGTGGTGGCACACGCCTTTAATCCCAGCGCTAGGGAGACAGAGGGAGGAGGACCTTCATGAGTTCAAGTCCACCCTGAGATTACGTTGGTCAGTCTGGGCTAGAGTGAGAGCCTACTTCAAAAGAACAAAAAGAGCCGGGCCTGATGGTGCACACCTTTAATCCCAGCACTCGGGAGGCAGAAGTAGGAGGAGAGCCATGAGTTCGAGGCCACCCTGAGACTACATAGTGAATTCCAGGCCAGCCTGAGCTAGAGCTAGAGTGAAACCCTGCCTCAAAAAAAATATATATCTAATGGAGAGAAAAAAAAATTGCACCTGGTCTAAAAGATATGCCAAGGACATGACACTTAGGTGATGTACACAGTTAAAGCAAAAGCGAAGGCCACAAGCCCGGAGAAAGAGCAGGCGTGAAGGGAAAGGAGGGGAGCCGCGACATTGTTTTTCTTTTCGGCGGGGACACAGCCCGGGCTGCAGCTGAGTCAACATGGCCATCTGGAGGCTGTGCTGGCGCTGTCTCAGCCTGTCCCTGGTCCCCTTCAGGTGTGTGGCTGCTTCTCCGTGTGTCAGCCATCCTTCCCACCCACTGACTTCCACCCTCTTCCTCTGTCTTGGCCTCTCAGCACTTCTTTGGCCAGACATACGGGAGGGAAACTCTTTTCTCTCTTTTTTTTTTAGGATGCATGAAGGTGGCTTTAAATCTGCCTGAAGCAAATCTAGGTGTCTGGGCCTTGGGAAAGGGGTGCAGAGGGTGCTGGCCCTCCTACAGGCCCAGTGGTCCTTAGATACACCAGCCTCCATGTGACCCTCTCTAATTCCCAATACCACAGCAAGTGAAATTGGCTACGGAATTTAACCCTTAACTATGCCACATATATGCATTATATGCTCCCAAAGATTTGAGGCCGCAGCAAGATGTCCTTGAGAAGCTGCAAATAGAGAGATAGCAGGCATTAAACTTGAAAATAATATATTGCTAACATCACAGAGATCACTAGACATCATATGCCTCGTGACAGAACTGTATAATAGAACTATTTTTTCTGTTGAAGATCTAGCCAAAAAAAATCAAATCTAAATTTGATCAAGCTCTGAACCCAAATACTAATTTCAGGACATACATAATGCAAAGGGACGTGTTTTAAACAACACCATGGGGACAGTTAAAACTCAGATTAAAAAAAAAAATTACCAGTTTCTTCAAGAAATAGGGAAAACAACTGAACACAAATTATTTGGATTCTGATGCAAACTTAAGTTATAAGGTGAATGGTGAAATCTGAAATTTGATTATATTAGGGAACTAATATCAATTTTTTTCTTTTTCTTTTTTGTGGTTTTTGTTTTTATTTTGTAAAACAATGTCTCACACTGACCTGAAACTCATCCTATAGCCCATGTCAGCCTTAAACACACAGTGATTCTTCTACTTCAGCTTCCTGAGTGCTGGAATTAAAGGTGTGTGCCACCAAAAAGAAAAAAAAAAAAAGAGAGAGAGAGAAGGAGAAGAAGAAGAAAAGTGTGTCCCATCATGCCCAACAAATGTCAATTATATGTGTGTGTGTGTGTGTGTGTGTGTGTGTGTGTGTGTGTGTGTGTGTCTAGAGAAAGAGAGAGAGAATTGGCAAGCCAGGGCCTCAGCTACTGAAAACTCCATATTCTTGCACCACCTAGTGGGCATATGCAACCTTGCACTTGCCTTACCTTTGTGCGTTTGGCTAACTGGGATCTGAAGAGTCGAACATGGCTCCTTAGGCTTCGCAGACAAGTACCTTAATCACTAAGCCATCTCTCCAGCCCAAATGTCAAATTTTAAATATATGATAGCAGTATTATTTCCTTTATAAAGAACCCTTACCTTTTAGAGATAGTGAAATACTCATAGATCAAATGCTGTTTATGGAATCTGCCTCAAAATGACCCTGGGAGCGGTGGGGATGAGTGAGCATAGAGACAAAGCAGGATTGGCTGTGGGCTAATGACTGTCACAGAAAGGGGACAATGCAAGAGAATCATACTGTTCTGTCTCCTTTATATATATATGAAATTTCCCATAATAGAAAGAGTTGAATTTTAAAACAGTATATCAAAAACAGTTATGAAAAACCTTTTTTCTTTGCCCCAAACCAGGATTTAGGCTGGAGAGATGGCTTAGCAGTTAAGGCGCTTGCCTGTGAAGCCTAAGGACCCAGGTTCAGTTCCTGAGGACTCGTGTATAGCCAGATAGATGCACAAGGTGGTACATGCGTTTGGAGTTTGTTCACGGTGACTAGAGGCCCTGGTGTCCCCATATTCTCTCTCTCTTCTTATCTCTCTCTCTCCTAAATAAATTAAAATAAAATACTTAAAGAAAATAGGATTTGCACCAGCCAGGAGCCAGAAACGAGGCTGCTCACAATGTTCACCTTCATCATTCCCAGGCAAGACCCTGCTATAGGCCTGCAGACGTCACGCTGGCCTGAGAGCTGCATGTGGCCATCTCACCCTGGTCCTGGGAGCACCTTCCATAGGGTACTGCGCAGACACTGGAGATAAAGGGATGGGTACAATATAGGTGAAGGGTATGAAGAGAGAACAAGGGAGCAGTCTCCACAGAGCCTGGCTTGTCCTATCACAGGGTTGGACTCACTGTGCCGTGACAGCACTTGCAATGGTCACCTCACTGGAAGAAGTGCCCGCCAAGCTATCCTGAACTGACAGCCCAGGCTCTGGGGCTCTAGGAAGAGCACAGGCCCTGCAGACAGGAGCCTAAGCATCCTGACCTCCTGGCAGCTCCTCTGCTTCTCTTTGGAAAGGCATGAGATGTGCTTCTGCTAACAACTGGACTTCCCACTCAGCCAGCCCCCAGAAAGAATGTATTACTCAAAGGATGAGCATGTCCTCTCCTCCGGGCATGCAGATTTTATTGTCAAATCAACGACCTGGCAGGGTTGAAGGTCTCAAGAGACTGGTGCCTGTGCATCTGTCCCTGAAAGGTGCGTCAGCTCATGATGTGCAGATAAGTCAGGTTCTCAGCAGCCCTAAGCACTGGAGCAGTCCCCAGGGACCTGCCTGGCCGGCAGCAGTCTCTCCCTACCCCCACCCCCAGAGCCACAGCTCTGGTCTGGGTGCCTCTTTGATCTTCTCCCTCCCTGCAGGGTGGAACCATGCCTGCTGTTCTTTGATGTCTGAGCCATCTTCTCACACCAGGTGTCCTACAAAGCATACTGGTTTTAGCAAATGTGCTTCTTGGTTCCTTTCGCTCTCATTCAACCACATCAACATAGCCACCCATTTGTATGGGAGTAAGTTCCGTGGAAAGGAACCATCCAAGAAGTATTCTTCAAGTAAGACAAGGATGCTTGGAAGAAAATTCCTCAGCTGCTCTTAAAAGATCACAACCTGGAGTTGGTGAGCTCGCTCAGTCAGCAAAACACTTGCCTTGCAGATATGAGGATCTGAGGTGGGATCCCCAGAGCCCGAATAAGAGATGCTCAGTGACTGCGTAAACCTGTAATCCCAACACTGGGGAGGCAGAGACAGGAGGGTAACTGGGACTCGCTGGCCAGCCAATACAGCCTGATTAGTGAGTTCCAAGCTACTGAAAGACATTGCCTCAAAAAAAAAAAAAAAAAAAAAGCAGATTAGCTGGGCATGGTGGTGCACGCCTTTAATGCTAGCACTCAGGAGGCAGAGGTATGAGAATTGCTGTGAGTTCAAGGCCACCCTGAGACTACAGAGAGAATTCCAGGACAACCTGAGCTAGAGTGAGACCCTTCCCCCCCCAAAAAAAATAGGCAGATGGCCTTCCTGAGAAAGAACACCTCACTTCAGATTGTCCTCTGGCCTTCCCATGCACATGTACACTTGTGCACGCACATGTGCACATGAACACACACACACACACACACACACACACGAACACACGGAACATTGTTTGTTTGTTTTTTAAATAAGAGAAGATCACAACAGAACCATCTTTTCATCACATTTTGCCATCTTAATTCCTGCTCTGGCCTGTGAAAAACCAGTGGTCCTCAAGTACTGAACCCCCTGAGGACTCCCCTCCAGCCCCATGGAACCTCATTCAAGGACAAGTAAGCCAAACATTGTGAACTCCTTCCTCTCATCTCCAGAGACTCGCTGTCAACTGCTTAGCGAGATTCTCTCAGACAGGACAAGAGACGGCAAACTTCTTCAGTAAAGATTCACACGGTAAAGATTTGAAGCTCTGTGGGCCACAAGCCTCCTCACAGCCACTCAACAGTGCCTCTGTCGCATGGCCAGAGCCACAGACAAGTCACTGAGTGAGTGCAGCTGTGTCCCAGTAAAACTGTTGATGAACATTGAAATTTGAATTTCATACTAATTTCACAGGTCATGGAATAGTACTCTTGTTATTTTATTTTCCAATCAATCAAGAATTCTCAAACCCTACTTAGCTTAGGAGATTTGCGGACGGCTGTCCAGCCAGCCCCAGGCCGTAGTTTGCTGATTCCTGCTCTCTGCTGATTGAAACAGGCAATGGCTCACCAAACGCCTGTGCACACACTGTGGTCCTTGACTCTTTGTAAGACTCCCTTTGCAACCATGAGAGCCATGCCCAGGAAGAGCCTGGAAGTCCACAGATGGCCAATTTACAAGCTTTGGGGGAAAACGTTCACTAAATTAAATAACAGTATCACACTAAAAAGCAACATTCTACCTATCTTTTGGGGAGCTGGGTGTGGTAGCCCCTGCATTTAATTCCCACACGCATTAGGTAGGTCGGATCGCTGTGGGTTTGATGCCAGACTGAGCTACAGAGTGAGTTCCAGGTCGGCCTGGGCTAGAGTGAGACCCTCTACAAACAAATGCATATACATACGCATACACACATACACGTATGTGTGTGGGAGTGTATGTGTGGTGTGATGGGTATATGTACCATGTCTATATGTAGTGTGAATATACGTGTGTGCACTTATGCATGCCCTGTGCTTCTTTGTGTGAAGGCCAGAGGTAGTGGGTGTCCACTTTCATTCCTCCATGTTGTTTCGGGAGACAATCTCTCCCTGACCTGAACTGTTGTTTTGCAGTCAGTCTGACAGATCAGCAATCCCATTCATTCTCCCATTGATTGTTCCCATCACCACCACACACAAACACACCCCACACACCATCTCAGGACAGTGGTCATGCTTGGCTTTGAATAGAGGTGCAGACTCTGGAACTCAGGTCCTCATGCTTGTGGGACAGGCAAGCACTGATGCTGAACCATCTCCCTAGCCCAACCTTTTTTGTCATTGTTGGTGTTTTTCGAGGTAGGGTTTCACTGTAGCTTAGGCTGACCTGGAATTTGCTATGTTCACTCAGGGTATCCTCGAACTCATGGTGATTCACCTACCTCTGCCTTCCAAGTGCTGGAATTAAAGGCGTGCGCCACCACACCCGGCCTAGCCCTACATTTTATTTTTATGAAATCCCAAATGGAATTACGTAACTCAATAATAATTAATCATCACTGCTGAGGGCGAGGAGGGAGGATGCAAAGCTAGCTGTGGCAGTATCAATGTGTGTGCTAAGACTTTTCTCAATGTTGGTTTATCCATCCAAACACTTGAGAGAGAGGAAAAGAGGAGGAGTGAGACAGAGAATGGATGCACCACTGCAAATGAACTTCAGATGCATGTGCATCTGGCTTATATGGGTTCTAGGGAGTTGAACTTGGGTCCTTAGGCTTAACTTCTAAGCCATCTCTCCAGCCCTCTTTCTTTCTCTCTTTCTCTCTTTCTTTCTTTCTTTCTTTCTTTCTTTCTTTCTTTCTTTCTTTCTTTTAAGAAAAGGTATTTTAGGGCTGGAGGGTTGGCTTTGTGGTTAAGGCACTTGCCAGCAAAGCGAAAGGATCCAGGTTTGATTCCCCAGGACCCACATTATCCAGGTGTACAAGGGGTGCACATGTCTGGAGTTCATTTGCAGTGGCTGGAGGCCCTGATGCAACCATTCTGTCTGTCTGTCTGTCTCTCTCTCTCCCTCTTTCTCTGTCAAATAAGTAAATAAATAACAAAACAACAAACAAGATATTTTATCTATTTATTAGCAAGCAGAGAGGGATAGAATAGAAGCAGACAGAGAGAATGGGTGTGCCAGAGCCTCCAGTCACTGCAAACGAACTCCAGATGCATGCACCGCTTTGTGTGTCTGGCTTTCCATGGGTGCTGGGGAGTCACAATGGGGTTGTGAGGCTTTGCATTCAAGTGCCTTAACCACTGAGCCATCTCTCCAGCCCTTCACTTCTACTTTCATTGTATACTTCCTCCCTCTAGTAGACTCTCCTATTGGCATTCCCTTTTCTATTTCCAGTCCCGCAGCTCTTCTTTATCCAAGCTGTCCATGCCCCTCATCAGTCGACTCGTGCCTATGTGAACTACAATGTCTCAGTGAACTTCCTTCCTGTGCTACAGTTAAAAGGTCCGAGTATTGTACACCATTCCTTCTTTTCTTTGCAGACTTGAAAATGAACGTGATATAAACCTTGTCCACAGAGCTCGCGCTCCTATGAGGAGTTGATGCTAAGTGGCAAGGTACACGCCTTTGCCACGTCTGCATGTGCCCTTGCTCACAGTGCTCTTCCGCCCGGCATGCCCTCCCTATTGTCTTTCTGGAAAATGTCCCTCAACCCCTGATATCCAGGCCTGACCACTGTGTCCTCTGGATTCCCAGAGCACTTTACAAAGCTCCATTAAAGCTCTTATCATTGCTGTGTGGTCAGTTGTTTAAGCAGCCATCCCGGCCTCTTAGCACCCAGCCCCCAAGGCAATAAGCTGGCTCTCATTTTTCCATCGGGTCCCCAATGCCCAGTGTAGTGCCTGGAATACGATATTACCATTGCATTTCTCAGACATATTAAGAGCAGTGTCATCACGAAGGAGGGTATCACTGGGGGCTTCCCCAGCCAGTTTCCAGGCACATGCTCAACCTTCCCTCTCGCCTTAAAAATAAACAGGCAGCCGGGCGTGGTGGTGCACGCCTTTAATCACAGCACTGGGGAAGCAGAGGTAGGAGGATCACCATCAGTTCGAGGCCACCCTGAGACTACATAGTGAATTCCAGGTCAGCCTGGGCTAGAGTGAGACCCTGCCTTGGAAAAAAATAAATAAGTAAATAAACAGGCAAATGGCCGAGCGTGGTGGCGTACGCCTTTGCTCCCAGCACTCAGGAGGCAGAGGTAGGAGGATCTCCGTGAGTTCAAGGCCACCCTGAGACTGCATAGTTAATTCCAGGTCAGCCTGGACCAGAGTGTGACCCTACCTCGAAAAACCAAATAAAATAAAATGAACAGGCAAACTGAAAATGCAACTTCAAAACAAGCCTCCACCCGCCCTCTTGCACTGAGAGTGCCCCGCCTATGCCGTGCGCTGGAATTCAGGCATCGAGGCCTCTGAGCAGACCAGGCTGCCTTCATATCACAAAACGAAATGCCTGCATGGCATCTCCCAGCTCCTCCAGCGCCCACGCCGTTCTCCTCCTCTTCCCGTTGTCCACGCATCCTGAGGAGGTCAACTTGAGAGCCCTATCCTCATTTTTCAAACAGGCGGTAGAAGTGTCAGGTCCGAGATTAGAACTGATGACAGCTCTAGGCCTAAACCCCTCAATTTATTGATCTGCTTAATCCCCAGCATCTCACTCAAGCCAGGCTCAGAAGTGGTCGAGCCTTCTTCCCAGGAGCTTGCGTGCCCGTTGTGAACTGTAATACGACACTGTAGTGACACGTTCTGAAAATCCACTCCTAATGCAAGCAGTTAGGCAGATACACATTATGAACAAATGTAAGATATATTCTACGTACATTAGTACAGCTCTGTGACTAGCATAAGTACTTATTGACTAAAGGGCTTCCAGTGAATGACTGAGTGTTCAAAAAGTGATATGCCCATACACTTTTGCCCGAAGAAGGATGGTGTTTATTACCTAAAATTCCCATAACGAAGCACTAGTCACAGGGTAAGTTAGAGCTCCTGATTGACTCTTGTTTTATAATTCACTTTTCCCAAAGTACTAAATTTAGATTACTTATCCCATTAGCAGGCTCTACACTTAAATCTGCTTTTATAGTTTCCTAAATATAATTCTGTATGATTAACCATCACTTCAATTGTCTTACTATTTACTGCATGCAATTCTTCTAATATTAGTACACATCGTTTTAGACATAAATAGGGCAATGCTTGCCAAGAAAAAAAAAAGAAAGAAAGAAAGGAAACCTTGTTACTGTGTGGTAATTGAAAGTCAAGATTGTTTCTCATATTAAGTTATTCAAATGAGCTATATTTAGCTTTTCTCAAATTACTTAATATTTTCCATCAGAGGCCTCTAACAACAGATTATGCATGGTGCGTCTCACTTCAGAACCTCAAGTTTGATCGGCTGAAGAATCTGTTCATTGAAACATTTTCAATATGGCAGAGCACAAAATATTTCACACAAATGCAAATAGAGATGTCATGCCGGTAGCTGCAGGGAGGCGAATCCCAGCCTTCCTTTCTGCACCAAACTCTGAAATTCTGCGACAGTTCCCTTCTCAAGGTTTCTTGCTCCTTTCTTTAATAAAAGTTCACTTGCCTCACCTTTTCATCGGGGTAATAAACTATAATTGCTAGCATACTGTGCAATGTTTCCTGTTCATCTGGACAAACAGAAAACTATGCTGTCAGAACCTGGAATCAACCGCAATCGTTGTCACACGCGGCACCATGCACAGAGAGCTGTCGAGTGTTAACACAGTCTGTGGTTAAATTGGCTTCTTTAAGAGTAGGGGTCTTTGGGGAGGCGCAGGTGTTAAGACGGAAGCCATCTCCCTGCAGCATGACCTTCCTAACATAGACCTTGAGCAAGGGACTGGGGGGCGGGGGGGGGGGGGAGAGAGCTGTGGATTCCAGACAGGGACTTGAGAGCCACCGTGTCCCTCGCACTTTGTTTTCGGGAACACGAAGGGGGAAAAAAAAAAAAAAGACTGTTAGTGTGCGCCTGCCTGAGCCCCCGCCCCTCTCGGAAACTTCAATGACATTCACCCCTGACGGTCTGAATAGCCTGAAGACGGTTCAGATCCCTTCTTCCGTCCCGTGCCATGAGAAAATAACACCCACCCACCCAAGAGTGGGGTCTGCAGGGGCCGGAGAGGGCTGGGGACCGGCTGGCACCCTGACCTCCCCCTACCCAACGATGCTGCCTCCTCCCCACCATGTGGAATAACCTCCTGCCGGTGGCACCCCCACGAGATGCGGGGGCCATGTCCTCCCGCGTCGGGACGAGGACCTCCGCCCCCTCCCCTTGCTCGAGGACCCTGACCGCGCTGCGCCCAGGTCCGGAGGGACGGCCGGTCCGGGGGTGACCGTGTCCGCCGGGGTCTCGGGTGGGGAGGGGAGTGTGTGTGGGGGGGGGGCTGCCCCGATCGGATCGGATGGATGGTGGCGATCTCGCCGCGGGTACCTTTTATCCAGGCAGGCGATCCATTCGGCCGAGGAGGAAGAATGGGCAGCGTGCGCAGCGACCATGTTGGGCAGCGCTGTCCCTGGCTGCGGCGACCTCCCGCGCTCGCTGCGCCTCCGCCCCGCCGGCGCCCCGCGGACCCCGCTCCGCCCCGCGCCTCCTCCGCCCTCTTCCCCGCGGGAGGAGGGGACCCGAGGGGCGGGACGCCGGCACCCGGAGGCCCAGCCGCGCGCGCCGCCGCCGTCCCCGCCGCTGCAGTGCGGCGCGCCCCGGGGAGGGGAGCCCCGAGGTCCAGCCGGGCGCGCCGGAGGAGGAGGAGGGGCGGCCCCGGGCGAGCGATCACCTGTGACAGGTGACCTCTGCGTCCCCTCCGCCCCCCTCCCCGGACGACGTGCGCCCCACTCCCACCCTCACCTCGGGGCCTGGGAAGAGGAGAGGGAGGCCGCGCGGGTGCGCGTGGGGAGGGGGATGTCCGTGTCCATATATTTTTCATACAGCAAATGTCACTAAAATGGCTGCTGCCTCTCTGTTTCCTTAGAAACCCATTAGTCCTCATCACTTGTCAAAACTTGCTAGCAGCTTCTGGCTCACCTTGGCCAGGCAGCTCCAGGGGCGATGGAGGGCAGAGCTTGGGGAAGCTTGCTTGCGACTATGGGGACATCGGGGTCCCTTGAGTGTAGACTCCCCGGAGAACCCTCTGGCATGAAGGTTGAGGAGGGGCTGCGATGGAAAGGAGCTGGCAGCGCCCGTCGTGGTGGGACGCAGGAGGTGAGGGAGGGGACCGGACATGACAGAGGATGGCAAGTTGAGAGCTGGCTTAGCTGTCATGGCGCTTGCCTGCAAAGCCGGAGGACCCAGGTTCAGTTCCCCAGGACCCATGTAAGCCAGATGCACAAGGTGGCACATGTATCTGGCGTTTGTTTGCAGTGGCTGGAGGCCCTGGCATGCCAATTCTCTCTGTATGTCTCCTCTTTCCCTCTCTCTCTCTCAAATAAATAAATAAATAAATTTTCAAAAAAAAAAAAAAGAATGGGGAGTGCTGGGGCCCCCAAAAGAATTGAAGTTACAGGTCTGGAGGGCAAGTACCCAAAGCACTCCATCATCTTGGATGGTTGCTCCCCATCCTGGCATTCCTGGTCACCAACCCAGAGCTGAGAATGGACTGTTACCTGTAGGCATTCGCAGCAAATATTATGCCTAGAAGATGTTCAGCCACACTCTGCCAAAAACCAATTCAGGAGGTGGTTGTTCAGGAATTTTGGGAGGAGTTCAGTGCACTGACTCCAAGTCCTGCTTTGATATCGATGGTATGTCTGTGGGGATGGACAGGATTGAAAAGAGCCAGTGGTTTTGTTTTCCTTTCTGTTCATATTCTTCTCCCCTGGCCACCCTGCCCACCCCTGCCCAGGGAGGTCCCTGGGGCCTGCAGAGAAGAAAACAGTAGGTGCTTTCTGGAATGTTTTTATTCTAATAAAACACTCTAGATCTTCAGGATCTCCAGAACTAACTTTCCTTTTCCCTCATTTAATAGCTCGGATGTGGTTTCAGACCAGCCACGGTGTTCCCTCAGCGGCTAACCCTCCCCACGCAGGGCCTGTCTCTCAGCTGCCCTTCTTCATGTTCTGGTCTTATGTTTAACGTGAACAGCATTTAATACACTGAACCATGTAAAGGTTGCCAACGGTGTTTAGTTGTGGCTCTTTTTTGATACAGGTATGAAGGAAGAAATGTGTTTCCTACATATTTTCATACATAAAGACATCAGAGAACCACTGGAACATTTCAAGGTCACCACAAGCTTGCTTAAAATGCCTCAGAAAACATTTAGGAGGAAGAAGAGGGAAGAAGACATCACGTTACCAGTCATTACACAGAGGCTCAGAATGGCTATGGTATCCACAGTGCTAAGAATAGTCCCTGATTGGGCTGGAGAGATGGCCTAGCGGTTAAGCGCTTGCCTGGGAAGCCTAAGGTCCCCGGTTCGAGGCTCGGTTCCCCAGGTTCCACGTTAGCCAGATGCAAAAAGGGGTGCACACGTCTGGAGTTCGTTTGCAGTGGCTGGAAGCCCTGGCGCACCCATTCTCTCTCTCTCCCTCCATCTGTCTTTCTCTCTATGTCTGTCACTCTCAAATAAATAAATAAAAAATGAACAAAGAAAAAAAATTAAAAAAAAGAATAGTCCCTGATTATTGAATCTCCAGAGTGTTAGACCCTGGGTAATATTCTTTACCTGGCTCATCTCATCTAACCTCCAGCACATTCAAAGATGTGGGGCCAGAAGGGCACTGCTCCCCAAAGAACAAAAATTATCTTTGAAAAAGTAACAAAATATTGAAGATTTTTAATCAGCACTTTGAGGGAGAACACTGATTGTCTTGGAGGAAGACATGGGCAACCTGCTTGCTGTGATGCTAAGACCCACCCCCCAAAAGGAGTTTCCCACTCATTTCAAGGGTCGCTGGTTTGGTGAATTGCAAGGACTTTGTTTTGTACATGGAAACTCTGCTTTCCCTTACAGAGAAGCAGAAGAAATACTTAAGGAGTATCTAGAACAATCGTTAGCTTTTCTAGAGCACACACAAGACTGCATCCAGCACTGGAGGAAGATTCCAGTCAGTCACTGGGACAGTGAAGCAGAGGAAAGGTCAAAACAAGACTTGAGAGCTGACACCCTTGTAATGAAGGTGAGTATGTCTGATTCAAAAGCCCTTCAGCCCTCAGTGATGGTGGCACTGTTTCTGACAATGGAATGAGAGTATGACATGTCTAAAATGATTGCCTAGACGCCAAGTTATATACTTTTTAATATAATAGGGAAAGTCCCAGGGAATTTTTTTTTTAAGTAAAGTACAACTTTACTGTTCATGGCTGGAAGGGATGGTTGTTGGTCAAGAGCTACCAACATATAGAAGCTGTTCCTGATTAATGACACTATTATGAAGAGAAGAAGACCAGGGGTTTTGTTTGGGTTTTAATGGGAAAAGCAAAGAATCAAATAATATTCTTCTATAATTCTTTAAAAGAACATAAATTAAGGCCATACCAAAAAGACCATACATGGACTGATTTCATTTGTGAGAAATATCCAGAAAAGGAAAATTTATAAATTATATTGGGGGTTGCCTGGAGCTGAGACATAGGAATAGGGAAAGGTTACCAATGAGCCCAAGGAAATGACTAAACTTAAACTATAGTGATAGAAGACATATGTTATAAAATTTAACAATCCCTGAATGGTATGTTTAAAATGAGCAAGTGGTATAGCATGCAAATGATATCACAATAAAACTACTAAAAGTAGGGCTGGAGAGATGGCTTAGCGGTTAAGCAAGCACTTGCCTGTGAAGCCTAAGGACCGGGGTTCAAGGCTGTATTCCCCAGGACCCATGTTAATCAGATGCACAAGGGGGCGCACACATCTAGAGTGCGTTTGCAGTGGCTGGTGGCTCTGATGCACCCATTCTCTCTCTCTCTCTCTCTCTCTCTCTCTCTCTCTCTCTCTCTCTGTGTGTGTGTGTGTGTGTGTGTGTGTGTGTGTGCGTGTGTGTGCATGCATGTGTCTCTGCCTCTTTCTCTCTGTCACTCTCAAATAAATAAACAAAATTTTTTTAATTACTAAAAGTAAAAAAATTATAAAAATAATAAACTTACCTAATGGGTGAAAAGATTATGCATGCATTGATCTTTGTGGAGATTGAAAAGAGCACTATGAGGGAAAAAGTGAAAATTACCTATAATTCTATCACCTAGAGATACATTGCTGATGTTTTTGTGCATTTCATTCTAAACTTTTCTATTTTCAAAAGATACACTTGGGCTGGTGATATAGCTTAGCAGTTAAGGTGCTTGTCTGCAAAGCCTAAGGATCCAGATTCGATTCTCCAGGTCCCACATAAGCCAGATGCACAAGGTGGCACATGCATTGGAGTTCATTTGCAGTGGCTAGAGGCCCTGATGCACCCATTCTCTCCCTCTCTCTTTCTTTCTCTCTCTGTTTGTAATAAATAAATAAAAATAAACTTTTTAAAAAGATGTACAGTGGCTACAGGCCCTGGTATGTGCCCATTCTCTGTCTGTCTATCTGTCTGTCCCTGTCTCTCTCTCTCTAGTAAATAAATAAATAAATGTCTAAAAAAAGATAAACTCATAAGCACTAAAACAGAACTAACAGCCTTTATTCAATTATGTATATTATATGTGCACATATATAAATATATTCATTTAAAACTCAAAAATATTAATAGATTATAGGCTGTTTTCTACTTGGAATGGAAAAATGCATGTTCAAAAAAAATTTCATCATTGGCATAGGGAGATGTCTCAGCAGATAAAGTGTTCACTGCTCAAGCCTGGGTGCCCATGGTGGGCTTCTGTGACCTTAGTACTGATGAGATGGGGGAGGGCAAGGGGAAGATGGGAGACTTTTCTGGAATCTCGCAGTGAGTGCAGCAGAGAACAACAGCAAAGAGAAAGCTCAACAGCAGAGCAAGACGAGAGAGAAACCCTGCCTCGGATGAGGTGGAAAGGCCAAGAATGACCCAAAAGTTATCCTCTGACCACCGCACAGGTGAACGGAGACCCGTGACCATTCAGCAGGCTGAAATCTTTTCACTCGACCAAAAAAGAAATCGTGACTAGGTAAGAAGCTCTCCCATGGTGGTCTTTGGAAGCTTTTGTGTCCTTTGGCATTTGACAGCAGCAAGTGGTGGCGACAGGGACTTGCAGAGGTGGCAGCTTCTATTCTAGCATCGCATCTCGTATCTCGTATGCAGACCTCAGGAACCGGGACCTTTGCTCTGGTGACCAGCGTTACTGTTCTTGTGTAGACCTAGGAAGTCAGAAGGCCCCAATCCTGGACAGTGTCACCGGTCCTGGGCTGTTATGATTTAAATCTAAACTGCTCCCCTTGGACTCATGATTGGTCCCCAGTTGACGGCCATTTCCTGTCTTGCTCTCTGCTTCCTGGCCTGCCATGATGTGAGCTGAGCTTGTCTGCTGTACCTTCCCTGCCAGGCCGCACTCGACCCTCTGAAACTGAGCAAAAAGAAATCTTTCCTCCCCTTAACGTTGTTTCCCCGTTGTACACTTGGGCACGATGATGTAAAAGGAGCTGAGACGCAGACCGGGAGGGACTGCCAGTGTAGCTCAGTTAGTAGAGCGCTTGCCTAATCTCCGCAAGGCCCTGGTTTCAATTCCCCAGGCTGCATAAACAGGATGTGATCAGTCAGAGAGTTGAATCATTCCATCTCCAACATCCATGCCAGTTTACAGGAAAATGAATATCAGGAGGCATGCTCGCAGTGTGAATTTATCATTAGCAATGATTTTAACATGTTGCACCAAACTTTAACAATGCTTAACACCTGCCCAGCACCCCAGGGAGAGGTTGGTCCCCCTAATCTGTCTCAAATCTGAATGCCAAATGCATTCAGAACAACTACAACAAAAAAAAAAAAACACGTACAAATGGCCTGGAATAATTTCTAATCTGGGCACCTCCTGGTGCAGTCAGGTTGGCACAGGAAACTGCGACAACTCCTCACACACTTGCTTCAGTTTCTATCTCCTGAGCACTTCTTGCTCTTTCTCTGAGTGAAGAGGTGTGGTGGTTTGATTCAGGTGTCCCCCATAAACTTAGCTGTTCTGAATGCTAGGTTCCCAGCTGATGGAGATTTGGGAATTAATGCCTCCTGGAGGGAGTGTATTGTCGGGGGCGGGCTTATGGGTATTAAAGCCAGTTTCCCCTTGCCAGTGTTTGGCACACCCTCCTGTTGCTGTGGTCCACCTTCTGTTGGCCAGGGGGTGATGTCCACCTCTGCTCATGTCATCGTTTTCCCCTGCCATCGTGAAGCTTCCCCTCGAGCCTGTAAGCCAAAATAAATCTCTTTTTCCCAGAAGCTGCTCTTTGTTGGGTGATTTCTACCAGCAATGCGAACCGGACTGCAACAAGAGGGTTGGGCTCAAGCTCATGGTCTTAGGTGTTTGGACTGAGCAACTGTGTTTGGGCATCTCACTGTGGATTTTCATATCTGCTCTACTTTCGTGCCTCAGCTGAAACTTGCAGTGTAACATCTGTGATTGGGGCTACTAAAGGCTGAATCAAGTCAGCTTCCTCTCTCATGCCTTCCACATGCGTTCCTATTCAACCAAGACAATTACCTTTCCAAGCAAGGCTACTCACCTGGGAGTTGTAAGGAATCCCACACTCTTTAGAAAAGTACTGCTCATGGGCCCTTGAGCTTTCCAAAGAAGAAATGTGTAATTAAAACCCATCTGCTTGGGAGAGCCCCAATTTGTGGGTTATATTAGAAATGCTGCGGTTTTGACTTAAAACTTTGAAGATGTGTTCATTTGGGAGGAATATAGTTGGATTAAAATTTTAAAACAATAATAGGAGCATAGGAAATGGCCAAAATTTGGTTGACAATAACTGTTTTTTTCATTTCAATGATAAGTCAAAATTACAAATATCCCATGTTTAGAACCTCAATCTTTATGATACTAAATTAGGCATTATTAAAATTTCTTTGTAGGTTTTAGAAGTAGACATTTTGTTTGGGTTTGCTTTTTGTATCGGTATTATTATGGCATATAAAGGTCAATTAAGGGGCTGGAAAAATGGCTTAGCAGTTAAAGGTGCTTTCTTGCAAAGCCTAATGGCCTGGGTTCAATTCCCCCTACACATAAAGCCAGATTCACAAAGTAGCATATGCATGTGTCTGGTTCTTTTGCAGTGGCAAGAGGCACTGATGTACCTATTCTATTTCAATCTCATTCTCTCTAAGAAATAAAATATATATATACATATATATATATTTTTTTAAGTCAACTAAGGGGCTGGAAAAATGTCTTAGCGGTTAAGGCACTTGTCTGTGAAACCTAAGGATCTAGGTTCAATTTCCCCATGACCCAAGTGAGCCAGATGCACAAGGTGGTGAATGCATCTGGAATTTGTTTGCAGTGGCTGGAGGCCCTGGAGCACACATTCTCTCTCTCTTAAATAAATTAAAAAAATGAAAAAGAAAGTTGATTAAGCTGGGCATGGTGGCATACATCTTTAATCCCTGCACTCAAGAGGCAGAGGTAGGTGGATCGCCATGAGTTCGAGGCCACCCTGAGACTACATAGTGAATTCCAGGTCAGCCTGAGCTAGAGTGAGACCTTACCTGAGAGAAAACAAACAACTAAAAAGTCAATTAAATTAAGGAAGATTTACCTGTTTAGTCTTAATTCTACTTTAGATATACCCAATGTTAGTGCACTGGAATTAAAACCAACAACGGAATACCGTAAGAACTAGAAAACTAGTAGGTTTGATTATGTCTTATGTGGAGATTGTCTTCAGTGACCAGATTCATGCAGGACTAACGTAAGCCTCCGTTTTTTTATTCCTTATGAGGAGAGTAAGTGAAGTTATACTCCCTTATTTTACAGAAAGATAAAGTATTAAGTCACCAGTCATCGTTAAAATACACTTGCAACTGAAAAGCAGAAATTTCCAGGTTAAAATACGTGACTTGGTTAGTAATAGAAGCAAGCACTAAAAGCAGAATCCTTTACCCTGGAAGTACAACTATATACTGAGCATACCGACCTCATTTACTTATTTATTGGCAGTTACGCTGAATTCATTTCTGTGCATATAGCTCCTTGCCTGCCTGGGAGGTGGCGGCAGAGGAGCCTGAGTGCCCTACCTGACCTTCCTGGAAGGGATGTCTCGGGAAACTTATTGATATGCAAATCATGCTGGCCCAAACTAGGTTCAAGGACCAATCGGGCTCAACACTCCACCCATAGCCAAGCCTTCCTCCGCAACCATGTGACCCTGCATGCGCTTGCTGGCTGCCCCTGCCTCAAGTTGAGTTGGTAGCGTTGCAGTAATGAACTTGGGAACACATCTCATGGCTTTACTCTTAGTTCTATTTTGTCATGAGATCGCTCTACCTTGTTGAAATACCAAGGCGCCATTGCTTTTTTTTTTTAATTTTTTTTTGTTGTTATTTCTATTTATTTATTTGAGAGCAACAGGCAGGGAGAGAAAGAGGGAGAGAGAGAGAGAGAGAGAGGGAGAGAATGGGCACACCAGGGCCTCCAGCCACTGCAAACAAACTCCAGATGCATGCGCCCCCTTGTGCATCTGGCTAACGTGGGTCCTGGGGAATTGAGCCTCGAACCAGGGTCCTTAGGCTTCACAGGCAAGCGCTTCCGCTAAGCCATCTCTCCAGCCCGCCATTGCTTTTTGATATTACGGGAATGACACATAGAATGCTCTTCAACTTGGAAAATCTCTGCCTGCCTTATAGAGATGTTTCACACTAATAAGGGGAAATCACCATGAAAAGAATTTCAAGAGGATTATAGCCACATAGTATTTGTTTCAATTTCCTTTTCATCTATAATCCAATACGAGTTCCTACAGACTTCAAAAATAGATGACTTTATATAGAGGGTTTCACAGAGAAAATAAGCACAGGAAAGAGAGAATGTGACTAAAGGTCATATTGATCATATTAAACCAAGAGCATACAGAACTGGGAAGAAGGAAAATGGAGGATCGCCATTTATAGGAAAATATGGAAAAGGTTGACTGATTAATAAAATAATAAGGAGCCAAGCACCTTTGACTAGGTGACATTAATTTTCACTTCAACAATAAGGTGCCACCACAAAAAAAGAAGGTATGGGCTAGACACTTCTCATTTAAAAGTGCCCATGAGATCTGGAGGGAAACCATAACTCAGGTGGCTTAGAAGGAGGCCAAAATGGGAAGGCAGGTTCTTTACCTGGTGACCAGACCAGGCCCTCCTCCTCATCAACTCTTCCAAATGCAATGAGAACCCCCCCCCCCGCCCACCTCCCTGTGCACAATTTCTTCTGCCTATTGACCCAGAAGTCTCACAGAGATGATTCAGCAGCCACTGAGCTGTGTAGTTCAAACTCTGGACATGCACCTGCCCACTCCTACCCACCAAGGCCCTGGCATGCTTATGCCAGGCCTATATGCACCCAGTGAGTTCACTTCCTGAGGCTCGTTAGCCACACATCTAACTGACTCTTTCTGCCATTTGCAAACAGATGAAAAGACCCATGGCGTATATAGCTTTGTACATGAGCAACTGCCAATGGGGCTGAAATGCTAAGGATTGAATTTCCCTCCATGAATTTTGATGCACAATGCAAGCAAGTGTTGTAGGATACAGGACAGATCAAATCTGTCACTTTTTCCCTTTTAATGGATGGGTCTAGGGCAGAGATTCTCCACACAGCCTGTCTGTGTTGCCCAAAAAACACACATTATTGTCTTTACCCCCACTACACGTTGAGTGTGACTTTACTTGGAAACAAGGTCTTTGCAAGTATAATCCCGTTAAGATGAAGTCATTAAGGTGGGCTCCAATCTAACCTTTGATCACCCTGGGAGAATGCAGCCTTGTGATGAGGGGCTGTGATTGGAGTGCCAGGTACCCACAGGCTGAAGAAGAATTGCTGCTAACACCAAAAACCAGAAGAGGCAAAGGAGAGGGAGTGTGGCCAACTACACATTGACTATGAACTAGCCTCTAGAACAATGACACAATAAATTTCTGTTAAGGACCCAGTTGATGGTACTTTATTCCAGCAGTCCTAGGAAACAATACAAAGCAACCAGCTGTGTGGGATTGTGCCTCCCACATAAAGCACTAACACTCAATCCTTGCCTGAAGTCTGTTTTGCAGAAAATCATTGCCATGACAACCAGAGACCCAGATCAACTGGAGGATGATTGGGCGAGGGGATGTTTGAGTTCAGAGAGTACTGAGAGAGGGAAGTCAGGGCAAAGGCCCTGAGGTGGCAGCTATTTCAGGGTGGAGTATAAGGAGAGGAAATCAGAGGAGCCAACAATGTGACATTTAAGGTCACAGGAAAGACTTTGGGTTTTTTAAAGTTATTTTATTTATTTATGTATTTTAGAGTGTGTGTGTGTGTGTGAGAGAGAGAGAGAGAGAGAGAGAGAGAGAGAGAGATGGAGGGAGGGAGAGAGAACTGACACTCCAGGGCCTCAGCCACTGCAATCGAACACCAGACATTTGTGCCACCTAGTGGGCATGTGCGACCTTGTGCTTGCCTCACCTTTGTGCATCTGGCTTACCTGAGACCTGCAGAGAAATCAAACATGTGAGTCCTTAGGCTTCACAGGCAAACTCCTTAACTGCTAAGCCATCTCTCGAGCCCTGATTTTGATTTTTTGCTATATGTGAAGACATAACTTACATATAAGAATATGAACACATCGTTTGTGCGTGCGTGTATATGTCTGTATTCATGTGGAGGGTGCGTGCGTGTTCATGATCCTATGTGTGCATGCATGCAGACGCCAAAGAACAACCTCGGGTGTCATCTGCAGGAATGCCATCCATCTATTTTGAGATAACGTCTCAGTGACCTGCATCTCACCAACTAGGCTAGACAGGTTGGCCAGCAAGCCCCAGAGATCCATGTGTCTCTTCCTCCCCAGCACTAGGATTACAAGCTTGGCCACACCTGCTTTTGTTGTTTTTGCTTGTTTGTTTCTTTGTTTCTTTGTTTTTCTTTTTCAGGCTCCTTGAATTAGATTCTTTTTTTTTTTTTAATTTAATTTATTAGCTTTCTTTTCAGAAAATACAGGCAGTTTGGTACCATTGTTTAGGCTCATCTATGATCTACCCCTTCCCATTGGACCCTCCTTGTTGATGTAAATGGGTCGTGCATTGTGGAGTTAGCCCACAGTTATTGGTACGATAAATGTCTCTGTATATCATGACCCAACATGTGGCTCTGACATGCTTTCTGCCCCCTCTTCTGCAAAATTTCCCTGAGCCATGTTGGGTTCATTTTTGGTCTGCTTCAGTGCTGAGGTGTTGGGGGCCTCTGAGGCTCTGGCTCTCTGATTTGGTAGGAGTTGATTTTTCTCTGTGTTGGTCTCCTTCCCCTTTGTGCTGGTATCCCGTTCATCAGGAAAACAGCACCCTTGCTTGTTTCACCAATTGTCCTTAGTTTCAGTCGGGCCCCTTTTGAGGTATGTTGGGGCAGCTCTCTCCTTAGGATCTGCATCTATCTTTCTTTCCCCGGTATGGTCACCATCTTGGCCGGAAGTTCCTGTTTGTTTGTTTGTTGTGAGGTAGGGTCTCACTCTGACCCAGGCTGACCCGGAATTCATTATGTAGTCTTAGGCTGGCCTGGAGCTCATGGCGATCCTCCTACCTCTGCCTCCTGAGTGGTGGGATTAAAGGCATGTGCCCCCATGCCCAGCCATGCCTGGCTTTTTTTACATGGAGTTCTAGGGATCAAATTCAGGCCTTCATGCTGATAAGGCAAACACTTTTCCAGCTGAAACTATCTCCCAACCTGAAAATGAATACAATCTGAAGGGTATGCTTTTGTGATTTTTTTTTTTCAATTCCATTTGTATAGGTCAGAGAGGCTACCATCCAGATTAAAAAAATCAGCCCAGAGTATTTCTCCTACCTTTTGGTTAATATAACTGACCAACAAAGGTAACTATTCATTTTTATCATGATAGGTTTGTTTTGCCTGGTATTGAATGGTGTATACACGAACCATATAACTCTGGTGTAAAACAATGCTTTTGAAACCCTTCCAAGTTTCTGGGCACCTGCTTCCTTTATTTGTCCAGTGCAGTGGTTCTGTATTGCCTGCGTAAATCAACGTTTGCTCGCCCGTTCTGCAGAGGACTGCGTTCCTTGCAGCTTTGAACCATAAATGAGAGAAATAGCGGCTGATTCTTATGCCCACTTCCTTTCTTCAACATGTGCCATCATTTCTCTTGGTATAAATCTACTTTCTAAGTCAATGGCAATCAGTTGATGGCAACCTCATTCATTTTTCAAAGTGGCTGCGCCATTTCCCTACAATACGTGAGAATCACAGTCATTCCACGTCCTCAGCAAACATGTGGAATTGTCAATCTTTTTTATTTTAGCCTTTCTGGTGGGTGTAGAGTAGGTATTCACCGTGGTTTTTAATACACATTTTCCTGGTGACTAATGATGACCTTCTTTTGATATGTACATGGTTAGGTATCTTCTTTTATGAAGTTCTTGTCCGCAGGTTGTATTTTTATTATGACCACATCCCACATCCCAAATTGCTATTACTCACCTATTGTTACACCACAAATCACTCTCAAATGTACAGTTAGAAGCACCCATGATGAGCACCCAATTTCTGTGGGTCAGGAGCCTGGTGGAAGCTTAGTCAGGTGGCTCTGGCTCAGAGTCTAGGCAGCAGTCTGGCTGTTGGCTGGAGTTGGAGTTATGTCAAGGCCCCATGGGGTTGGAGACACTACTTTTTAAAAATTTTTTTCATTCATTTTTATTTATTTATTTGAGAGCAACAGACAGAGAAAGAAAGAGGCAGATAGAGAGAGAGAGAATGGGTGTGCCAGGGCCTCAAGCCACTGCAAACGAACTCCAGAGGCATGCGCCCCCTTGTCCATCTGGCTAACATGGGTCCTGGGGAATCGAGCCTTCACCAGGGATCCTTAGGCTACCCAGGCAAGCACTTGACCACTAAGCCATTTCTCCAGCCCTGGAAATACTACTTCTAAGCTTACTTACTGAGCTTCACCAGAGAAGTGTCTAGTGTTATTTGATTAGTGAACTATAGAGAATCTTAAATTCTCCCTTCTGCTCTCTAAGACCTCTTGGTATCCAGGGTCTCCATTTGTAAAAACCTTATCTAGGGCTGGAGAGATGACTTACGGGTTAAGGTGCTTGCCTGCAAAGCCAAAGGACCCAGGTTCAACTCCTCAGGAGCCATGTAAGCCAGATGCACAAGGGGGCACATGCATCTGGAGTTCGTTTGTACTGGCTGGAGACCCTGGCATGCCCATTCTCTCCATCTCTCTCTCTCTCTCTTTCTCTCTCTCTCTCTCTCTCTGTTACTCTTAAATAAATAAAATATACTTTTTCAAATTTATGAAAAACCTTGTCTAAAGGATTAGGTGGTGGCAGAGACCCAACTAGCTGGGGTCAGAAGGGTGGCAATCTAAAAACATTCACATTCAGAGCACTGTGTGAAATGGCTGCCTTTCATTAAGCTCCCACTCAGTCCCTCATCTAGAAGGTGAAAAAAACAAAAAAATCAATCATTGAAGAGTTTCAAATCCTCCATAAATGTTCATTTAACCCAAAAGCATGCCTGTGGAAATGGATAGCAAGATTAGACCCACAACATGGAGCAGCCTTAAAAATGTTATTTTCACTTTTTTTTTTTTTTTTTGGTTTTTCAAGGTAGGGTCTCACTGTAGCCCAGGCTGACCTGGAATTCACTATGGAGTCTCAGGGTGGCCTCGAACTCACAATCCTCCCACCTCTGCCTCCCTTATTTTCACATTTTTTAATTAGAAATCTAAAGTGTGGTATTGTTAAAGAAAATACAAATCTGGGCTGGAGAGATGGCATAGTAAAGCCAAAGGATCCTAGTTTGATTCACCAGGTCCCATGTAAGCCAGACACACAGGTGGTACATGCATCTGGAGTTCATTTGCAGTGGCTGGAGGCTCCCCCACCCCTCTCTCTTTCTCTCTTTCTGCCTCTTTCTCTCTCAAAAAAAAAAAAAAAGAAAAGGAAAAAAAGAAAGAAAGAAAGAAAAAGAAAAATTAAAGAAAACACAAAGCTCCTCAAAATTTTTTTTTGTTTTTTTTTTTAATTTTTAATTTATTTATTTGAGAGCAACAGACACAGAGAGAAAGACAGATAGAGGGAGAGAGAGAGAATGGGCGCGCCAGGGCTTCCAGCCTCTGCAAACGAA
The DNA here is from genome assembly GCF_020740685.1 of Jaculus jaculus. NCBI lineage: Eukaryota > Metazoa > Chordata > Mammalia > Rodentia > Dipodidae > Jaculus > Jaculus jaculus. Next base: position 66,517,914 of record NC_059105.1, read on the forward strand.
CTCCAGATGCGTGCGCCCCCTTGTGCATCTGGCTAACGTGGGACCTGGGGAACCGAGCCTCGAACCGGGGTCCTTTGGCTTCACAGGCAAGCGCTTAACCACTAAGCCATCTCTCCAACCCGGTAAGGACCACCACAAGGGAACAAAAGGCAAGCAAGCTCTGGACCCTTACCCTGTTATCTATTAAGAGCATGCTTTTTAGCAGTTTTGTCCTAAAGCAGAGGGTTAAGCCACAAAGACGGAATGTTTATGGGCAAAAAGCCTCTTATGCCTAACCCATCTAAAACCACATGGGCTCTAGGTAGATACATGAATAACTAAGACAAGGGGCAACTGTTAGAGAGGAAACCTAAGTAAACCTTGCACTCAGTAAACGTCAACTTCTCTAACTTCAGAAGTCACACAGCTGAGCAGTACGTGATCAGGGTCCCGCTAGCTTGATGGAGGCCTCTGACATGCAGGGCAGGATTAACAGGTACCTTGATTACTTTGCAAAACCTTGAAGGCCATTTTTACCAAAAGCACTGACTTTTTTTTTTTCCACTAGGACTGGGGATGGAGCCCAAGGCCTTGCAGCTGCTAGGTAAGCACCCTACTACTTAGCTATAGCCCTAGTTCTTTTTTGATGTTTATTTTGAGATACAGTCTCTCTAAGTCAGCCAAGATGGATGGCCTAGAACTATGTTACCCAGAATGGCATCAACTTAACATTCCTCCTGCCTCAGCTTCCCTAGTTGCTGGAATCACCGGTGTGTGCCCTCATGCCTAGTTACCCACGAACTCTACTAAAGCCTATGGGTGTCTGAAGGATGAGTGAAATGTATGGAAGTTTTAGCATATCTGTCTTAATAGTGTGTCTGTCCCCTGTGTGACCCCAACCTTTTAGTCAGACTTTCCTCAGCTTGTCCAAGAGTTAATGATGTCAATTTGGCCTACTGCCCTTTGGAGGCAACATGCATTTCTTCTACATCATCGTTTTGCTTTGTCAGCAATCTGAGCACCCATAATCCCTCAGCTTTATCAGACCAAACCACAAGAGCAGAATTTTTATGTAAGAAAATGAATGATGCAAGCAAACAGTTCCTGGACTAGGTCACTGCTAGTCAGCAATATATGGGGTTTGAATATAAAATATCCCCCATAGCCTCATGCATTGGAATACTTGATCCCCAGTTGGTGACAGTGTTTGGGAAGGTGGAGGAGTCTTTGGGATGTAGAGTCTTGCTGGAACAAGTGTGATACTTACAGAGGGACCTAGAGTATTATAACTCAGCCCCACTTGCCACAGTCAGCTTGCCCTTGCTACTTTATTTCTATTGATGTGAAGATGTCATGCCCTGCTGTCTGCTCCTGCCATGATTTCCCCACCATGATGAAACTTCCCCTCAAAACTATAAGCCAAGGCTGGAGAGACGGCTTAGTGGTTAAGGTGCTTGCATGTGAAGCCCAAGGACCCACGTTTGATTCCCAAGGAACCATGGAAGCCATGTGGCACATGTGTCTGGAGTTTGTTTGCAGTGACTAGAGACCCTGGTACACTTATTTTCTCTCTCTCCCTATCTGTCTCTTTCTCTTTCTCTCTCTCTCTCAAATAAGTAAATAAAAATTAATTTAAAAAACTATAAGCCAGTAATAAACCCTTTCCTTCCATAAGCTGTCCCAGCAATGAGAAAGTCACTGCTACAACTGCAAACTCTATGTTTGTGCACAAGAAAGAAAACATCTTTTAGAACTGTGCCCATGACTGATGGATAGTTATAAACTTTAACCCAGCTCAGAAAAATCAATAAAAGCTGTTTCTTCCTTCGTTCAGATGAGCAGCCTGGTAACCTCTGGTCCATGCCAGCTCCCTTTGACTCAAGTTGGCTGGCTCCACTGAGGTGAAAACGACTTGCCTGTTTTGTTCATAATATGTGGCTCAGCCACAGTTCTATTGTTTCCATGACACAAGACCCCGATGTCCAGTATGAAAGTCACTAAAAATAATCTTTGGGAGTGCTTAAGATACACTACTATAGGAAAGCTCATTGTTAAGGAGAGAATGTTCACTATTAAAGAGGGAAAGCAAGCCAGGAATGTAGGCTCATGGTTAAACTCCCAGCACTTGGGAGCCTAAAGTAGGAGGATCACCAGCCTGGGGCTACAGAGTGAATTCCAGGTCCTCCTGGACTAGAATAAGACCCTACCTCAAACACACATACACACACACACACACATATACAGAGAGAGAGAGAGAGAAAGCAGATGGAAATTATAAGGTGATATCATGTATGTATGCACATAGGAAAAGATTAGAAAGGACAACTATGATTCTCATGTAGCTATGAAAGGATAAGGATAATGGGCTCTCTGGTCTGATCACTACACATTGCATTCATCTATTGGAATGTCATGCTGTATATCACAAATACGTATACTAACTATGCATCAAGTAAATATAAAAATCTGTTTTAACAGAGCGAAATGAGAGAATCATGGTTAAATTTCCCCCTCTGCATCCCATATTTAAAATACATTTTTTATACTTAAAGAAAATCCAAGGGACTGGGAATGTAGCTCAGCTGGTAGGGTGCTTGCTTATTACTCATGAAACACTAGAAGTGAGTTCAAGACCAGCCTGGGGTACATAATACCCTATCTCAAAAAGTTTAAAAAAGTGGGGACTGGAGAGATGGCTTAGTGGTTAAGCACTTGCCTGTGAAGCCTAAGGACCCTGGTTTAAGGCTTGATTCCCCAGGACCCACGTTAGCCAGATGCGCAAGGGGGAGCACGCGTCTGGAGTTCGTTTTCAGTGGCTGGAGGCCCTGGCACACCCATTCTTTCTCTATCTGCCTATTTCTCTCTGTGTCTGTTGCTCTCAAATAAATAAATAAAAATAAACAAAAAAAAATTTTAAGTTTAAAAGAAGCCGGGCATGGTGGCCCACGCCTTTAATCCCAGCACTTGGGAGGCAAAGGTAGGAGGATCGCCGAGAGTTCGAGGCCACCCTGAGACTACATAGTTAATTCCAGGTCAGCCTGGACCAGCCCAAATCTAAAATTACAAGCTGTCATTCCTACCTTTAACACTGAATTTGATACATGAAATGTTACTGACATTTTTTTTTTGTCATTTATTTTTCACAAAATTGTGTTAGAAAAATTGCAAGTATCAAAAAGTAAGGGCTGCTGGATTTACCAGCTCCTCTCACAGTTGGCTTATCACGGTGAACTGGACTTCCCCGGAGAGAAGTCTGAAATCCCTCAGCACCCTTTCTAAGAAGACATCCTTTGCCATCTACAGTCGTCAAACCCTAAACTTTTAACCCTGATAGAACTCTGTCATCTCCTATGAAGTTTTCACATTTCTTTCAATAGATTATGAAGTATCCTTTTGTCTTTGTGTGTTCTATTTAGCTGTCCTTCCTGCTTAGCGTCTTCTGATCTAAGAGAATCCTTCAACCATTCTTTCAGTCATTACGTCATATCAACCCATTTTAAGACGCTATATAGCTCAATTATTTCACAGAAAATCCTTTAATATGGACATGTCTGTTTCTTCTTGATTGCAAAGTGCCTAAATTTCTTCGTGCCACAGCAATTTCAGCTGGTGCCTAAATGGCATCAACTCTTGTCTGCGCTGTGAAACTGGAACGGGACTTCTGTCGTGTGTTTGTTAGAGAGATTTGGCTGAGGTTAGGGAGATTGCAGTGTAAGTGGGACTTAGGGGTCTGTATCTAAACATCCACCTTTGGTCACCCATATAACTGTCAGTAAGTATATCTTGAAAAACCCAAGCACTTGAGAATTGCTGTGACTAAACTATAACTGCCACTGCAGGAAGAAGAGGCCTGGCTTTTACCCACACAGGGACAGCTTATATCAAGGAATGGCAGCCTAGTCTGTGTGTCCTAGTCTTTATTGACCAGGCTAGTTGATGAGCCAGACAGGGAGTCAGTCAGTCAGCAAATCACGCCTGTAATCCCAACTCTCGGGAAGCAGAGGCCAGAGAATGGAGACTTGAGACCAACCCGGGCTATCATTGACACATGTGTAAACAGACACCAGATGCTTGCACCTCTTTTTTCATCCAGGCTTACATGGGTGGCTTGGGAATTGAACCCTGGCCATCATCTCAGCCCCATTGTGAGATCCTCTTTCAAAGAAAAGAATAACTGCTTCACTAGGATATTTGAGTTGTGAAAAAAAAAATAGTTGATTTCTGAAGTAAATAAGCAGCATGGAGGGAGAAGGAAGCCTCAATTTCATTTCTAACTTGGCCTATGAAAGCTTTCAACACACCAGAGCAATTCCGATATATAAGAGCCATCGCCATGGTCAGGGCCTTGTGTTTGGGATGTGTAGACCTAAGCTGGGTGTGGTGGCGGACGCCTTTAATCCCAGCGCTCTGGAGGCAGAGACAGGAGGATCACCGTGTTTTTGAGGCCACCCTGAGACTATAGAGTGAATTCCAGGTCAGCCTGGGCTAGAGTGAGACCCTACTTCGAAAAATCAAAAAACCAGAAAGGAAAAAGGAAAGAAAGAGAGAGAGAGATGTGCAAACCTGGGTTGTGTTTCTAGGAATGGCCTTCTGCATGCAGCCTGGGGCTTGGCAGCAGCTCCAGGGGATGATGATTAAGGCTTTTGGATCTATGCCATCGTTCTTACCTCAGCATGCCAGTTATTGCTAATCATGGTGTTCTTTCCTAGGAGCCTGGACCACTGCCTGGAACAACCCCAAGACCTCAGGCAGCTCTGGTGGGGGTGTGGAGTCGATCCGTCACGTGAAGCCTGGACAGCACGTAGAAATACTTTATTTCTAGATGTCACTGGAATTATAGTTTCTCCCCTTCGCCTGCACACGGATGGGGTCTAGAGCAGTGTTTCCCATGAATGACCTACAGACAACTGGGAGGCTTGGTAAAAATCTCACATTGGTGTTTGTCCGCCAGTTGTTTAGACAAAGGATGGCAAGGTGAATGCACTGGGGTTGGCTGTTTGCTGGGACAGTCTGACTTCCACGTATATCACAGCTGAAGCATAATTGAATATTATTTCTCACTTATGAAATAGTCAAAGTTGGTCTGAGGTTTGAGGGATAAGAGTAGGTGAATTCTGTGACCCCAGTGGAATGGGGTCAGGGACAAGGGAAGAGAGGGTACCAACACACGATGCATCCATATGAAATATGTTGCTTATAATAATAATATAACATAATAAAAATTTTTAAATGAAATTTTTAAAATTTATTTATTTAATAGTGACAGAGAGAAAGAGGCAGAGAGAGAGAGAGAGAGAGAGAGAGAATGGGCACACCAGGGCCTCCAGCCACTGCAAACGAACTCCAGAAGTGTGCGCCCCCTTATGCATCTGGCTAACGTAGGGTCCTGAGGAATCGAGCCTCAAACCGGGGTCCTTAGGCTTCACAGGCAAGTGTTTAACCGCTAAGCCATTTCTCCAGCCCTAAGAAAAACTTTTAAATGAAAAAAAAAAAGAGTAGGTGAGTTCCATTCAAGATCCAGGCTGATGGAGACCATGCCACTTTACATGCCCGACCTCTGCCACGCCCAGCACCATAGGCCCTTGAAGCCACCTAGGGTAGGGAAAGGAGCATGGAAATCCATGCAAAAGGCTGTGCAATCTTCTCTTTGTCAGGTCACAACTGTACAGCTCTAGCTAACTTCAGGCAAGCCGCAAAGCCTAGTTCCAGTTAAGCAAACTCCCCCCAGCGGCACACCACCACAGAGGGGAACACAGCTGTTTCGTAGTCAGCTGCCATCTCTGCCCAGGAAGAGGGCCTGAGCAGCTCCTTTGCTTCCCATAGGATTAGGGGTGGCATTGTGAACACTTGAGTACCCCTTGCCCTATGCCAGGCATGACACTTGAGCCATTTTATATGCCCAAGTGTGAGGGTGAAAGTGAACATACTGCAGTGTGTTGCTGAAAGCATTGTGAGATTTTAGTCTCTAGGATGTTTTGCAAAACACAACTGAGGGGCTGGAGAGATGGCGTAGTGGTTAAGGCGCTTGCCTGTGAAGCCTAAGGACCCACGTTCAACTGCCCAGGTCTCGTGTAAGCCAGATGCACAAAGGTGAGGCAAGCACAAGGTGTCACAGGCCCACTGGGTGGTACAAGTGCTTGTGTTGGATTGCAGTGGCTGAGGCCTTGGTGTTCCAATTCTCTCTCTCTCTCTCTCTCTCTCACACACACACACACACACACACATAAAAATAAAAATAAAAAATTCTACTGAGGACTAGAGAGATGGCTCAGTGGTTAAAGGTGCTTGCTAGCAAAGCCTGATAGCCTGAGTTCAATTCCCCAGTACCCATATAATGCCAGAAGCATAAAGTGGTACATGCATCTGGAATTTGTCAGCAGCTGCTAGAAGCCCTGGTGTGCCAAACACACACACACACACACACACACTATCTCTCTCTCTATGTCTATCTCAATCCCTCTGTGTGTGTGTCTCTCTCTCTAGATATAGAAATAAATATTTTAAAAATACAATTGATACCAGTTGTGGTGGCTCATGCCTATGATCCAAGCACCTAGAAGGATCACTATGAATCCAAGGCCAGTCTGTGAGACCCTGTCTCAAAAGGGAGAAGGGGGCAGGGGAAATGACTCAGCAGGCAAGAGGGCATAGCCACACACACCTGTTACCCCACTCTTGTGGGCAGTGGAGATGGAATCACTGAGGCTGGCTGGTCATCTAGTCAGACTGGAAACAGCAGCTTCAGGTTCAGAGAGTCCACATTACAGAAACAAGCAGGAGGTGATGGAGGAGGACGTCTGACGTCTCCTCTGGCCTCTGCACGTGAACACATGGAGCATGCACATCTATACACACGTGTGCATACGCCACACCACACATACTGGCAACACACACAAAAATCAACCAAACCAACAAATAAAGAAACCATTGTAGTTCTACATCTAACTGTGATGTAAAAAGCTGACAAGAACATTTCTCTCCCCCTACTACTAAGAAAAATTAGAGATACAAAGAAAATCATAAGTTTCCTTCAATCCATCAGGTAGTGGACATCACAGCCCCCAATCCAAAACCCCTCCATGAATCCGGGACGAATGTTCTGTCTCCCCTTTGGCAGAGCACATGAAGCAGTGGAGCCTACTATTAATCAATAAGTAAGAATCAGAGGCTGGAGAGATGGCTTAGCGGTTAAGCGCTTGCCTGTGAAGCCTAAGGACCCCGGTTCGAGGCTCGGTTCCCCAGGTCCCACGTTAGCCAGATGCACAAGGGGGCGCACGTGTCTGGAGTTCGTTTGCAGAGGCTGGAGGCCCTGGCATGACCATTCTCTTTCTCTCTCCCTCTATCTGTCTTTCTGTGTCTGTCACTCTCAAATAAATAAATAAATAATTTTAAAAAAATTCAGCTAAAATTTCTAGCAAATTGCACAAGTCTGACTCTGACCTACTTAAACAGGGTAGATGTACTTATGAGTCACTGGCACAGGGAAGCTCATGCATACTCACAGGCTCTTCGTAAGGGAGATACACTCATTTTCAAGCACAAATACTGTTTATCTCAGTCTCTATTTTCCTACAAACAATGACTGGCATTGGATCAAAAACCATGGGACAAAGTAAGCATGGTGACACCTAAGTAGAGCACCAGCTCTAGGGAGGCTGAAACATGCAAGCATGCAGCAAGAGCTTGTCTCAAAAAAAAAAGATAGTGAGATAAATAAAACAAGGATGAAAAAAACCCCTCATTGTTAGGAGAGAAAGCCATCAAGAGAACCAGACTCAGAGATGATTCATACAGCAGAACTATCAGGCAGGCCATTTTTAAACAACTGTTGTTAATGTATTAAAGGCTCTGTTGGGCTGGAGAGATGGCTTAGTGGTTAAGCGCTTGCCTGTGAAGCCTAAGGACCCCGGTTCGAGGCTCGGTTCCCCAGGTCCCACGTTAGCCAGATGCACAAGGGGGCGCACGCGTCTGGAGTTCGTTTGCAGAGGCTGGAAGCCCTGGCGCGCCCATTCTCTCTCTCTCCCTCTATCTGTCTTTCTCTCTGTGTCTGTTGGTCTCAAATAAATAAAAAAAAAAATTTAAAAAAATAAAAATAAAAATAAAGGCTCTGTTGGAGGGCTGGAGAGATGGCTTAGCAGTTAAGCACTTGCCTGTGAAGCCTAAGCAACCCAGTTCAAGGCTCGGTTCCCCAGGACCCACGTTAGCCAGATGCACAAGGGGGTGCACACGTCTGGAGTTTGTTTGCAGTGGTTGGAGGCCCTGGGGTGCCCAATCTCTGTCTTGCTCTCTCTAACTGTCTCTTTCTCTGTCTGTCTGTCACTCTCAAATAAATAAATAAATAAATAAAATTTTAAAGGCTCCATTGGAAATGGTAGGGAATATGCATGACTGAGTATGGAATTCCAGGGGAGATAGAAACAATAAGGAAATGGAAATTAGGGAAATAAGGCAAGATGGAAATAGAGATAAACAAATAGTTCTTACATATTATATCACATCAAAACCCACTGATGGGGCTGGAGAGATGGCTCAGGGTTAAGAGCGCCTCTTGTGCAGCATGATGGCCTCAAGAGACCTGAAGGACCACTCAAGCTTGGTGCCCAAGACCCACACCAGCTTCATGGCCATGTATGGAACATCTGTAATTCCTATCCCATTGGGGAGCAGACACCCAAGGGCCACCAGAGCTCAGGAAAAACACGGCCAACTTTGGGATCAGTAAGACTCCAAATCAAACAAGAGTGGGTCCAAAGAGTGATGGCGTGTGGTGCAGTTAAGTTCATGTTTTGGGGACAAAAACATCCAACCAAAAGCAGCTTACAGGAGGACAGGGTTTCTTTCAGGCTTACGGTTTGAGAAGAAGCTTCATCATGGTGGAGGCAGCTTGCATACTTCCTCACACATCCACAGCAGAGGGAAAACAAATAGCCAGAGCTCAAGCTGGCTTAGGTTCGATTTCCCTGTACCCACGTAAAGCCAGATGCGCAAAATGGCACATGCATCTGGAGTTTGTGTGCGGTGGCAAGAAGCCCTGGCATGCCCATTCTCTCTCTCTGTCCCTCTGTTCTTCCTTCCCTCCCTTCCTTGCTTCAATCTTCTATTAACTGCCTCATAAGTAGATGATGTTGATGGTCAATGTACTTTGGTCCAGAATGTTTCCTGCCTTTCCCTCGTTCCTCTCTGCATAGGACTTTATTTGACCAGCCCAAGTGGGATCGCTCCAGGCAGAACTATTCTTTGGACATGTTCTAATAGTTTACTTAGAATAATCCTATAAATTTATAAAATACATTATATTACACGTGGCTAAAAAATGCATTGAACATCAAAGAAAACTTACTCTGAAAGCTATATACAAAGATCTACATTTTTCTAATGCAGATCTCACAGGTTTTCATTTCCAGAGCCACAGCAAATAAATCTTTGAGTAATTCAACAACATGCATATTTTAATATCCACATGAAAATAAAAATGGTAGTCTTGGGCTGGAGAGATGACTCAGTGGTTAAGGCACTTGCTTGTAAAGCCTAACCAACCAAGTCTGATTTCCCAGTACCCACATAAGCCCAAATGCACAAAGTGGTGCATGAGTCTGAAGTTCATTTGCAGCTACACGCCTTTAATCCCAGCACTCACGAGGCTGAGATAGGAGGATCGCTATGTGTTTGAGGACAGCCTGAGAGTACATAGTGAATTCCAGTCAGCCTGTACTAGAGTGAGACCCTACCTCAAAAAAAACAAAAACAAAAAGGTTGCCTTTCATTTGACCCTCCTTTCACAATTTTGAATATTCCCAGTTTAGAATGTCACAGTGAAATTATAACTGACATCTCTTTATTTCATTCAGCTCATATTCTCTTCCATTAGTGTGCAATTCTGTCACAAGCTACCTTGTTACCAAAAATTAAGCATTCTCAGCTGGGTATGGTGGTGCACGCCTTTAATCCCAGGACTTGGGAGGCAGAGGTAGGAGGATCGCCATGAGTTCGAGGCCACCCTGAGACTACATAGTGAAGTCTAGGTCAGCCTGGGCTGAAGTGAGACCCTACCTTGAAAAACAAAACAAAACAAAATTCTCTTTAAAAAAAAATCCAAATGAAGACTGGAGAGATGGTTCAGTGGGTAAGGAGCCTACTTGCAAAGCATGATGGCCTGGGTTCAATTCCCCAGTACATATGTAAAACCATATGCACAAAATGGCACAGGCATCTGGAACTCATTTGCAGTGGCAGAAGGCCCTGGCACTCCCATTCTCTCTCTGATTCTCTCTCTCTCTCTCTCTGATTCTCCCTCTCTCTCTCTCTCTCTCTCTCTCTCTCTCTCTCTCTCTCTCTCTCCTTGCAAATAAATAAATAAAAATTATTTTTAAAAATCCAAGTGATAATTAGGTATAGCAGCACACACCTGTATTAGGCAGGAGGATCCCAAATTCAAAACCAGCATGAGCTACAGAGTTAAGGTATTGTCACAAAGGAAAAGAAAGAAGGAAAGAGGAGGAGGGAGAGAGAAGGAAGGAAGGGGGGGGATTCAAATAGAACTTTTGTAACAAATTTTACAAAGAGAAGAGAAGCAGCATTTCACAGCCCAACTGCTGTCTGAGCATCTGCCTCCAAGCACACTCACTGAAAATGGATTTTTTGCCATGCTTGGGCTCTTCACAACAGGCTTTCCCTAGATTGTGTGAAAAAGACCCAGAGTGGCTCTTTTGTAATGTAGTCTGGGTGTGACACACCATCATGTCAGCCATATTCTATTTATGAAGGCTGGTACAACCTAGGACAGACTTTACAGCCTGGGACCAGCCAGAGGGAGGATCACTGGCCACCATCCTGGAGGCTAGTGACCACAGGCAAGGATGTCTGGTATGATCACAGGTAGAGATCTCAGCATTTATAAATAAGTATAAATATGCCCAACCATTTCAAGTTGACATTTTATTTTATTGCAACAGACTCTTTTGTGGAGTGAAAGGAACATAAAACATGGATGAAGTTTTGTTCCTATTTAACAGAAATTCTTGTAGCAACATGAAAATACCATTTATCTGAATACAAGAAATACAATTTGTCCAATGTCTATTTTTAATTCCGAATTTTTATTAACAACTTCCATGATTATAAAAAATACCCTATGGTAATACCCTCCCTCCCCCAACATCCCCCTTTGAAACTCCATTCTCCATCATACCTCCTCCCCATCTCAATCAGTCTCTCTTTTAATTTTAATGTCATGATCTTTTCCTTGGCTCTTACATTCTTTCCACCACCTCTTCCACTCCAATGTCTATTTTTAACTGTGTGTCTATATTTATTGAAGGGCTCAGTGTGAATACTGTCCATTGAACATTACTATAGGTATAAGTAACTTTGAAAAACTCAACCTTTGAACATAGGCATTAACTTTAGCAAGAAAATCAATTGCTTATTAAATAAAACAAAATAGGTCCATCTATTTTAGCTAAGCATATAGAGATGCTGTAGAATGACAACATGCAGGTGAATGTGTAGACCAAGTGAATGTTTTAAAAACTTAAAGCCTTGCCTTCTAGATATGTCTGCTCACCCATGGATTGTTGCTGCTCTCGTCTCAGTCAGAGAAGCTTCTTTCTGCACTAATGGCAGTTACTGGGGAGACTCAAAACTGGTCAAGGACTGACCATAAGTGACTGATGAATGCTCAGTCCTAGATGGGAAATCAACATCATTCCCACCAAGACTCAAGGAACATTGAGGAAGAGGAGCAGAAAGAATAGAAGAGCCAGAGAATGGGGAGGAGTGCTGTGGAGCACTGTCTTCTGGACAAGACATGGCTGTTGCATTCATGAGCTTGCAGCAGTTGCAATCACATGTGCAAGACTTACAGAAAATTGAGCCTCTAATCACCCTACCACAGGTGATACAAGAGCTCCCGAGGCCCCACTCCTCCATAAGGAGTCATTTGCAGCTAATAGTTAATGAATGAGGAGGAGACATTTTATTCAGTAGTGTAGCCTCTGATAAATTGCCCATGCTCTAGGTAAATAACACCTCACCTGTGTTCATATCTTAACTAAACTCAGTGGATCCCCCTTCAAATAAAAAGACATCAAAGTAGAAATGGGACTAGTTAGAAAGAACAGGTTCAGTGGAAAGGGGTCAAGAAAAGGTCATGAGAGGTGACAAAATGCATTATATAGATGTACAAAAATTGTCCAAAAACCCCAGAAAGTTAAAAATTAAAGCTCTACACTCTATAAGATATAATCACCAGTAAAGGGGAGATAGAGGACAGTCCAGATAGCAGGTAGACAAAGCTCAACCTTAAAACCATGGACTCTGGTCAGTAAATCCCAGGCCCAGTATTGGGTTCCTCCTAGTTATCCCTCGTAGTGCTGGAAAACACTATGGAAGCCACTGGAGGAAAATGGCCAACCAGCAAGAATAAGCAGGAGATCCTACAGACTACTAAATCAACCAGCCAGACAAGAAGTACACACCTGTGCAATAGTGGCACACAGCCTCTGCCAGTAACCAACTGTTCTGTTCATCATCAATATCCACAGAATTCAGTTATTTTCTAGTAACAACTAATTATTTTGATCAATATATGAGTTAATTAAAAAAGGAAAAGGGTGTGGTGTGGTGGCACATCCCTTTAATCCCAGCATCTGAGAGGCAGAGGCAGGAAGATCGTCATGAGCTCAACACTACCCTGAGACTACACAGTGAATTCCAGGTCAGCCTGAGCTAGAGAAAGATATTAACCAAAAAACCAAAAGGGGGAAGAAAAGGAAAAGAAAGGAGGATGGAGAGATGGCACAGAAGTTAAGGGAGCTTGCTTACAAAGCCTGATGGCCTGGGTTTGATTTCTCAGAACCCATGTAAAGTCAGATGAACAAAGTGGTGTATGTATCTGGAGTTCATTTGCAGTGGCAAGAGACCCTGGAATGCCCATTCTCTCTCACAATCTCTGCCACCCTCCCTCTGTCTCTTCTTGCAAATAAATAAAAATACTCTGTTTTTAAAACAGGAAAAAGTTTCTGTAGACCCCAGTGAAAGATGCGTTCCTAGTAATATTGCTTTTATTCTATTTAATCATTATAAAATTTAATACTGCATAAGTTATATTCAAGTGGGTACTAAAATCTGCAAGAACTCATAGTACACAGAAAAAGTCTATCATAGCTTTACTAATATAGGAAACCTATTTTGAACACCAAAATATTCAGGTTTTGTTAGAGAAGAGTATGATTCAGCATTATGTGTTACTTGTCCCGTTGCTATGATGGAGCACCTGACAAGAAATGACTTAAGGGTGGGGTATATTTTGGCTCACAGTTTCGGGGATATAGTTCATCATGACAGGGAAAGAGGAGAGTGAGGCAGCTTGTCTCGTTGAATCTCTGGTCAGGAAGCAGAGAGAGATAAATGCTGGTGCCCAGCTGGTTTTCTTCCTTACTTTTATCTATTCTAGGGCCCTACCTCACGGGATGCCACTACCCACATTTCAGGTATTTCTTCCCTCCTCATTTAAACCTCTCTGGAAATGTCCTCTCTCAAAACCACCCCAAAGGTGTGCCTTACTAGTGCTCTATGTTTTTCAATCAAGTTGACAACGGAGATGAACCATATGATACAGTAATGTCTTGAAAAGAAAATCCTTGAAATACATAGAACAAAATCCAATTCTATAGGTAAAGATATAAACACGAGTTCAAGGAGAAAAAGGAACAATACAAAATCTGCCAGCATTAGAAAAGAGGTTGTAAATATTTTAAAGTTAATTGCAATTACTATGGTATTTAGATTTCATTTTTCTCTTGAGTGGTATGGATGTGTGTGTATGCATGTTCATATGTTTAAGGGCATAAGTGTGTGTGCTCACACATGTGTGTTTATGCGTGTGGAGGCCAGAGCTTGATGTCAGGTGTCTCCACCTTACTTGTTAAGTCATGACCTCTCGCTGAACCCAGAGCTCACCATATAGCTAGCCAGCAAGTCCCAGGGATCCATCTGTCTCCAATTCCTGAGGGCTGTTATGACAGACATGCCCCCTCCACAGTCGTCACTTATATGGGTGCTGGTAATCTGAATTCAGACCCTCATGTTTTCACAGTGCTTTACTGACAACCATCTCCCTAGCCTCTAGATTTTATTTTATACACTGAAAAGGTGATAACATTTTCTACTAAAAGTCAGTATGTATAATATTATATAATAGTGTTTTAAAGACCACATAAGCAAAAATATAAAAGTGAAAATTATTATTGAATTAAAGTAAAAGAAATGAGTGAGCCCTGCATTTTGTTCCCAAGTTTACTGTAAAGCCAGGTGGTGTAGTTCACTTCTCATTGCCAGCACAAAGCACCCTACCAAAAGCAGCTTGTGGGAGGAAAGGCTTTATTTGGGCTAACAGACTTGAGGGGAAGCTCCATGATGGTAAGGAGAAAACATGGCATGAGCAGAGGCTGGACATCACCTCCCAACCACCATCAGGTAGACAACAGAAGCAAGAGACTGTACCAAGCACTGGCAAGGGGAAGCTGGCTATGATACCCAAGCCCACCCCCAGTGACACACCTCCAATAAGATTCCAAATTGTTCCTAAATTGCCATCAGCTGAGGATCAAGCATTCCAAGCACACACGTTTATGGGGGACACCTGAATCAAACCACTGTACCAGATATTTTGTGTTTCATTTCTCTATCTTTATTTGTCCAAATATAAAATGAGCATGATATTAACTTTTCATGCAGTCATCAGCGTCTGCAGAATTTTTGCCAAAACCAACTCTCTGTAATAATATTCCACATCACATATTAGATTACCATGGCAAAAGAACACTCATCTTGTTCTTTTCACATTTTAAAGAATTTCTTAAAATTCTAAACCTTTGGGTTGGAACAAAACAGATTATTCAGAATCTTGCTTTAAGACAATAGCTTTCAATTTTATATTTTAAGCCTATCACCCTTACTACTACTATTACTATATATTTCATATAAATATACAAATGACACCATATTTCCAACAAATATAAACATTGTATAGTATATATTCTTTTATCAACAAGGATACAAGTTAGGCAAAGAAAAGAATTTTAAAAGCCCATAGTTCTTTACTTTAAGCCATTTATTGACAATCTTTGTATGTATAGACAATAATCCCCTCCCACACCCCTCCTTTTTCCCCTTCTCAAATCCTTAGTCTACTGAACCCCTTTTTTTCTAACTAGTCTCTCTTCAATTTTTATGTCATTTCCCCCCTCCTACCGTGCCAATCTTATGTTGGTAGCATCAGCCACTGTGAGACCATGAATACCGATGCTGCTCCGTGTCTGGAAGACAGTATTGCGAAGCACTCCTCCCCTTCCTTCAGCTTCTACATTCTTCCTGCCATCTTGTCTGCAATGGTCCCTGAGCCTTGGAGGGGATGATTCACGTGTCTCATTTAGTGCTGAGCACTCCACTGTCGCTTCTGAGCACTTTGGTGAGTTTTGGGAGTTCCCATTGGTCACTGCCATCTGGAAAGAGAAGCTTTGTACACACAGTCCAGAGGCATTTGGATAAACATGAAAGGAACACAACCCAGGCACAATCTGATTTAATGAAGGGTTCGGGGGGGGGCACTCTAGTGCTCCCCAAACTGACTGTACTTGTAGCTTTTATTTCGGTTCAGGCAGTCAAAGCTATGGGGAGTCAGAGCATAAGAGAGATCATGAGTTTGTATCAGACCAGATCATAAGTTCTCTATTTAGGTTTATTTCATCAGGTAATCTGTGAAGAAGCTGTGAGTTTCCTGTCTTCACAAAGCTGGACCCAAGGCACATAGTCGTCCACTTCCCCAGGCCTGACCTGTGCAAAGATTAGCCTTTTGCCAATTAGCTTGCTCTCCACAAAGCATCTCTAACAAAAAAGCGAGAGAAGCAATTATATGTGGGCATAAATATAAGTACATAGAGGACAGTTTGGTGGGTATAACATATCCATTTAGCCAGACAACAATATTAGTTCCCCACCACACACACCCAGGGTTTATTACCTTCCCAGCTTTTCCTTAGGCAAGAATTCTCTTCAATGGAGTGGGTCTCAAATCCACTCACGAAACAATTGGTTAAAAGCCCATATTTCTAAGTGTTCTATAATCTCTCCCCACCTTTTGAGTAAAGGGCATTTCTTGACATCCTCCTGAGTTTACAGGTAGACAATTTATTTGCATTAAAATACCTGTTCTTGGTCTGGAGGGATAGCTTAGCAGTTAAGGCATTGACCTGTGAAGCCAAAGGACCCAGGCTCAATTCCCAGTGCCCATGTAAGTCAGATGCACAAGGGGCACATGCATCTGGAATTCATTTGCAGTGGCTACATGCCCTGGTGTGCCCATTCCCTCTGTGTCTGTCTCTCTTCTATATCTCTGCTTGCAAATAAATAAATATATAAAAATTTAAATCTGGGCGTGGTGGTGCACTCCTTTAATCCCAGCCCTTGGGAGGCAGAGGTAGGAGGATCACCGTGAGTTCGAGGCCACCCTGAGACTCCATAGTGAATTCCACGTCAGCCTGGGCTAGAGTAAGACCCTACCTCGATAAACTAAAAAAAAAAAAAAAAAAAAAAAAAAAAAAGTTAAAATAACCTATTCTTGTTTTTGCATGTGATAACCTTGGTTGTTGCCATTAAGGAAATGAAATATCAAAGAAATTAACAGGGGTGCCATAAAAATGTCTTCCACTCTATTGTGCAAACCTCACAGAAGAGGTGCTTATATAAGCATCCCTGAGCAATGTACAATCTCATAGGACCACTTTCATATATATGGTCTGTCATTAACTGAACAATTACTTATTAAACATATTCTGTGGAGCTAGCTTAAATAATTGTATTATTTAGTAATGCAAACTGTGAGGGTGAGGTGCAGGGGTGGGGTGAGAAAGAACAGTACAATGTGTTAGAATTTAAATGGTCTGAAAACAGTTCTAGAAGTTCTGAAAGTCTATATAAAGCTATTTATATCACTCACAAGAGACATCTTTATGCACCTATTAAAACAATGTTTCTAGGAAGAATTTCCCAGCTAGGACAGACAACTGCAAATGAAATAAATAAATAATAATAAATAAAATGAAATAAGTCAACTGAAATTGGGCATAACTCAAAAATCCAGGGCTGGAGAGATGGCTCAGCAGTTAAAGGCACTTGCTTGCAAAGCCTAATGGCCCAGGGTTAATTCCCCAGTACCCATGTTAAGCCAGATGCACAAAGTGACGTATGCATCTGGAGTCCATTTGCAGTGGCTGGAGGCCCTGATGTGCCCATATTGTCTCTATCTGCTTCTTTCTCTCTCTGTCTTAAATAAATGATTAAAAAAAAAATCACTCCAGGCGTAAAGATGATGATCTCTGAGTTCACGTTTGCAATTTAGAAAAAAAAAAATACTGCACAGTGAAAGCACAAGTGAGCAGTTTCACTCAATAAGTTCCAATTCTCCTTTCAACAACAGGCTTGTATGAAGTCACACTTGGAAGCAGAGAATTCAATTCAGAGTTCAGTTAACGACATAACTGTCGTGATTGTTCATGGTACCCGAGTCCTCTCCAGGCATGGATATAATGACTCTCTGGGGAATACTGGAGCACCCTTGCCTCCACCAAAGTGCTTTGCATCCTTCCAAGAACAAGAAAGGGGGAAAAGACAGAGAGGGCAAAGGACCAAGAACCACCAACAGGAAGCTTGGGTCTTTGGATAATCGTGCAAATGCCTGGTACAGCCAGCAGAGGGCAGGCAGAGATAAGAAAAAGACAAGAAACTGAATTTCTTGATGGTATTTATAGGCCTTCTGTTTTGCTTAGTAGTGTGGAACATAAAAATGACTGTGACAGTTGGAACCATACAGAGCCATCTGAAGGCCCAATGGTGAGAAAATGAATGTTCCATGACCTTTAAAATTTTTGTCAAAACATTAAGACATTCCTGCCAGCTAGAAATGAATAGGAAAATGAAAAAAGATTAAAACTAGCCCTTATTTCATATAATAATTTAAGTGATTAGAAATACTGAGTATTAGAATGCTTTATTTTTCTGTAAACAGAAAAGTTGTCAAGAGTATTTGGGGGCTGGAGGGATGGCTTAGCGGTTAAGGCATTTGCCTGCAAAGTCAAAGGACTCAGGTTCAGTTCCCCAGGACCCATGCTAGCCAGATGCACAAGGGTGTCTGGAGTTTGTTTGCAGTAGCTGGAGGCCCTGGTGTGCTTATTCTCTCTCTTTCTCTCTCTCTCTCTCTCCCTCTCTCTCTCTCGCTCTTTCTCTCCCCCTCTGCCTCTTTCTCTGTCAAATAAATAAATAAATAAAAATAAAACATTTTTTTAAAAAAGAGTACTTTAAACAGTGCCTACCATCCTGTGCTGGGGACAGAACTTACCATAGGAAGCAAACATCTTGCAAGCATCTTTATTCTTTTTCCAATTGTCCTGCCCCTTCAAAAACTTAGGTCAGCTTCTAACATGATATCCTTCGCAATTCCCATGTGATGAAATATCTCCAAGGGTTCCTTTACTGTGAAACCCTTTGCCTGCATTTCTTCATTGGAGACTTCTTTGTCACAATCACTCTGGTTGTTCATGTCACAAAGTGTACCTGTGCCAATTCCTCTGACTATATTTATCTTGTCTTTCTATAATGGCAGCTCTTTTTTTTCTATCATTCTGTTTATGTATAATGCTAACTGCACTTTCAACATGGTTACGTTTTGTTTATTTAATTTCATCTTTGTTCACCAATTGCCTTTGCTTTTGTAAAATACTTTTATTTATTTATTTGACATGGAAAGAGGGAGAGAGAAAGAGAGAGAATAAGGCATGCCAGGGCCTCCAGCCACTGTAAACGAACTCCAGATGTGTGTACCCCCTTGTGTATCTGGCTAACATGGATCCTAGGGAATTGAACCTGGTCCTTTGGCTTTGCAGGCAAATGCCTTAACTGCCAGGCAATCCCTCCAGCCCTTTTTTTTTTTTTTTTTTTGTTATCTGCTTTTGCAAAATGCCACTTAGGTTTACCACTGGAAAGTAAAAAACAACACAGATTTTGTATTGAACTATCCACGACTGACTGAACTGACACACGGAAAACAATCAGGGACAGACTTTGAAGAGAATGATGTGATTGGTCACTGGTCAGGATGTGTATGATATATCACAGTGATGTAGATCAAGAAGCCAGTCATGGCGCTAGTCCTTTAGAGTTTCTTGCAGTTACTATTCAATATCTTTCTGCATTTGGTGTTGCTATAACAGAATACCTGAGGTTAGATAATTTATGAGTAAACATTTCTAATACTTTGGGAGGCTAGGAGCTCAGGGCCAAGGGGTTTACATCTGGGGGGCAACTTCCTGCTGCATCATCTCATGGCCTGAGGCAAAATAGCACAAGAGCAGGAGAACTAGAGAGCAAGAGCAAGCTGAATTTGCTCGTGTAATAAATCTCTTACAATGACAAACTCCAGCCTGCCATAACGACAGCCTTAATCCGTTCATGGGGGCCGAGCTCTTCAAGCTCCTTCCTCTCTCAGTGCTATCGCCCTGGAGATGGTTTGGGAAGCACCGTGCAGACCGTGGTAACTGAAATTTGATCGGTGCCGTCGGAGGACTGCTGTTATTTCATTGCGTGGTAACTGAACTGGGTACGCATTTGGAACTCTGCCAAATGTGACATGTGCCAAGCCAGCCCTGCAAGGAATGTGTGACCAGCTCACTGATATTGAGCAAGGATTAACTTCAAAGTTCACGGCAAATGCTCTTGAGATGAGACTTGCCTTTCTCTTCGTTGGTTTCTAATAAAACTAACGGCTAGAAAAGGGCATCCTGGCAAGTCAGCAAGGGTTTAGATAGAAACCTTCTGCCCCAGCTAAACATCATAGAAAATATAGAGATCCCACGCCTTCCTGGGCCCAGCCAAGGTCAACTGGGGGTCTAGACCTCCACCAAGACTGTATAGACCAAGTGCATCAACCTTCCTCCCTCTCCCCAGGGTGGAACCAGAGAAGATCTGGTAGGGGGTCAGGATCCCTGACAAGCCTTAAGGAAGTTCCCATCACCTATGGACAAGCAGGAAAGACCTAGTGAAGAGTCCGAGTTTGAACTCATGCCCAGAAAAACAAAGCGCTTCTCCCCTTCCCCGTCAGGGTAACATCAGAGGAAGCAGGCTGGAGAGTCACTTCCACCCAGTGGTCATAAGGTCACGTCCATGGAATCAAGGGAGGCCACACGGGCAGCAGTCAGGGTGAGGGGTCGGGAGGGGGGCTGGCACTCCCACCCTCCTCACCTGTAGCAAATGGAAACTGACTGGGGAACTGGGGATTTTGCCCTGCTGGGCAGTACCGAGGTGGATTCCCTCTCCCTTGCTCTGCCGGAAAGGGACCAGATCATTGCCAAAGGCAAAGCTTTAAAATGAGGTCCAGTCTCATGTAACATAACTTCAGAATCCTCTCTGATGTTCAATGTCTCCCCTAAATCCTACTGTATCCTATGAAGAAAATACGGTCATCCTTTCACCCCAGTTTGTTTATTCTAACACAGAGACACAAGCAGCAATGCCCATATGTTCCCAGAATCTTCGTCGAAAACTGCCCTTTGCAACTGTTGTCAATTATGCTTGTTTCTCAGGAAGTCAGACCAAATTCTTGGGAACATTTGGACCAGGGAACACAGAAGTGTCACTGTATTGCCATTCCAGGACCCATAAAGTGACCTGTTTCCCTAAATCCATGTCAAACACCAAATGAGCAGACATAGGAGAGGTGGAGCGGCGTGACCTGCTCCAAATCCCCATTTTACAACATTCATTTGTCCGATGAAATGAAAGCAACTGGAAGAGAGAAAACCAAAAAAAAACCTTAGGTTAAATCACAAAGTATGAGGAGTTAGAAGCACCAAAGTTGGAGAGAGAATGGGCATGCCAGGACATCTAGCCATAGCAATGTGGCACCATGTGCATCTGGCTTATGTGGGACCTGGAGAATCGAACCTGGGTCCTTAGGTTTCACAGGCATGAGCCTTAACTGCTAAGCCATCCGTCCAGCCCACACCACAGTTCTTTATGCATGACCTTATCTAAGGGGACTTCTTGGTCTCCTCTGCCATGTTTGCCTTCCATTATCTTAGTCATGTCACTCACTGTACGTGACCTTCTTAGAGCTGAAAAACTTCAGTTGGTAGATTTCAAGTTTCTGAAGGGCAAGGACTCAAGGATTTGTAGTTAGTTTCCAAGTCCTGATGTCTCATTATATCTGATGGGAAAAGTATATTAAGAAAATGGCTTTGATTGATATAATCCATGCATGGGTGTTTCCCGTGGGCTGCCAAAACAAGCAAAATAGCACAATCTTGGTGGCTTAATGTATCTTCTCACAGTTCTGGAGGGCAGGAGTCCAAAGTCAACAGCAGTGGGCTGAAATTAAGATGTCAGCTGGGCTGTTTTCCTTCCAGAGCACTGAAGGGAAAAGGCATTCTCCCACTCTGCCGATTTCTGGCGACTGACGGCATCCTTTGCCTCACAGCACGCCGGCCTTCATGTCTGCCTGCACAGCGCCTTTCTTTTTTTTGGTTTTTCGAGGTAGGGTCTCACTCTGGCTCAGGCTGATCTGGAATTCCCTATGGAGTCTCAGGGTGGCCTCGAACTCACGGCGATCCTCCTACCTCTGTCTCCCAAGTGCTGGGATTAAAGGTGTGCACCACCACACCCGGCCCCCACATCGCCTTTCTTGCTGCCTGTCTTATAAAGGCAATTGTGACGCCACTTAGAGCAGCCAGCTACCAGACAACTCCTGCGTCTTTAGGACCCATTATCTGAACACATCTGAGGAGATTCTTTTTCCTTCTTTTGTGCTCATTTTTATTTATTTGTTTGAGAGTGACAGGCAGAAAGAGAAAGAGGCAGATAGAAAGAGAGAGAGAGAATGGGTGCACTAGGGTCTCTAGCCACTGCAAACGAACTCCAGACACGTGCGCCCCCTTGTGCATCTGGCTAACGTGGGTCCTGGGGAATCGAGCCTTGAACCAGGGTCCTTGGGCTTCACAGGCAAGCGCTTAACCGCTAAGCCCTCTTTTTCCTTTTTATGTAATAGGATTTGATGTTTTGTGTTTGGTCATGTGGATCAACCTAAAGGTACTCATATATCCTGCCACTGATCCACACCTCACATGCCGATCTGCTGAAAGGACACTGCTCATCTTCTCTACAGGTCAGTGTTCATGTAAATATATTGCCAGGATATGCAAACTGTTTGCCTTCAACATAGTGGTCTACGTAATTCAGACCAACCATCACATTGACTACACCTAGAAAAAGTTGTGTGTGTATATGTGTGTGTGCGTGTGTGTATTTGAATCTCTTTGATTCAGAGCAGTGACGAATTACAGAGCCAAAACCCAGAAAAAAGAGGAAGCTCAAAAAGATAAGCCCAGTATTTTTGGATTCTTTCCCCTTGAAGGCGTTTGCCAGTTTCAAAAAGGCAACTAAGAAAGAAGGAAAGCTGAGCAGAGATGTAGTTAGACTAATGAGTTAAGAGACAGAACAGTTGTGATTCAGAGGCCAGCAAAGAGAGGGTCCTGGTACATTCCTAGTTAGTGGTTTGAATGCAATTGTCTCCTGCAGAGTCATGTGTTTGAATTCTTAATCCCTTGCTGGCAGGGCTGTTCAGGTCTCACTCTAGCCCAGGCTGACCTGGAATTCACTGTGTAGTCTCAGGGTGGCCTCGAACTCATGACGATCCTCCTACCTCTACCTCCTGAGTGCTGGGATTAAAGATGTGCATGTTTAGGAACCTTTAAAAGATGGAGCCTTGCTGGAGGAAGTACGTCACAGGAGCAAGGCCTGGAGGTTATAGCCCAGCCCCACGCTCTGCTCTTCCCCTACTTCCTGATTGTCCAGGCAATGTGACGCCGGCTCCCTGCTCTGGCCGGCCTTGCCTTCCCCACCATGACACGTCCTCTTGAAACATAAATCCAATTAGACTCTTTTCCCTCCATAAGCTGCTTCTAGTAAGGTATTTTTTCGCAGCAATGAGAAAGTGACTGATCTACTTAGGAACCCAGAAGCAATACACCCTGGGTGCTACATGAGTCAAAGCAAAGCAGCCCAGCTTTGAGTCATCTCAGTCTTTCGTAATAGGTATTATTAGCACTCATGGCCTCATCATTGGCCCAGAGCAAATTTAAATCATTTCTTGGAGGAAGATGTATACTCAGTGGAAATATTTTCCAAATGAAGAAGAGGGTTGGAGAGATTGCTCAGTAGTTAAGGCACTTGCCTGCAAAGCCTAATGTTGATTCCTCAGTACCCATGTAAAGCCAGATGCACAAAGTGGCACATACACCTGGAGTTTGTTTGCAGCAGCTAGAGGTCCTGATGTGCCCTCTCAATCTTTCTCTCTCCCTCTCTCTCTGCTTGTAAATAAATAAGAAAAATATTTTTTAAAGCGAAGAAGAAATAGTAACATTATTAACACATACTAAAAATATTTGTCACCAACAGCTGTACTCTAAGTAAGAAGGCAACGGGGACTCTTTAATGAAGTTGTTACCTCAGCTAACCCAGACATGGCAATTGTGTAGGTCTAAGTTGGGTAAGAGGCCTGAGAAGACTGCTTTTGAGCTCCAGGACCCACATGAAAGTTGGGCAAGGCCACATGTGTACGTAACCCGAGTTCTGTAGGGTAGTAGAGACCCAAGAATCACTGGACATACTAGCATGATCCTACAGTCCCCTGGGGGAGCAGAGACAGGAGGATCTCGGGAGATTATTCGTCAACTCGCCTAGTCTAATAGTGAGCTTCTAGCCAATGAGAGAACCTGTCTCCAAGTGATTAGTTTTCCTGAGTAAGACACTCAAGGTTGTCCTCTGACTGCCACACCCACTCCTGTGCCCCCACATATACACAGGCACATTCAAAACTGTTTTGAAACAAAATAAATGCCTAGGTCATTAGTGAAGCACCCATTTGAATGTGTTTCTAGAGAGGATTGACAGAGAGAGAGAGGGAGAGAGAGGACCTGAATGGGAGTGATACCATCCCAGGGGCTGAGTTCCTGGACTGAATAAAAGAGTGAAAAAAAAAAAAAAAAAAAGAAGGTAGCTGAACACCAGGGATCTCTCTCTGCTTCCTGATCCGGCAAACTGTGAGCAAGCAGCCTTCTACTGCCATGCTATCACTACGAACGTGACCGCCCAGACAGATTGCATCCTTTGAACCGTAGGCCAACATAAACCTTCCCTCCAGCAAGCTGCTTTCTGTCAGGAATTTGCTCATTGCAAATGGAAAAAAAGTCAGAGTGATGGAACACAGCCTGCCTCAACAACTAACCTCACTCCAAGACACAAACTAGTGATCCCAAATATTCCTCGGCTTTCAAATCTCCATCACTCACTCAGATTCTTCCTTTACACCTGACGCAGTCAGCTTCACGTTGCTGGGATGAACCTCCAGACCAGACACAGTTATGGAAGGAGGGGAATTACTTGACGCTTCCAGGCCCAGGGGAAGTTCCATAATGCCAGAAGCAGCTGGCTCCCTTTCACAGATCCACGCACAGAGAAATGCCCCCAGCAGCACCATCAGCAAGCACACTCCAGGATCCCCAGGCCGAGCTCAACCAACCCTATATACCTTTAATCTGCAATTCCAGATCCACCCCCACACCGTAGGGCTGGACCCCGGGATCCACCCAGAGTGACACCAAATTACAAGCTGGAATAAAACTCCTGAATCTATTGGGGGTCATCCATTCAAACTACCACAGTGCCTAACAACCATCCATGAATAACTAATTCCATCCCAACACCCCTCAGAAAACTCACTCGGGGAACTCACTTGATTGAATTTATTTGGACAGTGGCCCTTTGCCTGACGAAGTTCTCAGCTTTGTCCTCCTGCCTCTGTCCCTCCTAAGAGCTGAGATTATAGGCATGCACACACACCATGCCAGTGCTGGTGATTTTCTAAGTTTACCTAGAAAGGATCCCAGCTGGTGGAAGTTGGTAACACTTGCAGGCTAGCATGAGCTTACGTTTTCATGATATGATGGCCGTTCTTGGAAAATAGAGAAAAGGAAGGAGCCAGTGAGCAACAAAACCGGAAGCTCTGAGTGTTTGGTAGAACAAAGTGGGCAGCTACCCAAACATTGCTGCAGATGGGTAGGTAGAAACAGTATAAAAGCTAATCGCTTGGTGTCTTAACTTCAGTTGCTGGGTTGAACCTCCAAAACAGACACAGTTTATGAGACGAATGGCATTTATTTGAAGCTTACAGATCCAGGGAAAGTCCATCAGGACAGAAGACTCTGGCCTACTTTCCCAGATCCACAGCTGAGCGAGAAGCAACCTCCACCCACACACGCAAGTGCACTCCAGGAACCCTGGGTACCTTGCACGTCTTTAGACTGGAATTCTGGGGCTGCTCCCACACCGTGGGGCTGGACCCTAGGATCTGCACACAGTGACACCAAGTTACAAGCTTTAATAGAGCTCATGAATCTTTAGGGGGACATCCACTCAAACTACCACAGTTGCTTTTTTTGTTTGTTTTGTTTTTTGGTCTTTCAAGGTAGAGTCTCACTCTCGCCCAGGCTGACCTGGAGTTCACTATGTAGTCTCAGGGTGGCCTCGAACTCACAGTGATCCTGCTACCTCTGCCTCTCAAGCATTGGGATTAAAGGTGTGCACCACCACGCTTGGCTTCACAGTTGGTTTTAAAAAGTATTTTATGTAGCTCTCTAAGAAGGACCTGGTGACTTTTGTTCCTCTTATAAAAATAGCACAAGGAAGCCAGGCATGGTGGCACATGCCTTTAATCCCAGCACTCAGGAGGCAGAGGTAAGAGGATCACCGTGAGTTTGAGACCACCCTGAGACTACATAGTGAATTCCAGGTCAGCCTGGACTACTGTGAGACCCTACCTTGAAACTCCCCCACCCCCCAACAAAAAGCACAGGGGCTGGAGAGATGGCTTAGTGGTTAAGCACTTGCCTGTGAGGCCTAAGGACCCTGGTTTGAGGCTTGATTCCCCAAGACCTACTTAAGCCAGATACACACGGTGCAGCATGCATCCAGAGGTCATTTGCTGTGGCTGGAGGCCCTGGCATGCCCATTCTCTCTCTCTCTTTCTGCCTCTTTCTCTGTGTCTGTTGCTCTCAAATAAATAAATAAAAATAGACAGAAAGTTAAAAAAAAATTAAAAATAGCACAATAGCCTGAAAGGCACTGGAGGCAGAGATGGGGTCATGCATCCTGTGCCCTGATGGTACTTCAGAAAGAATAAATGCTGAAATTTTGATTGGTTTATAGTTTTCAACTTTCCAGTGAGGTGGTTGCCATGGTAAGTCCTCTGGGCAGTATTTTCAATTCTCATCATTAGTAAGTAGCATATGGCGAGGTTACACTGTGCTGTTTTTTTTTCTTTTTTGCTAAAATAACAACCATGAAAACTTGCACTATAACTGGAAAACAGGCAATTTAGTTTCTGCCACATGGAGGCACTATCTTAGGAATAGGGATATTTCTTCTGTCATAGGATCCCAAGGATTCTACACATTAATTGAAGGATTAAAGTCACACTAATTGTTTAAGTAGATCCTCAATTGTGGAGCAAGCCCAATATAACTGCTAAGGTCAATTAACATCTTTAAACATCTCAGAGGACTGCATCTTAATTGGCACAAACAGACTGTGCCCAGCTTGGGTTGCAGAGCGTGGCTGCCCAGTTTATTCTCAGGATGAGAACAGTGGTTGATCCGTTATGACAAACATGACAAGTGCTGTATGTGGTGTCATCAACACTCACATAAAAATAGTCCTTCCGCCAGGTGTGGTGGCACACGCCTTTAATCCCAGCACTCGGGAGGCAGAGGATCATCGAGAGTTCAAGGCCACCCTGAGACTAAAGTGTGAATTCCAGGTCAGTCTAAGCTAGAGTGAGACCCTACCTCAAAAACAAAAGTAGTCTTTCCATGATTTTCTGAGAGCATGATAGTTACAAAAGAAAATAATAGCAGGAGTCTTCCTGGATCACCTGTGGTATCCAATCACAAAGATGTGGAATTATACAGAAAAATCTCACAGCCGGGCATGATATATACATTCTCCTATAGCCCCAGAACTTGGCAGGCTGAAGCTAGAGAAACCACAAGTTCAAGGCCAGCCTGGGCTACCCAGTGAGACTTTGTCTAAAATAATCATATATGTTGAAGCTATAACAATGTCATGAATAAACAGTCTTACAGAGGATTGTCATAGACAGCTCCACAATGCTGGGATGAACAACCAAGCCAGACACAGCTTATGGGAGGAAAGGGTTTATTTCAAGCTCACAGATCCAGGGAAAGTTCCATCAATGGTGGAAGGAGCTGGTTCTCATTCATAAATCCAAGCAGAGAGAGAAACCACCACCAGGCAGTAAATACCAAAAAGTAGCAAGCAGCAGGGACCCCACCAGAGCTCAGAGCTCTGTGCATACCTTTGGGCTGGAATTCAGATCTGCCCCAAACACACCTTAGGGCTGGACCCCAGAATCCACCCCCAGTGACACCTCCTCCAGCCAGGCTGCTAGAGACCCGAATTACAAGCTTTAATAAAACACCTGGGTCTATGGTGGACATTTATTCAAACTACCACATCAATATTAAATAACTCCATCAATTCTTTATAAAAGATGTTAATTGGAAGAACTATAACAATACAGAAAAATAAATCAATGAAATAGACTCTTAAAAAAGAAATCAAAGATGTATTACAGATATGTGGAGCATGCTAGCAAAGAAAATTGCAAGCCAATTAGGATATTGTTGTCTTGATATGCCAACAATCCTATGTCATCGTAGTAAAGCATTATCATGATCATTATGCTACTTTGTTCAATTATCAACCTTCCCAGCAGATTGTGAGAGGAAGTAACTCCACACACTACAAATATGTTTTGTCACAATGCATTTTACCAACATTTTATAAGCTATTATGCAGATATGTACAACACTGAAAATTTAAAATTAAAAGATGCCAAAAACCATTTGGGGAGCTCAGTGATGGATTAATTATCTCTTCCTGGGCAGAAAGGTGCCACAGAGTTCCTGGCATAAAAGAACACAGTTGTTTTGCCTCCCGGTTTCTTTGGGTCAGTTCAAGCATGGTTCAGCTGGTCCACTGTTTAACCAAGGTGCCAGGTAGGCTCTCAGCCGGAGGCTCAACTAGAGAAGAACCATCTTCTGAGCTTACTCAGAGTGCTGGCAAATTTGCTTGTAGCTATAGATGGAGGGTCCCAGTTTCTTGCTGGCAGGGTGGGGCTTTCTTAGAACTCTTAGGTGCCACCCAAAGTTCCTTCCATTTGGACTTTCCAAAGCAACCTGCTACTTCATTGAGCCAGCCTGGAGGGTCTCTGCAACAGTCAGCCAATAAGATGGATCCATAGGTACCACGGTGTCACCTCAGGAACAGCCTCCATCACCTCCACCCTATTGTGCTGTGTGGTGGTTTGAATAGAATAGATGGCCTCCAATATATTCAGTTGTTTGTTTGTAGTTTGCATCTGCAGCCACCTGGCTGGAGGCAATGTCACTGGGTGGATCTTAAGGTGTGGTGGTGGGTTTCAGATTTCAATCTAAAGATATGCAAAGTGTGCCTAGCTAGAGTTCCTGAAGTGTGCTGTGTGGCTTTTGGCTTTTTGGCTTGTACTTCTTTCTCTTTGCTTGGTCCTATGAAGGCAGGCCAGCTTCTTCTGCCATTTATGGAGCTTCCCCTGGATCTATAAGCTTCAATAAATATCCTTTCCTCCATAATTGTGCCTGGTCTGGAAGTTCATCTCAGCAAGCCTGAAGCTGTCTGCTACATGCTGGTTGGCGGGAAGTCCCAGACCCTATCCAAGGAGAAGGAACCGCACAGAGGGTTGGCCCTTGGAAGCAGAATGAAAGATGTGCAGGGCTTAGACTCTGACTCCCTGCAGGTGGTTTATTTAACCTGCTGGGGTTTCATTTACCCCATCTGTTAAGCCAGAATGAATCTGGAGCCCATGGGGTATAATGTGGATTAAATGAATGTAGAAAATGGGATCTGGCATATAGAAAGTTCTTAGCCTGACTCTTCCCTCCCTTTTCTTATGACGGCATTTCTTTTATTTCTATCTGTTCATTCTTTTATGAACCCTGGAAGAAATAAATTTCTGATGACTTCTGAGTGGAGATTTGGCTACTAAATTATTAAATTCTTAAATGCTTGTCTCCTCTGGTCTTACTATTTTAAGATAGTGCAGGATCTGCACTTAAAATTAGTGTAAAATGTACTTCTCTTAGCTCAGCCTTAGGGGTCACAAAGACTTTACTCTAGACACTGAGGATTCATTTCCTATATTTGAGGACAACAAAAGTGAAAAGGTAGCTTTCTGCCTTCCCATCTCCTGGTCTCCTACTTGTGTGCCATGGTCACCTAAGGAGGTGGGATGTGCCCCACACACCCAACATCAGTCCAGACTGGGGATGTTGCATACACAGCAAGGGGATGTGGAAAGTTCATTTCTCACATATTCAGATTCCCAGGGAGAGTAGGGCAGGCTGCCAAGAAGGCCTGGCACTGGCTTTGGCTTTTATTCTAGTTGGAAGATGGGGCTGGGCTGAGGGATCCTGACTTGAGAAAGACTATGTGGACTCAAAATCCTGCACCTTGAAAGAGGCACCACTAGACTTTCTAACCCCTTATTGTGGGACAAAAGGGGGAAAGAGTGAGGATTCAAAGCTGTTGGGAGTGGCGGACTATGCTTGTCATCTCAGCAGGCCAGAGTCTGAGGCAAGAGGGATTCTGCAAGTTTGAGTGCACCTTGGACTCCATAGCAAAACTCTTGTCTCAAATACAAAAACCAAAATCAAACACATCATAGGCAAGATGGGGCCAGGCTCTTAGTCACAGTGTCATCAAGACTGAGGCAAGAGAATGCCTGCCTCACATGCATGAAGCACCTTGGTTGGCTCCCCAGCACCACATAAACTGGGTGTGATGGCGCATGTCTGTAATCCCAGCACTCAGGAGGTGGAGGCAGAAGGATCACAAGTTCAGGGTCATCCTCAGCTATAGAGTGAGCTTGAGGCCAGCCTACAATGCCTGTCTCAAAAGACGGAGCTCAGGACAGAGTCCTCAGGAACCTGAACTCGATTTCACAGGACCTGCAAAGAGAAGGGGTTTTGCATGATAATGGGATGCTGAGAATAATGGTGCACAACTGTACAGCTTGCCCTGAAGTGCTTTGCCATTTTATAGGTGATGTGGTGGAAATAAAAAGCCATCATCAGATGCCCAAGTGCCCTTGGTCCATGAGCAAGTCTGTGTAAGGTTCTGAGCAAAGTGTCCATTTGTCTCATTCACACTGGTCAAGTATATCATGCAGTGCTATACTCATCTTATGAATGTGACAATTTCTTGGTGAACTTAGTGCAACCAACAGCATTCTTATTTTACAAACGAGAAAACTGAGTCTTAGAAATATTCAAGAAACTTTCCAAAGTGAAGCTTTGTCTTCCAGCATTCTTCATCCATTCAGGGTATGTTTGTGCCCAGCTGGTGAGGGCTTATAGAAATAAGACCATGTAGAGTCTTGAAGATCAGCTTCCAGATCCTAATTAGGAGGAAGGGAAAGCAGAGAAGGGGCATTTCCATTTTTTTTAATTTCTGGTTTATTATTTTTATTTATTTATTTGAGAGTGACAGACAGAGGGAGAAAGAGGTAGACAGAGAGAGAGAGAGAGAGAATGGGCGCGCCAGGACCTCCAGCCACTGCAGACAAACTTCAGATGCATGTGCCCCCTTGTGCATCTGGCTAACGTGGGTCCTGGGGAACCAAACCTCGAACCGGGGTCCTTAGGCTTCACAGGCAAGCGCTTAACCTAAGCCATCTCTCCAACCCAGCATTTCCACTTTTAAAGCTCTCCCAGCCTCACGTGTGGCCTGTGAGCAGAGGGAGCCTGCAAGGGTTCCGGTGAGGGATAGGAGTACACAGTGGACGGCAGTAAACAAATTTGAGAGATATTCAGGAGGCCCACGTCTTCAGTGATTGCTGATTGATTGGACGGCAGGGTGGAGGAGAGAGAGGTGTTTCAAATAACTAACCGGGGTCTGGCAGGTGCAACTGAGTAGGTAATAACTGCCACTTGCTGAGATCAAGGATGCAGCTGATGACCAGGTTTGGAAGGAAGATGACACTCACAGCCCACCCCTTAAACCTAGCTTGATTAAAGTCTCTGGGGTATTGATCCCAAGGACACTTAACATGACTGACATATCTCGAGCTTGGTTTACCAGTGTTATAAATACCCACAAAGTTTTCATCTGATTCCCCAAATCCACCCTCCTCCCTGCTACCAGTTCTTTCTCTGAAATAGAACTGACATTATCACTGTGGTTCAAAAAAAATCTATCTCCCTCATCCCTTTCAAAAAAGATATCCAGGGCTGGGGGAATGGCTTAGTGGTTTAAGGCATTTGCCTGCAAAGCCAAAGGACCCAGCTTCCAGTTCCCAGGAGCCATGTTAGCCAGATGCACAAGGGGGCACACGTGCCTGGAGTTAGTTTGCAGTGGCTGGAGGCCCTGGCATGCCCATTCTCTCTCTCTCTCTCTCCCTCTTTCTCTATCAAATAAATAAATAAACAAAAATAAAGCCGGGCGTGGTGACGCACGCCTTTAATCTCAGCACTCGGGAGGCAGAGATAGGAGGATCACCGTGAGTTCAAGGCCACCCTGACACTACATAGTTAATTCAGGACAGCCTGAGCTAGAGTGAAACCCTACCTCGAAAAACGAACAAAAAATAAATAAATAAAATAAAATATTTTTTAAAAAGACATCCAAATATTTGCAGCATGTTACCAGGGTTGCTGTAGTTTTCTATGCAAATGAAACTCTCCCATGCCCCTCCAGCAGACCAATGAGGTCGCTGTCATCTCATCGCCTGTGCTTCCCATAGGTCAGGAGCTGCCCCGACTCCCATCCCTCCGTGAACGTGGCTGAGCAGCATGAGGCTGCGCACTTGGAAGCACAGCAGCAGGCCAGGGCTGTCCACCATGCCACCCTCTCCTAGCCGCCTTCCTTTCTCCCTGGCTGCTCTTACTCAGCCACCGGTGCTGATGTCTCCACGTTTCCCCAACCCCCAAGGTTCAGACAGTTGAAATCTTTTTCTAACTATATCCACTCATTTCTGCAATTTTACATAAGATATGTGTATTCCTGACTCCAAATAAATAACCTTGACTGGGGAAGATTATCTCTACACACTTCGGGTTCATACATCCACATAGCTATTCAGCATCTTCACTTGGAGAACAGCAACATCGTAGACCTAACACATCTCAAACCTGTGGCAAGTCTATCCCTTTAAACCTACTCACCCGAATTCAACTTCGAAAAGGGTCGACATGAAATCCAATGATTTTCCGGCTCCTCTTAATATCCCACATGTCATCTGTGATGAAATAGTATGGGTTCTACCATCAAGGTAAAAATTCAGGATCTAACCACTTTTCATTTTGTGCTACTTTTGTGGCTGTTCTCTGGTTCAAACCTCCGCAATCTCATGCCCAGTCTATTGTAACAGCCTCCTCATTGGGCTTCTTGATTATGCACTTGACCTTGGTCCAATTTAGGGTAAGCTAGATTCCCTTGACAGAAGTACCTCCAAATGTCACTTAAGGTGATGGCCGCTGTGCCATCAGAGTCATATAGGCACACCTGTATACAAAGGGGGAACAGGAAATACTGTCACTAGCTAGCCAGCTGCACCCAGTGATAAGCGCACACTATGGAAGTCTCAGGGCCCTGGGGGTCATCTCTGCCTCAGTTCCCAGAGATCACTCTTCAAATACTCCTTTAACCTGCTTTTGTCATGGAATGTCCTTATTTCTCCATCTATTTGAATGGATAACTTTGCAGGATAAAGTAACCTTGGTTGACAGTTGTTATCTTTCAGAACTTGGAATATATCACTCCAAGCCCTTCTGGCTTTAAAAGTTTGTGTTGAATAATCTGCTGTAATCCTGATGGGCTTGCTTTTGTAGGTAACTTGATTTTTCTCTCTAACTGCTTTCAATATTTTTCTTTGGTGTGTGTGTTTGGAAGTTTGATTATAATATGGCGAGGAGAGGTTCTTTCTGGGTTTTGTCTGGCTGGGGTTCTAAAGGCTTCCTGTATCTGTATTGGCACCTCTTTCCCAATTTGGGGGAAATTTTCCTCTATGATTTTGTTGAAGATGCCTACTATGCCTCTGGAGTGGAGTTCTTCTCCCTCTACTATGCCCTGAATTCTTATATTGGATCTTTTCATAGTGTCCCGAATATCTTGAAATTCCCACTCATACTTTTCTATAAGTTTGTCTTTCTCTTTGTTGGACTGCATTAGGTCTGCCACCTGGTCTTCTAGCTTAGATATTCTGTCCTCTCCCTCATCCATCCTACTGGTGAGATTTTCTACAGAGTTTTTTATTTCATTAACTGTGTTCTTCATTGCTAGTAATTCTGACTGGTTTTTCTTTATTATTTCTATTTCCCTATTTATGTCTTGTATTGCCTTCTTTATTTCATTAAATTGGTGTCCTGCTTCTTCTTTGATTCCTTTGATTTCCTCTTTGATTTCCTCTTTGATTTCTTCTTTGATTGTTTTCATGTGTTCTTTGACCTCTTTGAACGTATTTATAATTATTCTTTTGAACTCTTTCTCAGGCATTTCCTCTAACTCTTTCTCACTGGAGGACATTTCTGATGCATTAATACTTTTAGGTGGATTTATATCGTCTTGCTTTTTAGTGTTTCTTGTGTTATAATGTATATATTTTTGCATCTTGGATTAAGTTAATGCTTGGATTTTCTAGCTAGCTGTGTATTCTTAGCTGTATCAATTGATTTGATGTAATATATTTTCAGGGTAGGACCTTAAGGTGTTAGGTGTGGCTCTTAAGACTCTCAGAGTATCTACAAAGATGTTCTTAGGGGTTGAGTTTCCCTGCTATAGGAGTATTCAAGCAGGCTGAGTGGAATAAAATACAGGTAGATTCTAAAATTTAACTAAACACTGTACACATTCAATCAAAAACAGCCCAAGTATGTATGCAAGAGTAGTTATTTTAACGACCAGATCCTCTATCAACAAAGAGGTTAAGATTTCTGGTCTGTTGAGGGATCCAAGTCAGCTTGTGACCAAGTGAGACCCTTCCCTGGTGCAATCCCAGTTACCTTGGATGATTTTGGTCTCAGTCAAGTTGCTGCCTGGGTCGTCGGGCTGCTGTTCTGATTTCTGGAGCTGGGCACTTGCTTTTCCTGCGGGGCAAACTGAGCCGCTGCTGCTGCCTCTGCTGCTCCCATAGCTGCCACTGCTGGAGCCACCACTGCTGATGAAGCTGCTGCTGCTGTGTCCACTGCCGCTGCTTGCCCTGAAGCTGCTGCTGCGGGATCTGCCGCTGCTGCCACTCCTGGGTCTGCTGCTGCTGGGGCCGCTGTTACCGGTGCTGAAGCCGCTGATGTTGCTCCCGAACTCTGCTCCTGCTTGGGTCCCGTTGTCAGCCCAAGTTGGCGTGGCCGGGTCCCAGGCGGCTGCTCTGTTCGCTGGAGCTGGGTTCAGGCGTTGGGGGAGGGGAGGGAGCCGCGGCTGCTCTGGTTCTCTCGCTGCTCCACGTGTTCTTCTACCTCGCGGTCTGCTCCTCCGTTGCTCGCTGCCGCGCTCCCCTCACGTTTCCCGAGTTGCGGAGAGCGCGGTGTGAGGGGAAAATCCCGCACCTGGCTTTTCCTGCGGCTCGAGCCAAGTCTGGCGGCTTTCTGCTGCGCCGCGGCCGCGGCGGTTGGCTGAGCTGCCGGAGCCGCTTTTCCCGCCTGTGCAGGCTCTGGATGCTCTGGAACTCTTCTACTTCTCCGCTGCCGCTTCAATTTCCTATACACCTCACTTTTTAGTAAAAGTGTGTATTTTGCTGAGTTTTTTTGGTCTTTTTCCTCCCTAGGCTGCTTTGGCGTGGTACCTACGCCGCCATCTTAACCAGAAGTCCCAGAGATCACTCTCAACACGGTGACCAGACTGTGAAACAATGAACTGTCCAGCTGCTCTTCTGCATGGGCTGTGTTCCACTGCAGTGACAGGCATGACAGCGGTTCCCAAGGGTCTCAAGCCCTCAGCACCTTCACTATCTGCTGATCTCATCTCCCTCTACTATCCTTCTGTTGTTCTCCACACTTGAGCCACAGTGACCTTCTTGCAGCCTCTCAAATGTGCTAGCCATGACCTCACCTCAGGGTCTCGATCCAAATGGAATCTCTTCTTCCATATATATTGGCAGAACCAAATCCCACACCAACGTCCCATCTTTGCTCAAATATCACCTTTCTGTGTAAGGTCTACAGTAGTATCGTCCACTTAAAATCCCAATCCCTCACCCTGTCCATTGACGCTCCCCATGCTCATGACCCTGATTATTCATTTCTCTGAACCCTAGAACATATATCCTCTATTTGTTACATGTGTTGTCTATCTTCTTCTCCTAGGACATAACCTCGACTGCTATTATTTTTCTAATGTTATGGTTAAACCAAATGTTAGCATTAACTAGGGGCAAGAAATAAGGGCTGAAGATGTAGCTCAGTTGGTAGAGAGCTTAATTAGCATGCACAAAGCCCCGGGTTTGATCCCCAGTATTGCATTTAAAAAAATGGGTTTGGGGCTAGAGAGATGGCTCAGTGGTTAAGATGCTTGTCTGCCTTGGCTGCAAAGCTTAATGACCAGAGCTCCATTCCCCAGTACCCACATAAGGCCAGACGTATAAAGTGGCACATGCAGCCAGGTGTGGTGGCGCACGCCTTTAATCCCAGCACTCGGGAGGCAGAGGTAGGAGGATTGCCATGAATTCAAGGCCACCCTGAGACTACAGAGTTAATTCCAGGTCAGCCTGGACCAGAGTGAGACCCTACCTCGAAAAAAACCCAAAAAAATAAAAATTAAAGTGGCACATGCATCTGGAGTTCATCTGTTAGCATAGTTAGAGGCCCTGGTGCACCCATATTCATATTTTTTTTCTCTCTTTCTCCTTGCAAATAAATAAATCAAAATATTAAAAAGTAAACAAACAAAAAACCAGGTGTGATGGCTCATGTCTACAACCCCAGCACTTGGGAAGTGGACAAACACCTACCCAGAAGCAGCTTACAGAAAGAAAGGGTTTATTTCCAGCTGCCAGTTTTGACAGGAAGTTTCGTCATAGTAGAGAACCTGGCAGGAGAAGTCAGCTAGGCACCATATCTCTATCAGCAGGGAGGAAGGAGACAGTGAGCTGAGTGTGACAAACAGGGCTAGACTATAAGACCCCAAGACCCACCCCTAGTGACACACTTCCTCTGTTAAGACTTCACCTCCCAAAGGCTCCACTGGCTGGGGATTAAGTACAAGGCTTAATCACAAACACATGAGACTATGGGGGACATCTCACATTCAAAGTACCACGTGGAGGCAAGAAGTTCAAGGCCACCCTTGATTCCATAGTGAGTCCAAGGCCAGCATGGGTTCTATGAGACCCATCTTAAAAAAAAAAAAAAGGAAGGAAGGAAGGAAGGAAGGAAGGAAGGAAGGAAGGAAGGAAGGAGAAAAGATAGAAACAAGAGGCCTTTCAGGTGGAATCTGAGGTAGCAAAACTGGTTAAATAAGAG
The DNA here is from genome assembly GCF_020740685.1 of Jaculus jaculus. Classification (NCBI taxonomy): domain Eukaryota; kingdom Metazoa; phylum Chordata; class Mammalia; order Rodentia; family Dipodidae; genus Jaculus; species Jaculus jaculus. Next base: position 66,554,561 of record NC_059105.1, read on the forward strand.
GAAGGACAGGGCTCTGGAGAAAATAACAAAGCCAATTTCAGCAGGGCTTCACTGACCCCCATGAAGCCTATTCTTGAGGGGCATGCCTAAGAACTCATTACCTTTGCCCACAGTAAACTGGTCAACTTTATGGGTAGGTGTACCTGCATCTCAGTGTAACAGAATGAGCTGTGGGTAAAAAGGACTTCCAAGAAAGCCGATGCCTATTCTAGGAAAAGGACCACCCAGACCACCCCAGGGGTGAGCAAGGGGAAGAGAAATGATAGATGAAGACATACATCTAGATACTAAAGGCAGCTTTTTGTCACTGTCCCTTGGCTCAGTCCTCCCTTGCTCTCTAGAGGGCACTTCCTTTCCACTATTGTTTGCTCCCTTATTCAGTATCATTTTGCTTGTTCAAATAAACCTTGACTGTGGGCTTGTCTACCTGTGCCCTGGTGTGAATTCTTCTCCTTTTCTAGAGCATTGGCACCAAGACTGTTGCCAAGGTTGGGATCGGAACCCATCACAGACTCCTAGAATAATGCCTTAGAAGTTCTCAGTAAATATTTGCTGAGTGGCAGACGCCAAGAGTGGACTGACTCAGTTCTTATAGATATGATAGCTCATACTCCATCTCACTGTTAGGAGCTACTGACTCCCAGTGCCGTGCCAAAATATCCCAAGGAAACTGGGAAAGAGAACACCTATAAACTGGTACCCGCCTCTCCCCATTATCAAACCAAAACTGAAACTTAAATAATAGAATAAATCCCCATAATGAGTATCCCAAAATTTTCTCTGCATTGTGAATGGGGCATTATTAATTGCCCCTGGCTCAGAGCACATTTTATTTTGTTTTGGTCCCTTTCCTCATTTCCCAATAAATTAAATATAGTGACTAGTTGAACTGCATGCTACCAAGATTGTTCCCAAAGAGAATCAAAGTCTCTGTTGTCACAATCCAAAACTATAGAGATCACATTATCCATATGATACATACATATTCAAAAAAAAGCCAGGATTATTCAGTTTATTGAAAGATGAAGAATATGGTATGGCTTCTTGCCATGATTTATATTCACAGTTTAGGCTAAGTGGTAGCAGTCACTAAAAAGAGAAAGAAGTGACAGTGCCTGGAGGTAAGCCCAGGTCCTTCCTATGCCTACCTGGGGTCAGCCCTTAGGAATTGCCCCGCAAATCTGCCATTAGTTCTCCGAAACTTCAAGAACTGGCCCTGAACTGTCATAATATCCCTCGTCTTGTTCCTTCTGCCTAGAAAGCTTTGACTGGTCAGTTTCAATGAGTTTTCAATGAGTGCAACTTATTGCCAGAGACAGCGACTCCTATAAAATAGAAAGAGTCCAATTTCATGTATTTGGCTAATATGAATTGAGCAAGCACTCTGTTCAAACACTGAGCAAAAAGTAGCCAACGAGGAAGCAAAATAGAGCTCAGTGAAAGATGCTGGCCAGTAAACAATTACATATGTGTACTGTGGTGGCAGAGGGCACCTATGAGAAGTACCTAGCTGGAATTTATCAGGATTTTAAGGCTGAAGGTCAAGGCAAGTTCTACAACGTGCCTCAAAGAAGAATGAACTTCCTCTAAATGTTATGTTCAAGCTTTGAAAGGAAAACAGCTTCACATTAAAGATAACTTTTGGGAGGCGTGTGTGTGTGTGTGTCAGGAAAAATAAAAGCTTTAATGAAGATAAAGAAGGGGCTGGATAGATTGTTCAGTGGCTAAGGTATTTGCCTACAAAACCTAATGACCCAAGTTCAATTCCCCACTACCCACGTAAAGCTAGATGTGTAAAGTGGTGCATGCGTCTGGAGTGCATTTGTGGTGGTTAGAGGCCCTGGTATGCGCTCTCTCTCTCTCTTCTCTCCTAGGTGTGGTGGTACATGCCTTTAATTCCAGCATTGGACTAGAGTGAGACCCTACCTCAAAAAATAAATAAATAAAAATAAAAAGAGGATAATGAAGTCAGGGTAGGTGCTCTGACTTCAACCCGGTTTCCAGTGCACGGATGTGTTGTGTTGAGCTCTTTTTCCAGTTCTTGTTGTGCTCTCCACTTACCTTTCTTCCTCCTGTACAGTTTTTCCATAGTAATAGCAACTTTGAGAACAAATATGTCCAGAAAGAATACACTGCAATTTTATGACCTGTTGGTCTTATTTCTACTACAAATACTCTGAGTGGGCTTTTGCTCTCCCATGGCCAGGACTGTCCTCCGAATAAATAGAATACATTTGGCTATAAAAAACACTTTCTAAGGGCTGGAGAGATGGCTTAGTGGTTAAGCACTTGCCTGGGAAGCCTAAGGACCCCAGTTCAAGGCTCGATTCCCCAGGACCCACGATAGCCGGATGCACAAGGGGACGCACGCGTCTGGAGTTCGTTTGCAGTGGCTGGAGGCCCTGTGCACCCATTCTCTCTCTCTCTATCTGCCTCTTTCTCTCTCTGTCTCTCTCAAATAAATAAATAAAAATTTAACAAAACCACTTTCTAAAAGAAAATGCTTCCAGTCCTCTGTTACTCCAACATGTCATCATGTCATTCAAGTGACAGGGAATAAGAAACATTTGGGGAAGTTCTGAAATAAAGGGCACCCAACTCAGCAGAAATAACTAGCCAAGAAGCCAACTATTATCATGGCCAAAACCACACATTACAGGCTAGGATTTCTTTCTTTTTTTTTTTTTTTTTGCAATAGAGTCACACTCTAACCCAGGCTGAACTTGAATTCATTCTATAGCCCGAGGGTGACCTCAAATTCATGGTGATCCTCCTACCTCTGCCTCCCCAGTCCTGGGATTAAAGGCGTGCACCACCATGCCCAGCCCAGCATTTTTATATTTTAAATTATATAGTTAAATTTTGTGAAGAGATATATCCCTGCCCCATGTTGCCTGTGGGTTCTCCTGGTGAATCCCACTCAGGGTAAACCTGGCTAGCCATTACAACTTTACTTAGAAATCTCATCTGACAAACCTGGTTGCTAGAAGTTTCTTCTGCCTTTGGAATGTTACTGGGTGATGAACAAATATTTAACAATCCTCTCTTTGTGCTAAGGGGCACTGTTTCAGCAATAGCTGAACCTAGAACTTTCAACTACACCCTTTTTTGGAGGGAAAGGTCAAATGAATAGAACAGTGTTAGAGGAGTGGACATGTCCTGTGCTGCAAGAGGACCATTTAATAGTCGACGTCAAAAAACACTGGCAAAACGAGTCTGTCCTAAAATTGATTTTAAGTCTAATATAATCATTGATTTGAATCAAACACTACTAAGAGGCCATCTCAGGCACGCAGCTAGCTCAGTCAGTAAAGCAACAAACTCCAAAATCAGCAGCTTTCATGGTCTTTCCTACTGCCAATCTTGCTCTCAAAAGACAGACAGCCCCTCTCAACAGGATTAGCTGTCTCACCTACCGCTCCATTTAAAATAACATGCCTATGATGAGTACATGCATACTTCCTTCCCCATTAATTCCAGTTCACATCTGCGGCTCCTGGCAGGATTATTACCAGCATCTCCCTTCACTCTCCAAAGGGGTCTCTATGTGATATACCTAAGCGCCATGCCTTCCATGATCTACCCTGATACGTTGTTCTCACTCAGGGTCTATGGATCCTGTTCAGTTGTATAGCCTTCTCCCCTAACCTCTCCCCACTTTTCCTTTGTTCATCCTCCAAATTTAGCCATACAATTGAGTTAAATTCATAGTCAATATTTACCCTGTTTTAACTACCACATATATCCACTGCTAAACCAAGGATTTTTACCATGATTGATTTTTCCTTGTTTAACTTTTTGTTTTCTCTGAGTTCATAATTCCCTCTTTAGAAATGTGTTTGTGATTATTTCAGCACTGTTACTCTTTCCCCAAAGTGCTTTGATAGAATTATACAATGCCTGAGTTGTGATTTTCCCCAATGCCAAGCAGGTCAGGTGATTTCTTCTTTTCCCCTTTGGCGACATTGTTCCTTGAATTCTCCATCCTGCTCTTACAATACCAACCTATTTGTTCTCTGGATCTGCTGCTCACTTCTTTGCCGATTCTAAAAGGAGGGGCTGGTGAGATGGCTTAGCAGGTAAGATGCTTGCCTGCAAAACCAAAGGACCCAGATTTGATTCTCCTGGACCCATGTAAAGCCAGATGCACAAGGTGGCGCATGCATCTGGAGTTTGTTTAAAGTGCTTGAGGCCTTGGCATGTCCATTCTCTCTCTATGTGCTTCTCTCTCGCAAAGCAATTAATTAAATAAATAAACCAAAATAGATATTTTTAAAATTCTAAAAATAAAGCATTTTTTCCCTAGGACTCTAAACCCAGCAAAATAACTCATCAAATGTAAGGGCAGAAAAAATGCATGCAATAATTCCAAATGCAGCTCACAAATGCCTTAGAAAACTACCCAGAGATGAGCTTCAGCAAATAAAAAAAAATGTGAGAGCTATTTTTTGACTATGTTCCCCCCACACACACCATCACCACCAAATCCATATTTGAAATGTAAGTAGAATGCAACAGTGTTGAGAGGTTAGGTCAAGAGGGCTCTACCCTCAGGAATGGATTCATGAATGCATTATACTCATACGGCATAAATTAGTTCATAATTTTTAGAGTGGGTTTGTTATAAAAGTAAGTTCAACCTCTGGCTGGCACATAGTCTTTTATTGAGTGTGAGCGCATCCACACATACAGCCACGCTCTTGCCCTTCCATTTTCCTTCATGGAAAGACACAGCATAAAGGGCCATACTAGCCGAAGCCCTTCGTTTTTAGGCTAACCAGCTTCTAGAACCATGAGCCAAATGAATACTAAGTTCCAATTGTTTAAAAACTTCCAGGGCTGTGGCTTTCTGTTATAGCAGCATAAAACAGACCAGGATGGTGGGGAAAGCAAAGCATAACATATTTGTACCCTAAGGAATGGACTTCTTTGTTCCTGTCTAAAGAAGTAGAAATTGGTTCTCACTATAATCTCCAAAAATAACACAATGTATCATCTTAAAAGTCAGAGTAAAGTACAGGGCCATCTCGGCAGCCCTTTCGGTTCATGATCGGAAATCACAAATCTTTAATAGATGGGGAAATGTGCTTGACATTCAGACTATGAAGAGAATAAATGTTGAAACCAGAAACACATTACTTAGCAAGGAGCGGAGGAAGAATGGTCTGTCATCCAGCTAACTCTGGTGACTCATGGCTAAAAATACAGCCACTGCACCCATAGGGGACAGCTATGACTTAGCTGGGGATTTTGTTGTGATGTATGACGCTAATTTTAAGCTTCTGCAGCTTGAAAGGGCAGGAGGATGAAATGGGAGCCTTGGATGATTCAGTTATGAACATGAGCTCAGCAGTCCCCAGAGGGCCCCACGTTTGTCTTCCTGCAGCCCACTGACGAACAGTCCAAAAATGCTTTTCCCTTGGTCAAGAACAAAGACACTGGGGCTGGAGAGATGGCTTAGCGGTTAAGCGCTTGCCTGTGAAGCCTAAGGACCCCGGTTCAAGGCTCGGTTCCCCAGATCCCACATTAGCCAGATGCACAAGGGGGCGCACGCGTCTGGAGTTCGTTTGCAGAGGCTGGAAGCCCTGGCGCGCCCATTCTCTGTCTCTCCCTCTATCTGTCTTTCTCTCTGTGTCTGTCGCTCTCAAATAAATAAATTAAAAAAAAAAAAAAAGAACAAAGACACTGGCCTTGTCAAGACTTCCACTTCTACCCAATTCATTGTCTTTCTCTCTTCCCACAGAAAGAGGGGACTGTAGAGATGGCTTAGCAATTAAGGCACTTGCTTGCCAAGCCTAAGGACCCAGGTTCGATTCCCCAGGACCCACGTAAGCCAGATGAACAGGGTGGCGCATGTGTCTGAAGTTTGTTTGCAGTGGCTGGAGGCCCTGGTGCACCCATTCTCTCTCTCTTCCTCTCTCTGTCTACATCTTTCTCTCTCTTGCTAATAAATAAATAAATTACAAAGGAAAAACCAAGATGCTGACTTTCTGCTCTCATGTCTGATGCATTTGTTCATTCACGGGCTAGGTGTAACAGAAGTGCATCTTTCTCCAAGTTTCCTTCTTTCTAGTGTGCGTAGGTTCTTGCTGTCTTACTTGTCTTCAGTCTCCTTATAACTGTCATGATAAGATTGCCTCCTGAGACAGAACACGGGCTCTTCTGTACCATGTTTCACTATGGACACTAGAAAGAAAGATTCAGAGGCGCCAGTACTGCTCACTTATGCCCACATCTATTAAGTAATCAGCATGTTCCATACCAGAACTAGTCTTTTAATCAAGTGATATTGTGTAGGAAGCAGTCTATAAATGATTTTCACAATTACTAGTTCAAGTCATTTTTAATAACAACACCCCCAAACAGATGGAAAAAGTACCATAACACTAGGCGGAAGTAACTGAAGCCTAAAACTATTAAGATCTTGAAAGAAAAAGTGTATCTTGTAGGTATATTCTGATCTACTTATGCAATTTTAACCTAAAAATATAGCAACACTATTTATTAATATTTGTTATATGTATAATTATAATTTTATGCAATTTTTCATATTATTAATATGTAAAGGTGAAATCAATTAAGAGACCCAATGGTTGGTGAGAAAGAAAACCAAATTTTCCCAAAATTGTTGTATTCTACTGAAGACCAAATGACTCCAAGGAGACAATTGCAAAATAGACCTCTTCTACATTGCAAGCTAAAGAAAAGATTCCAAACAGTGGTTACAAAAAACATACAGTAAGCTGTGCTTTTAAAAAGGACACTACAAGTGATGAGAAATTAGATTAGATTTTTATAAAGTTCCATCCTATGCACATGAGTCTTTTCAAGGGAAAAACTAGGCCTCTCTCTCTCTCTCTCTCTCTCTCTCTCTCTCTCTCTCTCTCTCTCTCTCACACACACACACACACACACACACACACACAACTGATCCTGGAACAGTTAGGCCAGATATACCAACTGGTGAAATGGTGATAGGTCTATTATGGGGAAGCCAGCTGCTCTCTGGCTTTGAGGCCTGCTCCGTGGTAGTGAATTCCTTCCAGTATTGAAAACCTAATCAAAAGCCTATGGCTGGGGGGGGGGGTCATAAGCCCTACAAGGGAAACTTCTACTGTTGTCTGGCCAAATGAATATATTTATGCCCATATATTAATGTTACTCTCTTTTTGGACTAGAGAAGCTTCTCTTTTCAGATGGTGGTGACCACTGAGGAGAGTCAAAACTCACCAAAGTGCAGAGGAAAAGTGATACTGATGCAGTCAGCACTAAGGCATCTCTACCACGTCCTCAAGGCTTAGATACTAGAAGAGGTGGCAGAAAGAATGCAAAAGCCAAAAGAAGAGAAGGAGCACTTGCAATACTCGCCCATTCTCCTCTCTCTCCCTCCCTTTTTCTCCCTTTCCCCCTCTTTCTTTCTTTCTTTTTTTGTGGGAAAAAGAGGTTTATTTTGGCTGACAGGCTCAAGGGGGAAGCTCCATGATGGCAGGGAAAACAATGACATGAGCAGATGGTGGACATCACCCCCTGGTCAGCATACGGTGGACCATAGCAACAGGAGAGTGTGCCAAACACTGGCATGGGGAAACTGGCTTTAATACCCATAAGCCCACCTCCAACAATACACTGCCTCCAGGAGGCATTAATTCCCAAATCTCCATCAGCTGGGAACCTAGATTCAGAACACCTAAGTTTATGGGGGACACCTGAATCAAACTACCACATTCCGCCCCTGTCCCCCATAAACTGATATCCATACATGATATAAAATACAATGTATTTAGTCCAACTTTAAAAGTTCCCCATAGTTTTTATTAAGTCCAATTATGTTCATAGATCCCCATAGTCCAAGGTCTTTTAACTGAGCCATAATACCAAAAAATCCCCCAAAAGAACAGTAATGGCACAGAATAAACATTCACACTGCAAAAGACAGCATTGGGCATAGCAAAGAAATTCGCAAGCAATACATGATTTAAACAGGGCAAACACCAAACTCTATAGCTCCAATTCCAACAAGTCTAGCCAGTGACAAATCTCCAAGGCCAATAATTCTAACCAGCAACAAGTCTCTAGCATTCCAATTCCACCCCTCCAGCTAGGCTACTCACAGTCTTGGAAAACTTCATCAGGCTGGCAGCTTCCCTTATCAGCCATCTCATGGTCCTGGCATCTCCACTGGGTCTCCACTGCAATCCATGGTTCATCCTTATGGCCCCATGGGGTCTCCATACAGCATCTGGCAAACCTGCTTCACACTGCCCATGGCCATTTCCAAAACACAAGACCATGTTGTAAACTCAGTGCCCTCTCTTTCCTGCGTATACCCCACAATACCAGGTAGGGTGCCAATTTATTAATCCAGGGGGGAATAAGGCAGACTTTGAAGGACTCTCCTTGAGCACTTAGGCCTCTTCAAAAGTGTCTACATTCTTCCTGTTGCCCCAGTGCAGGTCAGCTGGCCCAATCTATCTCAAAGGTTGTAGTCTCTCAATTGCAGCTGAACAGGCAACAGTTCACCCAAAGCTTCCTGTGCTATATCCTTCTGCTCACACCAGTTCATTTCTACACAAAGCAACCCTGCACAACTTCTCATGACATGGGCATAATAGCAAGCTTTTCACACAAACTGCTAGCCCAGTCCAAGTAAACCTCTCACCTCATAAACCAAACCTCACAGTCCATAGTTCTTACTGCATTCAGGTCTTTCAACTCTGACCAGAATAATCCATCAAGCTGTACTTACAGGACTGCAAAACATCTCTTAGGACAAGGTTTCAAATCCTTCCACATTCCTCTTGAAAATCAGCTCCAAAAGGTCAAAGCCACATAGTCTAGCAGCAATCCCACCCCTCCGTACCACATTACTATTGCAATCAGGTTCACATTGCTAGTAGAAATCACCCAACCAAGAGCCACTTGAGGGAAAAAGAGGTTTATTTTGGCTTATAGGCTCGAGGGGAAGCTCCATGATGGCAAGAAAATGACGACATGAGCAGAGGGTGGACATCAACCCCTGGTCAACATAAGGTGGACCATAGCAACAGGAGAGCATACTCCTTCGGTCCCCTCTCTTTCACTCTCTCTCAAATAAATAAATAAATGAAATATTTTTTTATTTTTTTATATATTTTTTAATATTGTTTAAATTATTTATTTATTTATTTGAGAGTGACAGACACAGAGAGAAAGACAGATAGAGGGAGAGAGAGAATGGGCGCGCCAGAGCTTCCAGCCTCTGCAAACGAACTCCAGACGCATGCGCCCCCTTGTGCATCTGGCTAACGTGGGACCTGGGGAACCGAGCCTTGAACCGGGGTCCTTAGGCTTCACAGGCAAGCGCTTAACCACTAAGCCATCTCTCCAGCCCTAAATGAAATATTTTTTTAAGGAGTGGACTTTTTTGTTTTTTCCTACTAACACCTGCATGTTTTGTTGCAAGAGCTTGAAGCTCTTGTTGGAGGGGTCATGGTGGCTGCTCACAGTCTATGGCTCAGTCAGGGAGGAAGGGCCAATGGGAGCAGTGGTCTTCAGCATTCTCTCTCTTGCATATATTTCATCCTGGGAAAACACCTTCTGGTGACAGTTGGATGAGCAAGTCCACAGATGAGGAGATCACACTGTGTTTAGGATTGCCAACACTGTGATGAGGCCAGCTCCCATGGAGCCCCGATGACCTAACACGTGGCCAGTGAACACAGCTCACTCAGCAGGCAGCCCATGTCATCAGGAATCTACATTCACAGCCAACTCCCGGGTCCTCTGATCTGTCCTGTGACTTGGATAAAGCCATCATTAGAGTCGCTCTTCTGGCTCCATTCTGGGCTTCTTGCTTCTAGCGTTGTCCAGCCCTAGATTCTGAAATATAACTACCACCACTTCCCTCTCATAAAGCTCCTTTTATTTTCGCTAACGACAGAGATGCAGCCAATACGGATTTTATTTTAGACACATTGATTTTGAAATTTGTCCACTGTTCAGCAACCTATAACATTCAAATATCACTTCTCACTCTTACCTCCCCCTTGGGAGTCTTAGATGTACACTTAAATATTTTTCAATGTTCACCTGCAAACTCCTGTTTCCAGTAGCCATTTGATTTCCTTTAGTAAGTTTGTCAAAGAAAAAAAAAAAAAAAAAAGAAACGAAACACCAGTGTGGGTTTAATTCATGGCAGCTTATATTTGAGCAACAGCTTGGCAGCATGTAAAGTACTTGCTTCACACTTTCCATCAGTAATCTCCACTGCTACCTTGCTTTAATGCCAGTTTGTTGTTTGTTTTTGAGGTAGGGTCTCACTCTAGCCCAGGCTGACCTAGAACTCACTACATAGTCTCAGGGTGGCCTCGAACTCACAGCGATCCTCCTACCTCTGCCTCCCAAGGGCTGGGACTAAAGGCATGCGCCACCATGCCTGGCTTAATGCCAGTTTTGAAATGTCTAATGCCAGGCAAATTCTTTTGCCTTTTTGTGTTATTTAATCTTTTTTTTTTTTTTTAAGCCGGAGGCCTCAAACATTTCATATTTATCTTTGAAATCTAATAGCTTTACTAGACTATGTCTTGGAGTTTGAGCATTTCGGTTTAGGTTTTCTTTTTTTATATTTTTTGTTTTATTTATTTATTTGTGAGTGACAGACAGAGAGAGAAAGAGAATGAGCATGTCAGGGCCTCCAGCCACTGCAAATGAACTCCAGATGTGTGCGCCCCCTTGTGCATCTGGCTAACGTGGGTCCTGGGGAATCGAGCCTCGAACTGGCGTCCTTAGGCTTCAAAGGCAAGCACTTAACCGCTAAACCATCTCTCCAGCCCTCAGTTTAAGTTTTCTTGATACTCAGTGACATCTCTACATGTAGAGTCACAGGTCGTGTTCCACTCGACAAAGCTCTCTTGGATTACAGTTTCAAATATTAACTGTGCCTCCACGTTTTGGTTTTCTTCCTTGGGGACTCAAATAGTACAAAGATTGTTTGTTGCTTTGTGTTGTTTTTCCTTTCTCCTATATTTGCCACGTTCCCTCCGGCCCTCACTTCTTATTTACACCATTTTCCTTCTTGCTGTTTTCCCACCTTTCTTTCATGCTCCTTATTGACTTCTTGCTTGAGTATTCTCATTTGGATACACCAAAATGTTCCTTCTTTATTTCATACATCATTGACCTCTTCTTCCATTTATTTCTGAGTTCAATCAACTATTTTCATAACTTCCTGGGGGTTTTGTCTACTTCATGGTCAGTCTTTGGATTTTGAATGAAGGTCATTTTTTCATATGCTTCAAATGCTTATTGGCATATCATGAACTCCACTTGGTGTAGGAATATTTGTGTTCTTTTGCTCAATGGTTGTTTTAGCAGAGGAGACAGATGTGAATGTACATTTCCTGTTTTGTCACAGCTCTGGATCACTTTGTTCATTTCCATGGGGCTGGGATGTTTTCTTGGTTTAGTGATGTCATCCCACACTGGTATAGCCAAGCCTAGATTTGGGATTTAGGGATTTGGTGTAGGGGAAGCAGGGGAGTGTGTCCTTTGCATTTAAGTTTCTCCTTATCTTGTAAGAACCTTAAAGTTTCCCTTCTTTGTTCAGCACAACTTTCAATGAAGTACTTCTTCCATAACCATTTGAAATGAGATGAATGGCAGATATTAAATGAAGGCTTCATATTGTTCTTTTGTTATATGAAGGAGAGAAGTGTTAAAAAAAAAAAAAAAGCAACCAAACACTATGACAGCATGATCTCCCAAAAGAAGATTTTCCTAAGGGAAAATTCCATATGGTGGGATCCAAATTAAAAGGAGAAAAGAATATAGTTCTAATTCTAACTGACAGTTTTCACTTTGAACATGCAAAGAATTCTCTTCACAAGTGAGTCCCAGGATGGAGTATTACAGGAGAAACCTTTTGACATCAACTGTCGTGTGTTGGTTTACCAATCTGGCAAACAGCCATTCACTTTCAGTCACTCAATATTTCAACCCTCTACATAAGAAAACTTATAAAATTTCTTTACTCTTCCTCTTTTCCTAAAGAAAAATGTCAAAAAAAAAATACTGCTTGAACATACTCCACACTGAACAAACCAATTTTGAAAATTCTTAGGACTTAAGTGTTTTATAATGTACTTACCATGAGTTTAGAAAAATGAGAATTCCTACCATTCTATTGCAAGCAGCTACAACCCAATGTCTACATTCCCCAGCCTGAGGATTTAGAATCCATACTTGAGCCAAAGACTCCATTAAAACCACTGCCTGATCCTTCATTCTATGCCAATCCCCCAACCAATAGCACCACCAGAATTAAAACCACTGTAAATGCTATTTCCAGGACCAAAAGCCTGGTTTGGTTCCCTCTGCATGTTACCCTGGTTCAGATGGGCTTGACTGATTCTGCTGACTGGCTAACATGCCCTTCATACCCCAACTGCTGTGCAGAGCTGCCCAGACTGCAGCCATCATTTTTGGATTAACACTAAAAGCACCAAGTTCATCCCTCCACCCATATTACCACCCTGATTAGTTCCCAAACCAGCTCTACCCCTTCTACTGTTACCAAACCCACCCAAACTCCCAAAGCCACATGGATTACCACCAAATCTTCCACTTCTTTCTAACTGTCTATTGCTATTGTACTTAGGTTCAGCATTGGATATGTGCTCGCTGATTCCTTTAATGATCAAGTCCTCACTACAGAGATACTGGGCAGCCTGATCATCTGCAAATATGACAAAGATGAAAAAGCCCTGAATGTCTTGGGAATGAATACATCTACCACCTCTCCTGAGAGAAGAACTGCCACAGCTCCTCAGCAGTCATGTCCTCTATACAACAAACACTTCTCTGTGGGACACAGTTGAGGGCTCCAGGCCACTGGAGGTTTAAGCAGGCCTGAGCTGCCAGGCATGGCTGGAGGCCCTGGACCCTGGAGGTTGCAGCAGGTCTAGACCCGTATAATCTCTCCTTGGAAGACCAGCAGGAGTGAGGCCACTCCCTCCCCCTGCCCAGGGCGCCTGGACATCCTGATAAGACATAGGTTTTGCTTTCCCCAGAGCCTTGTGACCTCTTGCCACTTGCCCAGCACATCCCTGGATGTTAATGAGGTATCAGCCATCAGCCTGCACACAGCCAATCCCCTATGACCCGTACCCTGTACCTCTTTCCCCCACTACTTTGAACTAACCAATTTCCTTATGACCCGTACCTCTTCCCACTCTTTCACAAATGCTTATAAACCCATTCCCCTGACAAATAAACTGAAGCTGTCTCCTGGGTGTTTCTTTCCGTCTCACTCACGGCCGCTCAAGGCCCTGCTCCACAGTCATCTGGACGCCCCTGGGGAACCGATGCGCAGCAGCCCCAGGGAGGAAAAGAACCACACTTCTCTACTTCTCAAAGGCTCATCTGGACTTTGCTTAGAATTAGGAAGTTTATAGTCACACCACCACCCATCTATCATGTGTCTCTGTGACATTACTTCCACCTGGGTATCGTATTCCATAAAGTGAACAAAACAAAACCCTTTTGAATGGCTGGTTTGAATATCCTTCTTGACCTGAACCATAGGAACTTCTCCAAAGGTACAGAATTAGTCTTTAAGATCCTGTTCAGTTGTTTTCCATGGGAGAACCAATACCATGAGGTCAGATGTTTTCTGGACTGCTCTTTTTACTTCCACTGCTGATGAAGCATCTGTCTCCTCCATTTTCCTTTTATTATCTTTGGGATAGTTGACAACATATACCAGGTTTCCCCAGTCAGGGGCATGCAGAATTGCTTTTACCAGATGGATGCCTCTCATACACCGAGACACTGGATTCCTGTAAAGTAGCCCATGTGCCCCTGGAAGCAGGGCTATAACGGTGGACGGCAGCACTGTCCCGTCATCTTCTGCTGGTATTTCATCCTCGTCTTCTGTTACCCGAATATATTCAGACATCTTTTCTTATTTCTCCACTATGCCTGTGGCTCAGGAGCGAGACAAGGAAAACCCCAGGTGGTTTTTTGAAAGTTTCTGTCTGCGTGTATAGGTATGACATATGTGTGACGCATGAGCACACACGTCGTCAGAGGACAACCTTGGGTACTGGTCCTTGTCTTTCTCCTGATTTAAGGTGGGGTCTCATTGTTCTCTGCAGTATGCGCCAAGCTAGCTGGCTCTCATGCTTCTGGGGACTCACTCATCTCATCACAGACCATTACACATGTGCATTACAACATCTGTCTTGATGTGGGTTCTGGGGATCAGAACTCAGTTCCTCACAGTTACTTGGCAAGTACTTTTCCCACTGGGCCATCTCCCCAGCCCTAGCTTCACTTTAGTTAAAAGACATAGCAGACACTAATTTGCCTGCCAATTTCCATATTTTTTTTTCTTTCTCCCTTGATAACAAACCCTGATTTGCAGTGGAGGAAGAAGCAAACACACAATTTTGGTGGACTCTGTTGTTTGTTAATTTTGGTTTTGTTTTAATTCAATTTCTAGGCACCACTGACCAGGTGAATAGTTTGGTCGGAGAGATGAGGAGAGACCTATAGGTGAGTGTGCAGGAATTCTGCATCTCAGTAGGAATGCTCAGGGCTGGAGAAATAGCTTAGCAGTTAAAGTGCTTGCCTATGAAGCCTAAGGACCCAGGTTTGATTCCCCATAACCCACATTAGCCAGATGCACATAGTGGCACAGGCATCTGGAGTTTGTTTGCAGTGGCTAGAGACTGTGGTGCACCCATTCTCTCCCTCTTTATAAATAAATAAATATTTTTTTAAAAAAAAGAATGTTCAGACCCAGGGCTGGGAAGATAGTCCAATGGATAAGGAGTCTGCAGCGTAAGCATGAACATCTGAAAATGGACCCTCAGAAATGACATCAAGCCAGACTGTACTGCAAGCATCTGCCATCCAGCATGCCTGTGGTAAAGAAGAGAGGTGAAGACAGGAGACTCCCCAGAAAGCTGAGGCCAGCTAGCCTAGAGAATGCAGCAGTGAGCTGTGAGAGAGCTGGCCTCAAAGGTGAGGATGGACACCCAAAGTTATCTCCATTTAAAAAAAATTAAATTTTTATTTATTTCTTTATTTAGGAGAGAGAGAGAAAGGCAGTGAGAGAGAGACAGAGAGAATGGGCATGCCAGGGCCTCCAGCCATGCCAAACAAACATGCATGCACCATCATGTGCATCTGCCTTACATGGATACTAGGGAGTTGAACCTGAGTCCGTAGGCTTCCAGGCAAGTTAACCACTAAGCCATCCTGTAGCCTAAAGCCCCTTTCTTTTACTAACATATTATGCTTGAAAAATCTTTGTTCAGAGCTGTGTATATGATCAAAATTTTGATTTTCTGAGCTACTCCTCTTTTGAACGACAGAGCTAGTAATTTTCACATTTCAGCATACTTAGAGTCACACCAAAACATTGCACATATGACTCTTTTGTAAACCTAAGTTTTATTTATTTTTCATTTTTATTTTTTGATTTTTGTTTTTGTTTGTTTGTTTGTTTTTCGAGGTAGGGACTCACTCTGGCCCAGGTTGACCTGGGATTCACTATGTAGTTTCAGGGTGGTCTCAAACTCATGGCTATCCTCCTACCTCTGCCTCCCGAGCACTGGGATTAAAGGCATGTGCCACCACGCCTGGCTTATTTTTTTATTTTGAATAGAGGAGAGAGAGACAGATAGACAGTAGGCACACCAGAGCCTCCAACCACTGCAAATGAACTCCAGATACATGTACTGCCTTGTGCATTTGGCTTATGTGGGTACTGGGGAATTGAACCTGGGTCCATAGGCATCACAGGCAAGTGCTTTAACCAAAGTAATCTCTCCAGTCCCAAGTTTTATTTTTGGTAATTTTATACGTGTATATATTATATTCTAATCATATTTACTTCATTACCTTCTCTTATTCCACTATACTCCTACTTATTCCCAATTAATCCCATTCTACTTTCATAACGTGTGTGTGTGTGTGTGTGTGTGTGTGTGTGTGTGTGTGTGTGTGTGTCCCACTGAGTTAAATTAGGATACCTTGCATGAGCATAGGTGGGGGACAATGGGCAGCTTCCTTAAGTGGCTACACCACTGAAAAACATGACTTCTCTTCCCCCAGCCACCCTTTTACTGCTCCTTTAGGAGAAAGAGGGGCTCATGAGCGGCCCCCCCATTTCATGATGAAATGTGGACAGGCCCAATCTTATGCAGGAAACCACAACCGCTGTGAGTTTGTGAGTGTAATGGCCATGTCACATCCAGCAGCTAGCATTCCACAGCACTTTTCCCCATCCTCTGGCTCTTCCATTCTTCCATCCTCCTCTTCAGAGAACCCATATATTTCAAAAGGCTCAAGTTTGGCAGCAATGGAGGTAATAAACCAAAAGTAATAAACATTCCCATAAGCCCCTTTCTCCAGTAGTCTATAGAATTTTCTTAATTTCATCCTTCTGTTGAATAACGATCTAACCTATCAGTTATGAGTAAGCAATTGTTTTAAGACAGGGTCTCACTCTGTAGCCCACACCAGGTTCAAGCTCCTAGAAATCTCTCCTGCCTCAGTCTCCTAAGTGATAAGATTATAAGCATCAGCTACCACATCTGACTATGAATAAGCAATGTTTAAGTGCCCATTAAAACAAGTTTATAGCCAAGTTTCATATTCACTTATGTATTCATAGTTCACAGTATGGAACAGGAACAGTGGGCTTGTTTTCAAGGACTCAGGCAAGATGGGATGCTACCGATGCGGGATGTGAGTGTGGCACGATCAGACCAGCTGTGGGAGGGAGCTGTGCCCGGCCAGGCTACCCACCTGCTAGGGGAGGAGGGAAGTAAGAGGGGAAGTGCTCATTTGGGAAGAGAAGAGTCTGGGGACCAGAAAAAAGCTTACGGAAGACAAAGGGCTGTGAAAGAGAAAACTCAGGGGAAATGTCAAGTCTAAATTTAAAGTAAGCTGGGTGTGGTGGCACACACCTTTCATCCCAGCACTCAGGAAGCAGAGGTAGGATTGTCATGAGTTCAAAGCCACCCTGAGAATACCCAGTGAATTCCAGGTCAGCCTGGGTTAGAGCAAGACCCTACTTTGGAAAAAGAAAAGAAAAGAAAGAAAGTAAAACAGGTGCATGTTCAGAGGAGATAAGACTGTCTTGTGTGTTTCTGTTATCTCAAGGTGGTGGATTTCCACTCTCCAGCAGAGTTCTTTGTACACTGGCATCCTCTGTATAGAACAAAAACTTGAACTGTGAGCTGAAGTACCTTGAAAGCAGCCACATTTGTGTTCAAGATTCTGCATACTGACTACAGTTTTGTGATTGCACAGAGATGGGATATTGCAGATTGAAAGCTGAAAGTATGTTGGGCTATCATGAGTCCCCTTAATAGCTTTAGTTAGTTCAAGATCATGTCATCATTTAAAAAATACTTATCTCAATATTTATTAGTTTTCGGGGTGGCACCTGTCATTAGAAGCTACCGAAATCCATGTTCCTGAGCCATCGTCACTCATAAGTAGCTTAGAATAAACACAAGAGCTATATGCTGTGTTTACAGAACTAATAAATATTGAGATAAGTATTTTTTTAATGATGACATGATCTTGAACTAACTAAAGGCTTTATGCTGCATTTATCCATTTTTGAAAAATGTATTGTCATAAAAAGACATTGAAGCTGGGTGTGGTGGTGCACGCCTTTAATCCCAGAGCTTGGGAGGCAGAGGTAGGAGGATCACCGTGAGTTCGAGGCCACCCTGAGACTACATAGTAAGTTCCAGGTCAGCCTGGGCCAGAGTGAGACCCTGCCTCGAAAAAAACAAAAACAAAACAAACAAACAAAAAAAAAAGACATTGAATCATGTATGATAAGACATGTATAGAAGTTTTATCCCTTCAGTTGTGTGTGTGTGTGTGTGTGTGTGTGTGTGTGTGTGTGTGGTATATAATGTATGCACATGTATGTGCTCGTGTGTCAGCCCATGTACTTGCCTGCGGAGCTCACTGAGGTTCTTTGCCTTCATGATCTTCTTCCTCCTCCTTCTTCCTTTTCCTTCTTTTCAAGAGCTCCAGGCTATTCCTGGGTCTCTGCTCCCCTGTGGGATTAGGGTTACAGATGTCAGTGGCCACACTCATCTGTTGAACGTGGGTTCTAGAGACTTGAATTTGGGTAGTCTCAAGCCCCTCAGACCTTCATGCCTGCACAGGAAGGGCTTTTGATTGCTGAGCCGCCTCTCCGGGCCAGGAACTCTGGCAACCTCCCTGAGACAAGGTCTCTGATTGGCCTGGAACTCATCAACTGAAGTTGACTAGCTGGCCAATAAGCCCCAGGGATGTTCCTGTCCACCCCCCCCCCCCCGCCCCACCACCACCCAGCACATGGGATTACAGGCACATGCTGCCACACACAGCAGTTTATATGGGCACAGGGGATCCAACTCAACTTCTCATGCTTACAAGACAAGCACTGACTGAGCTATCTGCCCAGCTGGGAAGTTGTCTTCTTCAGGCAAACTGTATAAGCAGACTACAAAAGAAGCACATGTGAGAATCAGGAGGCGGAGGGAACAAGGATGACAGGAGGCAAGAGCCTTAGTTGTGGTTTCTGGGAGAGTCACAGGAAAGGAAGCAGGTTTAGGACTAGCTGGCTTGAATAATTTTAGTATGGTTTTCGGGCACACAAGAGTTGGCTGTAGCTGGCTGGTACCTGACCCCTGATTGATTAGAAAACAGATG
Organism: Jaculus jaculus; assembly: GCF_020740685.1. NCBI lineage: Eukaryota > Metazoa > Chordata > Mammalia > Rodentia > Dipodidae > Jaculus > Jaculus jaculus. The sequence continues at coordinate 66,573,269 of NC_059105.1, forward strand.
TAGTGGCCTTGGTGTGCAAGAGTCCAATAAAGGATTGGTTGGAAGTGCAAACTCTGAATTAGCTGGTTTACATATGAAAGGCAAGTTAATCGTCATCTCTAAGAATTCTCTAACCCCTGAGAAGGGCAATCCCTCCAGGGTCCCATGTCAAAGCCTCTATTGCAGAAAAAAAAGAAAAGAAGAAAATATGGTTTTCAACACATTATGCAATTACCTTACTTTCCTCTAAAGAGCATCAGATAGCATGTTCTTGGTACATATATGGTAATTCTATATTCTGCTGTGTCTCTGTGAGACACAGATACTAAAATAGGTATTAGTACCAGCAAGTGCAGGTTCTGGTGCTGGGCTTTCTGCCTTGTGTCTCCTCAGTGAATAAGGTTTGATGGATGCTTTAGACCCTTTAAAAAGATATGAAGAACTGGAGAGATGGTTTAGTGGTTAAGCACTTGCCTGTGAAGCCAAAGGACCCAGGTTCGAGGCTTGATTCCCCAGAACCCATGTAAGCCAGATGCACAAGGTGGCACATGCATCTGGAGTTCATTCACAGTGGCTGGAGGCCCTGGCATGCCCATCCTCTCTCTCTCTCTCTCCCTCTTTCTCTGTCTGTCACTCTCAAATAAATAAATAAAAACAATTTTTTTTAAAGATATGACGTGCAGCCAATGATAGCACAGCTGTTTTGTGGCAAAGGTGAGAACTGACCCTGGGCTTCCTGCCTCCTAAGCATGCTACGGAGTAAGGCGATGCTTGGACCTGAGCAAAAGTCTGCCCGGCTGCTCTCCAGTTATATAATGCACTTCTGATAATCACGGTCTAGCTTCTGGTCTAAAACTGGTGCCTGGCCAAAAGGATTAAATCTGAGGAATTTGAGAGGGTGTCCAGGAGGAATTTTCTCTAGTCCTTTCTGGACTTGCAGTGTCATAGGGATTCCTTCCCAAAGATGAATCCTAGCAAGTCTGATTGAAACCCAGTAGTCTCATGGCCATTGTAAGGTTTGGGTTTGAGAATAGAGGACTCAGAGATGCACCATTCCTTGGGGGCACAAGATTTATTTCACACCAGACAAGAAAAGGATGAGCTCAGAAGTGAAAGAAAAGAAGCTCAGAATGCCCAGTAAGGGTAGGGTGGTGGCTATAAGGCTTCTGGGAGAGGGAAGATCTTGAACTGAGAGACAGGGGCCTTGCATGGACCATGTGGGGCACAATGGGAAGGTGAGCACCCATAATCTAACCCTTGTGATCCTGTTATCTGGAGCACATTTGGAACCTCTTTGGTGAAGTTAGTCCTGGAATGTCACATCTCCCCTCAGGGCCACAAGTGGTAGCTGGAAGGAGGTAGCATTCCTTGATACCTTCACCAAGGGGAAGTGGGGCTAAATAGTAAGGGTTACAATGTCACAGGCCTGGACACATTTGGAGATGCCCGTCTCAGATGTGGAGAGGGAAGAAGGGAGGCAGCTTAACTAAAACCTAACAGACATCAGTGATACCCTAACCATACGCCAGCTGCTGCTGGAGCAACTAGAAAACTTGCAACACCCTCAACTGATGTGCTCCCTATTCGGGGCAGTGCAGTGAAGTTTAAAAGACCCAGAGACACCTTTAGAGTCACACCCTTATTAGTTCCCACACGTGCCACTTGAATCTCCACTTGCTACAACAAGAAAACAGTAATTATCTGTGACTCACAAACCTTGTGATTCAAGTCTATGATTATTATTTTTCTCCAGCTAGATAAATTGCATACACCCTTCATGATTGAATTTTAAAATCTTGCCACTTAGCTGCAAATAGAAACTTGGGTATTAATATGTCTGAAGTGCTGCCTTAATAATTATTTTAGTCTCTCCTCTTACTCTCACCTCCTGGGAAATTATGGCCTCACAGGATAGCTGCTCTACATGCTGCAATCAGATGTCAGCCAACCTTGGCGAAAATTGCTTCATTGATTGAATATCAGTCAGGCTAATGTCATCTGTATTCTGTATACAAGGAGGGAAATCTATTTTGAACTAACTACTGTTTGTGGTCTGAGTCCTAGGGACCACCCATTGAAGTTTCTAGCTTCTTGTGTCTCAGGACAAAGAATTGTAAAGGACAAATAGCCAAGAAATAGAGACAGTTTACTAAGCATGGAAGTGAGCTAGTGAGCTGGGGGAGGAGCTGGGCCACAAGACCCCAGGGGGCCCTTTAAAGGCCAGTGCTATAACACCTGCCTCTCCCTCCCTTGATATCATGGGCTTTTCTTACACATGTTCACTCTGTCGGTACATGTTGCCATCACTTGGGAAGGTTTCCAGTCTTCCTCTGCCATCAACTTATTCCACATGATTTCAGGTCTCTGAAAAAACTCTTGATGTATGCCCTTTTGAATGCAGACAGTTTCTTGCCCATTTCTTAAATGTAAATGACAAACCAATACTTCAGCTATAAGCTACTTGTGTACATATAACTAGTATGACCACATATTAAATTTACTTGCATAAATAAAAAATAAAACAAAATGTGCATAAAACTGTTGTTTGATGATGTTGCACTGAGGTTCACTTTGCTGGCAGAAAACACCCAACCAAGAGCAGCTTGTGGGAAAAAAGGGCTTATTTTGGCTTACAGATTCAAGGGGAAGCTCCATGATGGCAGGGGAAAACAACAACATGAGCTGAGAGTGGACATTACCTCCTGGCCAACATCAGATGGACAACAGCAACAAGACAGTGTGCCAAGCACTGGCAAGAAGAAGCTGGCTATAACACCCATAAGCCTGCCCCCAATAATACACTGCCTCTAGGAGGCTTTAATTCCAAATTTCTATCAGCTGGAGACCTAGCATTCAGAACACCTATTTGTGGGGCACACCTGAATAAATCCACCACATTACACTCCAGTCCCCATAAAATGATAACCATCCATGATGTTAAATGCAATGCATTCAGTCCATCTTTAAAAGTCCCCATAGTTTTCATCAGTCCCAATGATATTCAAATATCCCCATAGCCTAAGATCTTTTACCTGAACTACAATACTAATACTAATGCTAATACTAATACTAATACTAATACTAATAATAATGTCACAGAATAAACACTCACACTGCAAAGATGGTATTGGACATAGCAAAGAAATATCCAACCAACACAAGATTTAAGCAGGGCAAACATCAAAGTCTGTAGCTCCAAGTCCAACAAGTCTAGTCAGTGACAAATCTCCAAGGCCAATAATTCCAACCAGCAACAAGTCTCTAGAGTTCCAATTCGGCCCCTCCAGCTAGGTTACTCACAGTCCTGGAAAACTTCAGCTGGAAACCTCATGTCTCCTTAGAAGCCATCTCATGGTCCTGGCATCTCCACTGGCTCTCCACTGCAGCCCATGGTTGCATCATCATGGTTCCATCGGGTCTCCATGAAGGCAATTCAACAAACTTGCTGCACACTGACCAAAACACAAGACGGTGTTGCAAACTCAATGACCCTCTCTTTCCTGCATTTCTTAGACTCCATAATACCAGGTGGAGTGCCAATTTGTTAATCCAGGGGGAATAAAGTAGCCTTTGAAGAACAGAACACTCTTTCCGCATTCAGGCCCCTTCAAAATACTCTGCATTTCTTTATGTTGTCCCATTGTAGGTCAGCTGGCCCAATCTCAATGATTGTAATCTGTCATACAATTGCAGATGAACAGGCAGCAGTTTGGGCCCAGAAATTTCATTGTATTCTGTGCCATATCCCTCTGCTCACACCAGTCCATTTCTAAGCCATGCAACCCTGAGCAAGTTATGAGGACACAGGCACAGCAGCAAGCCTCTTACACAAACTGCTTCTAGCCCAGTCCAGGCAAAGCTCTTTCTCACACTCATAAGCCAAACCTCACAGTAGTTCTTACTACCTTTAGGTCTTTCAACTCTGACCAGAATAGTCCATCAAGCTGTACTTATAGCACCAAAGGCATGTCTTAAGCCAAGGTTTCAAATTCTTCCACATTCCTCTTGAAAATAGCTCCAAAAGGCCAAAGTCACACAGTCAGGTGTCTAGCAGCACTCTGGTATCAACTTTACTGTTGCACTCAGGGTCACACTGCTGGCAGAAAACACTTGACCAAGAGTAGCTGTGGAAAAATTTTATTTTGGCTTACTGACTTGAGGGGAAGCTCCATGATGGCAGGGAAAACAGCAGCATGAGTAGAAAGTGGACATCACCTCGTGGCCAACATCAGATGAGCAATAGCAACAGGAGAGTGTGCCAAGCACTGGCAAGAGGAAGCTGGCTATAACACCCATAAGCCTGCCCCCAACAATATACTCCCTCTAGGAGGCTTTGGTTCCAAATTGCCATCAGATGGAGATCTAGCATTCAGAACACATAAGTTTATGAAAGGAACCCATATCTGGAATTGGGAACCAGATCAGAATCCTATGGAGACAAAGATTATGTTCTCCAGTGTCAAGCTCTCACTAGTCTTTGGCTAAAAGAGGGGTTACACACATCAAACTCTCCCTAAATTAGTACTGCTTATCTCATTTAAACTTTGCTGACTTCACTCTCTGTGGGAGAATCTATTTTCTTTCAGAAGGTAGCGAGACCAGAGGAGATAAACTTCCCCTCGCACTTCAGCCAAGCCACAGCTGAATCCACAGAGGAATTGGGGAGATGAGCAAGCGTGCTGCTTCCATGCTGTTCCTGATAATCAGCACAAAAGTGTAGGAGACAGACACTGAGGATACTCAATACCTACCAAAGCAGAGATCCAGAGGCTCCGAAGAGCTCATCACTGAAGTAGACTTAAAACTCACCCACCACGGCTCAGGGAATTTTGTGGAAGAGGGGACAGAAAGATTGTAAGAGCCACAGATTGAGACATCAGGCCCAGATGCATTCCCTCTCCCCAAAATAACTGACTGCTGCTCCCACAATGCATAAACTACAACCCCACAGGGAAAAGCTGCAACCCCACTGAGGAGCGTCCCCAATGGAATGGGGACAGGGACGAGGAACAAGAGGTACCAACACGTGATGTATCCATCTAAAACATCTTGTTAACAATAATGATAAGCATTTTTAAAAAAAAGAAGCAGCTGCTTATCGCCTGTATTGATGACTGCTACACTTCAGCTAGGGGCTGTACTGCCACCCTAAGCAATCTCACCAAGGCCATCTGCAAGACCTATAGCTACCTGATCCCTAACCTCTGGAAAGAGACCATGTTCACCAAGTCTCCCTATGAGAAATTCACCAACCATTTGTAAAAATCCATACTACAGTCTTCATGCAGAGGACCCAGGTTCCAGCTGTGGTTACCACATAGGGATTTACACAGAAAAATAAAGTAAATTAAGCAAAGCATGTTGAAAAATATAAGAGTGGTGGAAAGATGACTTAGTGCTTAAGGCATTTGCCTGTGAAGCCCAAGGACCCAGGTTGGAGTCCCCAGTACCCAGATACGTAAGCCAGATACACAAGGTGGTGCACACGTCTGGAGTTCATTTGCAGTAGCTAGAGGCCCTGGGGTGCTCATTCTCTTTCTGTCAATAAATAAGCATAATAAGATATTCAAAATATACATAAAAGACAAGAACATATAGTTTATATAATTGATCCTATGATAAATACAAGATCTGAAAAAAAATATAATACAGTTTGATTAAGATAATGAACAGGTAGCTATATTTTGACATAATTTAATATTATTGTGAAACAAATATGCAGCTTCTAAAT